>NC_135827.1:10344465-10647884 GCF_964213995.1 Mustelus asterias | reverse complement strand
TTTGATTCTGGGAGCATATTCGCAGCAATTATTATTTTCAAACTGGAGATCAGTTTGTCATTCATTAAGTTTCTCGAAAATCTTAAATGGCCTTCCCCATGTTAGGTTAGAAGTTATGCTAATATATAATTGAGAGCAAGGGTGAGTGAGGCAATAAGGGATGTCAGTAATGCTGCAGGAATATGAGCGTCAACATATTCCCTGAGAGACACAGACCATGGGCAAAAGCCAGTCCTGGTGGTGGACATTGAAGTCCCCCACCCAGACTACATTCTGCACCCTTTCTATCATCAGTGTTTCCACCAAGTGGTGTTCAACATGAAAGAGTACAGATTCATCGGAAATCAGCAGGAGGTTTCCTTGCCTATGCCATGAGACATCATGGGGCTCAAAGTCAATGTCAAGGACTTCCAGGACAACTCCCTGTCAACTGTCTATAGTTGTGCTGTCCACCTATACCAGGTCTGCCCTGCTGGTGGGGAAGGACAGTGTTGGACTTTAACCTGGTGTTGTTAAACTTCTTACGGGGAAGGACATACCCAGGGATGGTGATGGTGGTGTCTGAGACATGCTTCTCCTCACTTATACACACTTCTGGACTACTGTAGTCATTCTTTAATTAATGAAGTAAGCATTTTAGTTTATGGATTTTAAACCTGATGTCTGAGGACAATGGACAAAATGCTGGTCAGAACGCAGAGTTCTACATATTTTAAACCTATTCCTGCAAAATAATGGACCGACTGAAATGCTTAATATATTGCTAAAGCGCATTGTTATTTGGAAAAAGGAGCTAGTGTCTGGTTGTTACTTGAAGGATTTACAAAATTACATTATAAAACTTCTTTAATCCTTTTAATTGATCTGTAGAATGTTGTTCAACTGTGTCAAACACTCCAAAGAAGCTACGAGTGGGAGGAGTGAATACATAAATTGATGAAGACTTCCACTAGTCATTTTTATGTTGAAGAATGTGTGTGGGTGAAATGTGACTATCTCTTCTCTCCTTCCCATCTGCATCCTACTTTTCCACATCACAATTTCCAAGCTTCGCCTACTCCCAATTAAACCTTTTCATTACTTTTATGGTAATGGCAACATTTCCCATATTTAGTGGTAGCAATACATTTTAACCTCAGGTGACCGACCACTGCAACAATTTCCAAAACCTCCCCCTTGTTTTGTTCCAAATTTTTGAGGTACACAAGGGGAACAATAATGACTGTTTTTCACTTTGGCCTTCGTAGCGGGAGGGTTATAAGAACATAAGATAAGAACATAAGAAATAGGAGCAGGAGTAGGCCATCTAGCCCCTCAAGCCTGCCCCACCATTCAATAAGATCATGGCTGATCTGAAGTGGATCAGTTCCACTTACCCACCTGATCCCCATAACCCCTAATTCCCTTACCGATCAGGAATCCATCTATCCATGATTTAAACATATTCAACAAGGTAGCCTCCACCACTTCAGTGGGCAGAGAATTCCAGAGATTCACCACCCTCTGAGAGAAGAAGTTCCTCCTCAACTCTGTCCTAAACTGATCCCCCTTTATTTTGAGGCTGTGCCCTCTAGTTCTAGCTTCCTTTCTAAGTGGAAAGAATCTCTCCACCTCTACCTTATCCAGCCCCTTCATTATCTTATAGGTCTCTATAGGATCCCCCCTCAGCCTTCTAAATTCCAACGAGTACAAACCCAATCTGCTCAGTCTCTCTTCATAATCAACACCCCTCATCTCTGGTATCAACCTGGTGAACCTTCTCTGCACTCCCTCCAAGGCCAATATATCCTTCCGCAAATAAGGGGACCAATACTGCACACAGTATTCCAGCTGCGGCCTCACCAAATTTGAGTATAGCCATAGAGACATTTGACTGAAATTGTATAGGGTGTTGGTGAAGCCTCATCTGGAGTATTGTGTGTAGTTTTGATGTCCTTATCTCAGAATCACAGAATTCCTACAGTGCAGAAGGAGGCCATTCAGCCCATCGAGCCTACACAAACAAGAATCCCACCCAGGCCTTATCCCTGTAACCCCATGTATTTACCCTGTTTATCTCCCCTGACACTAAGGGGCAATTTAGCCTCGCCAATTGACCTAACCTGCACATCTTTGGAGTGTGCACGGAAACCGGAGCACCCGGATTAAACCCACACAGACACGGGGAGAACGTGCAAACTCCACGCAGACAGGCCCCCGAGGCCGGAATTGAACCTGGGTCCCTGGTGCTGTGAGGCAGCAGTGCTAACCACTGCACCACAGTGCTACCAGAGGAAAAATGTCTCTGCTATAGAGGCAGCGAAGGTTTACCTGGCTGATTCCTGGGATAGCAGGTCTGTCATATGAGAGGAGACTAAGTCAGTTGAGATTATATTCATTGGAGTTTAGAATAGTGAGAGGGAATTTCATAGAAACTTATTAACTTCTAACAGGATTAGACAGGGTAGATTCAGAAAGAATGTTCCCAATGGTGGGGGAGTCCAGAACGAGGGATCACAGTTTGAGGATAAGGGGTAAACCTTTTAGGACTGAGGTGAGGAGAAATTTCTTCATCCAGAGAATGGCAAATGTATGGAATTCACTACCACAGAAAGTAGTTGAGGCCAAAACATTGTCTGATTTCAAGAAGAAATTAAATACAGCTCTTGAGGCTAATGGGACCAAGGGATATGGGGGAAAGGTGGAATCAGGATATTGAATTTGATGATCAGCCATAATCAAAGTGAATGGCGGTGCAGGCTCGAAGGGCCAAGTGGCCTACTCCTATTTTCTATGTCTATAAAAGAAGACCAGAGTCTGTCTTGCTGTCATGCTGCAATGGTTCATGTTCCTATCTGATTAACCTGTCATCATTGCTGAGGAGCTCAATAATGAAGCACTGTGGGATGCACATTTGAAGTTTATAATTCACAATACTTCAGTGTGATAAATCACTTTTTTAATATTCGCTTCACATTTCCAAGTGACTTACAGAACATGTGGAAAAGTGCACACAGATCAGAAACACAAATCCTGAAGCTGCACTTTTGAGGCTCGGGACCTGCTGAGAAAAGCAGCAGGATTCGAGAGAGAATCATAGGAGGCCATTCGGCACATTGACTCTGCAGTGACTCTCTCTGACAGAGTACCTTACCCAGGCCTTTCTCCCCCATCCGATCCCCACACACCCATCATGACTAATCTATCTAACCTACACATCCTTGGACACTAAGGGACAATTTACATGGCCAGTCCACCTCACTTGCACATTGTTGGACTGTGTGAGGAAACTCGGAGAACCCAGGGGAAACCATGCAGACACGGGGAGAACGTGCAAACCCGACCCAGACAGTCACCCAAGGCCAGAATTGAACCCGGGTCCCTGGAGTTGTGAGGCAGCAGTGCTACCAACTGTGCCACCCTGCGGCCCCTCATGTTTTGAATCATACCCTACTCTTTACATCTGCTGACTGGCTTGCTGTGCATTTTGAGTATCTTTCATAATCAAGTTACAATTGCCTTCAGCACAGTGCACTGAGATTTGGCTTAGATTGAGAAGTTGATGCAAATAGACCAAAAAGGAAAGAAAAGTCGTCAGAAAATAGTTGATTATAATTTACTGCTAAATAAATACTTATTCCAACACAAACACTTATTATTAACATTTGCCCCATTAAGGCCAGAATTGAACCCAGGCCCCTGGAGCTGTGAGACAGCAATGCTAACCACTCTGCCACCATAAATATTGTCAGCGCAAAATACTGCGGATGCTAGAATCTGAAACAAAAACAGAAAAATGCTGGAAAATCTCAGCAGGTCTGACAGCATCTGTGGACACAGTAAGAAGTCTCACAACACCCGGGTTAAAGTCCAACATGTTTATGTGGAAGCACGAGCTTTCGGAGCGCTGCTCCTTCATCAGGTGAATCAGCTTTGACGAAGGGTCATCTAAACTTGGAATGTTTGCTCCACCATAAATATTGTTTCTGTCTCCCCTCCTTGTGTGCTCACCAAAGCAAAGAAACCCGGATTCTAGAGTTTTGCAACAGGCTTACAGAACATGTGGAAGGTTCCTGAGATTTATCAAAATGTTGTGAAAGACGGACATCAGCTGAGGGCAGTGAGACTTGATATGTGGAGATTGATTTTCCAAATATTAGTACTGAGGACTGAAAATATTTTCATTGCTAGGAATATGAAGTTGGAATAATATTTCAGTTCTATGTGGGAAGAACTGAAAACACCTTTACATTGTGAATAATGGATACCTGGGAGTGAATACAAGACAGTAACCTCAATGGGTTCAGGTTCCATCGTAAACTGAAAGAACAATGTTGAAGTGATTTATGGCAGTCATCTAAGTCTCAGGATGAGATTACAACCTCACACTCTCCCAGGTATTAGTTTATTTTTACAACATTCACCAGAGAGTTGAAAAGTTTTGTTGTTCCTTTGGCTTCATTTTACCAGTAGCATGTGTTAACGACAATTTATATTTATGTTGTATTTCTAACAAAATAGAACACAAAATGCGTTATAAGACAAAAACATGACCAAAGGCTTGGTCAAAGGGATAGGTTCTAAAGAGTATTTTAATAGAGGAAAGTGAGGTCAAGAGGTGGAGAGATATAGAGGGGGAATTGTTGAGTTCACAGTCAAGAAAGCTAAAGACCATCAATAGTAGAATGATTAAAATTGGGGTTGCTCAAGAGGCTAGAATTAAATTAAAGCAGATCTTCTCGAGGGTTGTGGAGCTAGGGGTAATTACTGAGGTAGGGAGGACTGAGTGAGGCATGGAGGGATTTGAAACAAGGATGAGAATTTTAAAATGGAAGGCATTGGTTGAATCGGAACCAATGTGAGAGAATGAGAACGGGGGAGGAGCAGGGGGAGTGACAGGAGAACGGGACTTGGGCAAGAGAGTTTTGGATGACCTCAAGCTTGTGGAGGGTAGAATGTGGACAATCAGCCAGGAATGTGTTAAAATAGTCAAGTTTTGGGGTAAAGGAGGTATGAATAATGGTTTCATCGGCCGGTGAAGTGAAATGGGGTAAAGTAGAGAGTTATCACAGAGGTGGAATAGGTGGCTTTAGTGATGGTTTAAAGAAGCATTTGTACATATATTCCAATTTTAAAATTCTGATACCCTCAAAATGGGGTCCAAGTGCTTCCTTGGAATATCTTCAGGACTTTATTTTTTATCTATTTGCAGGACATAGGCGTTGCTGGCTGGCCAGCATTTATTGCCCATCCTTAGATGCCCTTGAGAAGGTGGTGGTGAGCCACCTTCTTGAATCGTGCAGTCCATGTGCTGTGGGTTGACCCAATTGCCATTGGGGAGGGAATTCCAGGATTTTGACCCAGCGAGCCTGAAGGAATGGCAATATATTTCCATGAAACAATCAGCATATATTAAATAATTAATATTGAAATTGCACAGCAAGCAGAAATTTTTAAAAAGTGTCTCTGAAAAGATACCTTGGTCTGCAGAGATAGCTCTCAGACATGTAGGCAGTATAGCTAGTACAAGATTTGGGAACAACACACAAAAGCCTATATTTGGTGAATGGCTTGGCAGGGGGGTGGGGGGGAACTTGCAGGTGGTGGTGCTCCCATATATCTGCTGCCCTGTCCTTCGAAATGGAAGTGGTTGTGAGTTTGGAAGGTGCTGTCGAAGGATCGTTGGTGATTCAGACACACGAGTGCTACTGGTATGTCTGAATCTGTGTTTCAGGAAACTTTTAATCCTATATTGATTAAATTCTTTAAAGGACATTGGGTGATTCCATTATCCAAGCTTGTATTTTCCAACTGCTGTTCCATGCCAGAAAGACTAATTGATTGTTTTACTCATCCATTTGCAATGTCCGCGTCATTTTATTTTGGAAAAGGCGTGGTTGGTTCTTCAAACAATTGCTGTCTCGCAACCCACAGAATTTCAGTTTCCAGTTCCTTATTCACACATTCACACCTGAGGTCTTACTTCTGAGCAAGCTGCCATCATGTCCTGCAAATAAACCGGAAAGATCATGGACTTGTCTGATGATTAAAATTGCCATCTTAAAAGAGGTGGAATTTCTGTTAAGATTCTTTGATCAGATACAAACAGGAAATCCCAAGAGCAGATCTTCTGCCAAATTTATGCACAGTAATTAAGAGTGCTAGTGGAAATTAAAGTTTTTGCTCATTTGTTGGGCTAGCGGGTTTGTCTGGATTGGTTTCTGTGTCTTTCTCTTTTTTCCATTCTCCACCTTCCTCTCTGATACTGCATGTTACTTTAGTTGTAGCTAAATTGGACCCAGTCTTTAAGGTTGTACATACTGGTCTGACTTTGTCTGTCATGAGATAGTTGTAGTCACTATGTGTGCGCTTTTCTTCACATGTAGAGTGCCATGATTGTCGAGAGGTTAGTTCCTCCCATACTAACCTACATAAAGATGCAGGGTTTGGGTCATAAGGGACCCAGATTAGTTAATGGAAATTGAAATCTTACTATAAGCACGGAATCAGGTATTGGGACAAACCTGAACTAGAGTATAATGTGAGACATTAACTATATTCTTAAATTAATTACAACAAAATAAGCACTGTATTGGTATTCTAGGACAGTATAAATTCACGATCACACGTTCTCATTCTCCATCATAATTGAATTAAGAGTAACTGAAGAACTTCAGTGCTAGGTGTTGAATCTCCTTTTTTAACCCGGCAGAGCTTTCTGATAATGCAATGTTTACCTACAAAGCAGTGTCCGAGGATAGTAGGTGGCATGGTGGCTTAGTGGTTAGCACAGCAGCCTCACAATCCCAGGGACCCGAGTTCGATTCCAGCCTTGGGTAACTATCTGTGTGGAGTCTGCATGTTCTCCCTGTGTCTGCGTGGGTTTCCTCCAGGTGCTCTGGTTTTCTCCCACAGTCCAAAGATGTGAAGGTTCGGGGGATTGGCCATGCTAAATTGTTCCTTAGTGTTCCAGGATGTGTAGGTTAAAGAGATTAGTGAAGTGATTATATGGGGTTGTGGGGATAGGGCTTGGGTAAGATGCTCTGTTGGAGAGTCGGTGCAGGCCTGATGGGCCGCATAGCCTCCTTCAGCACTGTAGGGATTCTGTGATCAACAGGGCACAAGCAGTTAGTGAGAGCCACCCTGTGCCTTGGTACAGTGTAAGATTAGTTCTTGGTGTTCCAGACAGCACCACTTGTATATTTGAAGAGATGATAGTGTTTATCCAGGGCCTCACGCCATTTAAACCTTTATCTCAAGGTGACCCGCAGGCTGAGAGTTTGACTTGCACTTCCTAAAATTACAGTATTGTACTTGTTGTAAGCACACTATGTGATTTCATTCACATCTAATTAAGCCACTCTATGCTTGATTAATTATTCTTGCAGTTAATTTGATAGTGACTGCAGAATTTGAACAGCCAGTGTTCTCAGCTGTTGCTGAATAATGAAGTCTTTCCGTGTAACCTTTAAGTAGGTTGTGGAGCCTTACAATGTTCAAAAGCTTTGCTTTCAAAAGAATTCCTATAACATACAAGTGGGAGTATCTACCGGGCAAAAATTGTTGAATTCGAACGTTACTGTAAAATAGTCTGACAAAATTAAAATTGTTGAATTCTAAATGTTACTGTAAAATAGTCTTAAAGAATTCAAATTCTTGAATTCTAATATTACTGTAAAATAGTGTTACAAAATTCAAATTCTTGAATTCTAACGTCACTATAAAATAGTCTGACAGCATTCAAACTTTAGGTGAGACTTGTGCCTTAAAATGTGGATAGCTTGTGGAGTGAGTCTTCGATGACAATTGAAATGCATGCACAAGCAATGAATCAGAAAAAATAGCTTTAAAATGCTCAGATGGAAAAGTTACCCGTAAGTGACAGCAAAAACAAGGTGATGATAGTGACTAGTCCGTTGTGGATTCATTTGGAAAGCAAAGTTCCAACAACTTTATGTAAAGGATTTGCTTAACAAATTGAACTTGTTTAAGGGAAGCTGAGTCGTGTTGCGACCGGGAATTACTGAGTGAGTCACTTTCACTGAGATTGTTTTGTGCCACGTTAAATGTGTAATTGTGAGATAAGTCTTTTCACTGTGGCTTTCAAACAGAAGCAAAGGCCAAGAGTGAGAATTATCTGCAGCAGGATTGCCAATTGCTGCATCTCTGGCTTTGCGTCACTCTTGAATTTAGGATGCGATGAGTAAAATAAGTTGAATTGTTACAATTATGGGACCGGATGCTAATTTGATTTAATTTGATTTGATTTATTATTGTCACATGTATTAGTATACAGTGAAAAGTATTGTTTCTTGCGTGCTTTACAGACAAAGCATACCATACATAGAGAAGGAAAGAGTGCAGAATGTAGTGTTAAAGTCATAGCTAGGGTGCAGAGAAAGATCAACTTAATATGAGGTAGGTCCATTCAAAAGTCTGACGGCAGTTGGGAAGAAGCTGTTCTTGAGTCAGTCGGTACGTGACCTCAGACTTTTGTATCTTTTTCCCAGCGTAAGCAGGTGGAAGAGAGATTGTCCGGGGTGCATGGAGTCCTTGATTATGCTGGCTGCTTCTCCGAGGCAGCAGGAAGTATAGACAGAGTCAATCAATGGGAGGCTGGTTTGCGTGATGGATTGGGCTTCGTTCACGACCCTTTGTAGTTTTTTGCGGTCTTGGACAGAGCGGGAGCCATAGCAAGCTGTGATACAATCAAACTGGAGTTGGGTTTTGCTTCACAATTTAACAATTCTTCTTGTTCCCCCAATAAAGGTTTGACAAAATGTTTGCTTGTATAAAAAAAGTCTCTCTGCCATTTGAAGCTAAAATGGATTGGTACATGGTCCATTGAAAGAGACGTTGCCTTGTTCAATAGGTGTTTTTTCAAAGCCATGACTCCACATTTCATCATCCCAGAAGTTCATCATTAATTGAGTCATTTGGAAATTGAAAGCTGCCGGAAATTATTCAAGGATTTTTAAACTGGTGAAGTTGGATACCTGTTGATCTGATCATTGCCTTTGGCAGGCACTGTTTAACGTGATGATATAGAGTTTGAGCAGAAAGGTGACCATTTATGTCAAAGCAGTTCCCTCAGTCAGTACTCATATTCATGCATTAGATGTGAAGTCAGATACAGTCAGCTCAGCCATTAGTGGTACAATCGGGGGAGGCGATGGCCGAGTGGTATTGCCGCTAGACTATTAATCCAGAAACTCAGCTAATGTTTTGGGGACCTGTTTTCAAATCCCACCACTGTGGAATTCAATAAAAATATCTGGAATTAAGAATCCATTGATGACCATGAAACCATTGCCGATTTCAGAAAAACCCATCTGGTTCACTCATGTCCTTTCGCAAAGGAAATCTGCCATCCTTACCTGGTCTGGCCGACATGTGACTTCAGAGCCACAGCAATTTGGTTGACTCTCAACTGCTCTCAGGCGACCAGGGATGGGCAATAAATGCTGGCCAACCAACGACGCCCATGTCCCATGAATGAATAAAACAGAAATCTTCTTTCATCTTGTATTCTTTTGGAAAAATCTTCAAATCCCAAATAAGTCCAACGATGTGTGGGTTAGGTTGATTGGCCATGCAAAATTGACCCTTGTGTCAGGAGATTAGCAGGGTTAATATGTGGAGTTATGGGAATAGGGCCTGGGTGGGATTGTGGTCAGTGCAGATTCGATGGGCTGAATGGCCTTCTTTTGTACTGTAAGAATTCTATGGTTTATTGGTCTCTAATCCAGGTAACTGACCATAGCGACCGAAGAGAAGTGTCTCACTTGATGTTGGTTAACCAAATGAATTTTGTTTAACAATGTGCAGTTTGGATTAATTGTTTGTGCACAGATATGGGTTGACACAATATGAGTTCCAGAATGGTAGTGGCAGAAATGCAGATTTCTTTTTTCAACTGAAAAGCTAAGGAGTACACTGGCCAATAAATAGGCAGCGCACAGTCCCAAAATGGAGTAAGACCCTAAAAAGGAAGTCTTGCATGTTTATTGTGGCTCACAACATGGGGACACAGTGGCCAGCACTGCTGCCTCACAATGCCAGGGACCTGGGTTGCACTTAAGCTGAGCGGTCAAGCATAATGCTGTGGCTCTGGTGACACATATAGGCCGGACCAGGTACAGAAGACAGCTGTCCTTCCCTAAAGGACATGAGGGAAACAGATGGGGTTTTCCGACAATGAGTAGATTCTTAATTACAGATTTTTTTTATTGAATTCAAATTCTACCATCTGCCAAGGCAGGATTCGAATGCTGTTCCCCAGAACATTGGCTGAGCTTCTGGATGAATAGTTTAGCAACAATACCACTCGGCCATCGCCTCCCCTGAGTTCTCCAATTGCACTGCCCAGTTTTCTCTCCAGATCTTGAGCCTCTCTGAATAAAGAAATGAGTGTGTGGGATTTACGCTGTCATTCTGATGGGGTCAAGCCTGATAGAGAACGGAAGGCCAGCTTCACAGAGATTGGGGCGCCATCTTTGAAGAGCGGTCCAATCAGAACTGAAGTGGAACACTCCCCTCCACCACCACAACCATAGAAGTATTGAGGGCTCCCATGGCAGCTGGTGGAATTTAAATCCAATTAAAAATCTGGATTACAAAGTGATTCTCAGTAATGGTGACCATAACAACCATGATCAATTGTTGTAAAAAGCCATCTGGTTCATAAAGAAATCTGCCACCCTTACATGGTCTGGCCTACATGCTGCTCCAGACCCACAGCAATGTGGTTGAGGGCACCTCTGAAATGGCCTAGCAATCCAGTCAGTCAAGGGCAATTAGGAATGAGCTGCAAATGTTCGCCTTCCCAGCGACGCAAACATCCCATGAAAGAAATAAGAGAAAAAGATGATTGTCAGCTGTCATTCCTGTTTCAAGTCACTGGAGTGGGATTTGAACCCACAACTTTCTGACCCGGAGCAAGTGAGACAAAATAACTCAACTCCAGGGATTAAAAATGGAGTAAAGCATAAGTCATCATTGAACCATTAGAAATGAATTGATTTGTCCCTGGAGAAACACCTCTTGTAACATTTGTGAGGCAACTAGTTTTTTGCTCTTTGGGAAATAATAAGAAGCCATTTATTTTGCCCATATTCCAGCTGCCCTGTCAACACTCATCACTTACTTTCAGGGGGCGATCTTACCGGCTCGTCACAGTACAATGGAAGATTGAGGCACCTGCGCAATGGTGCCCCTAGAACTCATCAGCCGGCTTCACCATCAAGGTTAGGCTCGCACCTTGATACTAAGAGCCATAAAATGCTTCGTTTAACTCAACCAAAAAATGAGTCTGAAACTCTCCTGTTTTCTTGCTCATTCAGCAATTAAATTTTTTTTTGGTAAGATCGACCCTCTCAGTCTTTTGGCTCTGCAGTTCAGAATTGAGCTCTGCAACTACACATAATCTTTTTGATTTGTATGGGAAATCTTTTTAATCTCTAATGTGTCACATATGAAATATCACCATTTTTGTCATATATGTGAGCTATAACAGCGCAAGACAAATTATTATGAGACATGAGATTGGATGCCACCTTAATGAATTTTAGTATCTCACAACATTTTGATTAGAGATCTTTTATTGAATTATTATTCAAGTAGAGGACATTTTTTTGGATAGTGTCATTCCGGACCCATCTCCCAGGTTGTATAAATGTGAATTAAGCTGCATTAAAATCTGGGAACATGGGCAAATAAAGATGTAGAAATATTGTGAGCACAAATCTGAAGCTAAAGATAGCTTAGTCCATTGTTCCCCTTACTGGTGGAGGCATAGAGGTATGTGTGGTGGAGTGAGATTTAGTGGGGGGCATAAGAATGATATAAAATGCTGGATCAATGTGTAGGTGGACGAGACCATCACAGCCTCCAACATCACATTCCTCCACAGTACCTCAGAAGCTGAGGAACCTGAATGGTTTCTCCAAGGTATGACAAGACCATTCTCCAAAATGTTGGAGGACCCAAGTTGAGTTGCCAGCTCTGCATCCTGTGCCTTTAAGAGAGTCCTGTGCATCCAGCTCACTTTGATTCAAATTGTGCTTAAGTTTTTGTAAGTTTAAGTTTATTTATTATTGTCACAAGTAGACTTGCATTAACACTGCAATGAAGTTACTGTGAAAATCCCCTCGTCGCTATACTCCGGCACCTGTTCGGGTACACTGAGGGACAATTTAGCACGGCCGATGCATCTAATCAACATGTCTCTCGGACTGCGGGAGGAAACTGGAGCACCCGGAGGAAACCCATGCAGACACGGGGAGAATGTGCAGACTCCACACAGACAGTGACCCAAGCCGGGAATCGAACCCAGGTCCCTGGAGCAGAGAGGCAGCCGTGCTAACTACTGCGCCACCGGGCCGCCCTATGTTTACATGTAGCGATGTGGAAATGGAGTGATGTTTGAATAATAGGTGTGTCCTGCGGACTATGAAGTGAATATATTTATATTTTCTGGTCATCAAAGACATAAACAAGATCAACATTCCCACAGCCTTTTATTGGGAAAATGTCAAATATGATACATTAATTTCACTGCTTGTGGAATGCAATCAAACATGTAATGCAATGACAGTATATCAGCTCCATTACAAATGTTTGCAGCCTAAAGCTGGTAAATGGCTGAGTTGAAGCAGCTGCACGATGATGCTAAACTCAGTAAATGTGTGGGAAGGATAGGTCACATTATTTTTCAATATATTAGTCGTTAGAAATTTTAGTTAATTTAACATTGCCGCTACTCTTGAACTAGCTATGTTGCTGCAGACAGAATTTGCTCAGCTAATTAACTATTCGCACCATTGCACTTCAGTGTGGGGTGGTGGGCAGGAAGAGAGAGGGGTTCCTCAAATTTTATTCAACAATGGAAAGCTCTATCTGGGTGACCGTTTTTGCAATGTTTACCCCACCAAACTAAATGCTACTCACAAATATATCAGAGAGTGTAGAGATAGAAATGCAAAGGAGGATAGGTACAGCACATATTTTAGCAGCAATAACAGCACATAATATTGGAGCATTGTTACCCTTGTACTGGAGGCTTCTAAAGGTGAAAGCCTGTAATTGTCACCTTCCTCTTCTGATGGAGGACAATGGTCATTTGTGGAGTTGAGGGCTTGGAAATGCAAGCCAGGCCATGACATCTACCCACCATATTCCTATCTCTGGATATGTGGATGGACACCATTCAGATTTCCCAATTTCTCAGGTAGTGTGGGGGGAGTGCGATTGCTGAGATGGTCTGGTTAGATGGTCCGCTTGGTCCAGCTTTTTACATCATTCTTATCCCCCCGTAAATCTCACTCCACCATACATACCTGCGTGCCTTCACCATGCCTCCCCTCCATATTCCTTTCACCTCCTCCATGTCCCCATGTGTCCTGCATAGCCGCTCACCCAGTATCCAGAATGTAAAGTCCTCAGGAGCCACATAATAGCAATTGGAAATCTTTGAAATAGATATAAAAAGGTACCCCTCTAAAAATTGAATCAAGCTGTCACTCAAAACAACCATTCAAAAAAGTCTAGAACATTGATTACTGGAGAGGGTTGAAGTTAATTTTTCAATCAGTTCAACTCAAACATTCATAATCTGCCTTGGTGTCAAACCAATCCATTGCAGTTGCACGAAATGATGTCAATTGAAATTTAAAAATAAACAGATGATTTTTGTTCTCAAAGATACAAAGGTTGGGCTGTCAATCAAACAGTTCAGGTGCAGTTTTTTTCTCTAAATGGAAGCTACAGTTCCATTTTATTTCAAATTTAAAACACTCTGGTCTTTAAATCACTCCAAATCATAACACTGGATTTTCATGGTATTGTTTTCTTCTGTTTTTAATTCATACTCGCAATTTCTCAAATGGGTAAAGTACTGTAATGCATTTCAGCACTTACACAAAACTGGCAAGGGAATGGTCAACATAGCTTTGCAAGACAGAGCCCTTTGATGAAACACTGAAGTAAAATGCATCTAACTTATAGTGCAGCATCTAATAACAACTTTTGAGGTTATCAAACTATCTGACACTTACCTGTCAGCATGTTCCTAACTCAGCAGCGGGCTTCCTCCAAGGTTCCTAAGCTCTTAAACAAAGGGGCTTTTCAGAACCCTTCCAAAATCACCTAACCCACCACAAATAAGCTGGTGCAAGAAATACAAATTTCCCCTAAAACAGAGGATGTGAATCTGGATTCCTTACTTGACTCTAACGAGAACCTCTTTCCCACTTTGAAAAAGTTACACGGGCCATTTTTATATGAGATATTAAAAGTGGAGTAAAAAGACATTTTGCTGACTCCAGAGGGACACAAAAATCTGGTCCATGATCTCATCTCTCATGACATTGCTTTAGGATTATATTGATAACAATATATCAGACTGAGATTAGCACAACTCTAATCCACTTTGATAATTCCAAAGCCTGAATGATTAAATCACAAACAAATACATTGCTCTGTGACAGAATAGAACATTTGTTTATCTCAATTTTTGTCTGATTACACTCCTGTGAAGTGTCTTGGAAGGTTTCACTGTGGTAAATATGCCATATCAATGCAAGTTAATTGTTCTGCTGTATTCACTTCCATCTTTTGAGACTAGGTACAGTAAGTAGTCTCACAACACCAAGTTAAAGTCCAACAGGTTTATTTGGTAGCACAAGCTTTCGGAGCGTTGCCCCTTCATCAGATGAACGTTGCCCCTTCACTCACCTGATGAAGGGGCAGTGCTCCGAAAATTCGTGCTACCAAATAAACCTGTTGGACTTTAACCTGATGTTGTGAGACTACTTACTGTGCCCACCCCAGTTCAACGCCGGCAACTCCACATCGAGACTAGGTACAGAAGACAGATAAGTGATCCATCCCAAAACTTCTGCTTAAGTTCAAACATTTTGTGTGGAAACTTAATTCAGCAGATAGTGCCATTGCTTCTGAAGCAATGTTGGAGTTGGCATCCTCCAAATAAGACAAAAAAACCCTGGTACCAGCTGACTGCTTAGGAAATTCCACTGAACTATAGCATTATTCAAAAAACTGGACCCACTTGGCCAATCTTTTTTAATTGACATTTCCTCCTTTGCCACTATGCCCTAAGAGGGCATTGACAACCATGGGCTTCCATTGGATTGGTTGGTGATTATACTTGGCAAATTACTGCAATGGATTGCCATTGCCTTCTGCAGTGCGGCCAACCCTAAGTCTTTTCCACTTTACCGCCTGCCATCAAACACCTTGTCTACAAGATTATGAGAGGCATGGACAGAGTGGATAGTCAGAAGCTTTTTCCCAGGGTGGAAGAGTAAATTACTAGGGGGCATAGGTTTAAGGTGCAAGGGGCAAGGTTTAAAGGAGATGTACGAGGCAGAGAGTAGTGGGTGCCTGGAACTCGTTGCCGGGGGAGGTAGTGGAAGCGGATACGGTAGTGACTTTTAAGGGGCGTCTTGACAAGTACATGAATAGGATGGGAATAGAGGGATATGGTCTCTGGAAGGGTAGGGGGTATTAGTTAAGTTGAGCAGCATGGTCGGTGCAGGCTTGGAGGGCCGAAGGGCCTGTTCCTGTGCTGTAGTTTTCTTTGTTCTTTATATTGGAAGGATTTACAAGTTGATGATTGACCTGTTTTGCCACCTTATGAACAGAGTCTGTGGCTGTCAAGCCTGAAGTGGGATTTGGCGTCCGGCCAAGAAGGAGGGACACTACCATTGCACTGCAAGAGCTCCCACCAAATGCCACCAGCAAAAACAAACCCGAACTGGGTCATTCATCTCTGTCACAGGTGATAGATGTGAGCGGCAACAGGAAGTTTGTCATATTAGCAAGAACGTGCTTGCATTGACATAGTGCCTATGCTGGTGTCAGAGCATCCCAAACAGATTACAGCCGATGAATTACTTTGAAAGTATAGTCATTGTTGTAATGTAGGAAAATGTGTCAGCTATTATGGACATGGAGGATCTCACAAACAATGCATTAATGACCAGATGATCATTTCTATGTTGTCGTTCAGGGATAGCTATTTTCCAGGACCCCCTTGATCTTTGAATGGTGCCATGGGATCATTTACTTCGACCTGAGTGAACCTACAGTTAACTTGTCAGCTCAAAGACAACAACTTTGGCTGTGCAGCACTCCCTCAATACTGCACTGGAATGTCAGACTGGATTATGTGTAGTGGGATTTAAACCCAGAATTTCTGTCTCAGCAATGAGAGTGATACATCTGAGCTATGATGAATGATTTTTAGTTACTGTACGCCACATGGTGCTGTGAGTAAACAAAATAGTTTTTAATAACAACCACCAGTACAGAGCAAACAGTTGATAGAGAGTTCAGAGAGCTTCGATCATGAATGCATAAATGTCATGTTTTAGGACAGATACACACTTTTTGGAATGTGACAATTCCTTAAAGTTAGCAAGGCTGGTGGATGGGGTTGTTTTCCTCATAGCAAAGGAGGCTGAAGCAGGGATGTGATGGAGGTGTCCAAAATTATGAGGGACATAGGTAGGGTAGATAGTAAGAAACACTTTCCCTTTGCAGAGGGGTCAATAACCAGGGTGCATCGATTTAAGATAGGGAGCAGGATATTTAGAGATTTGAGGGAAACCCTTTTTTACTCAGAGGGTGAAAACTGGAACTTACTGCCTGAAAGATTGGTGGAGGCGGGAACCCTCATAACTTTTAAGAAGCATTTAGGGGAGCACTTGAAGCGCCATAATATACAAGGCTATGGACCAAGTGCTGAAAAATGGGATTCGAATAGATAGATGGCCAACACAGATGCACTGGGCTGAAGAGCCTGTTTCCGTGCGGAAAAGTTCTCTGGCTCTATGACAATTACTTTATATTTCTGTTTCAGGAGTAATTCATCATGCCTCAACAACTCAAAAGTGGTTAACACAAAAAGATGCCATGACGTGTTTATATCTCTGCAGCACCTTAAATATCAGTTTTTTGTTTCAAAATTCAATATTGGAATATTTTCAGAGTACCAAACAAATTCAACATGAAAATATCTTTCACAGTGACCAGATAAATCTTCAAGCAGTGCTGGTAATTGATTTAAAAGTTCAAGGTGATCTGATGAAAGACACCCTGTCATTTCTTATTGTTCCAACATGTTCAGACTTGGAGCTGTCTGCTAAATATCCAAAGCTTAGTATAGGGCTTCTCCGTTTCCACAGATGACAAAAACTAAATGAATAATGAGCACGCGCACCTCCCTAACCAGGCTGGTGGAATTGGTGGTTGGAATTTAATGCGGAGAAGTGTTTTGGTAGGAAGAATGTGGAGAGGCAATATAAAATGGGCGACCCAATGGCACAGTGGTTAGCACTACTGCCTCACAGCACCAGGGACACAGGTTCAATTGCGACCTTGGGTGACTGTGTGGAGTTTGTACATTCTCCTCGTGCCTGCATGGCTTTCCTCCGGGTGCTCCGGTTTCCTCCCACAGTCCAAAGATAAGCAGGTTAGGTCAATTGGCCATGCTAAATTGCCACTTAGTGTCAGGGGGATGAGTAGGATAAATACGTGGAATTACGGGGATAGGGCCCAGGTGGGATTGTTGTCCGTGTAGGCTCGATGGGCCAGTGGCCACCTACTGCACAGTCAGGCTTCTATAATTTTATGAAAATTGAAGGACAGAACTCAAAAGAGGGTGCAGAAACAGATGAGCCCAATCAGATGGATGCAAATCATTGAAACTGGCTGGGCAGTTTGTGGATGTGGCTTAAAGCAAAAAGATCCTGCGCTTTATAAGTAAAAACAAAAAGCAAGTAAGATATGTTCAATCTTATAGAACACTGGTTCGACCTCAGCTGAATCATTGTGTCCAATTCTGGGCACCACAATTTAGGAAGAATGTGAAGGAGTTAGCATATAGAAGAGATTAATGGGAAACGTTCTAAGGCTGAAGAACTTCAATTATGTGATGTCATGGACAGAATGTATTTAGTCTCTCATGGCCCATAATCAGCATATTTTGTATGGTAAGAGGTGCTTCATTTCTCATCCTTGGAGTGTGTATTCCAAATAAATTATGCAGCAGTAAGCTTTTGTGAGTTTAAAATAAAGGTATTTATTTTAGGAACATAGGAATTAGGAGCAGAAGTAGGCAAATTTAGCCCTTCAAGCCTGCTCTTGCTATTCAAGCAGATCCTGGCTGATCTCTCCCTGTTCTCAAATCCACCTCCCCACCTATTTCCCCATATCCCTCTTTCCCTTTTTTAATTAGAAATATATCTATCGCTCTATTGAAACCATTCAATGATTCAGACTGTACTGCACTTTGAGGCAGCAAGTTCCACAAATATGCCACCCTTTGCGAGAAATAGTTCGTCCTTATCTTAGTTTTAAACCTACCCCCTCTCAACCTATACCTCTTGTTCTGGATTGCCCCATCAGAGGAAATATTTGGTCTACATTCACTTTATCAATCCCTTTTAAATTTTTGTATACCTCGATCAGGTCCCCTCTTGTCCTTCCAAACTCCAGTGAGTACAAGCCTAAACTGTTCATCTCTCCTCATATGTCAACCTTTTCATCTCCGGAATCAATCTGGTGAACCTCCTCTGAACTGCCTCCAATGCCATCACATCCTTCCTCAAATAAGGAGACCAAAACAGGACACAATCCTCCAGATGTGATCTCACCAACACCCTAGAGAATTACAACAACACTTCTCTACTTTTATACTATAGTGCTTTTGCAAAAAATGCCAACACACCATTTGCTTTTTTTATTACATGCTGTACCTGCATGCTGAATTTCTGCGATTCATGAACATAGACACCCAGATCCGTCTGCCTGGACGCATTTTGAATTTGCTTCTCATTTGGATAATAATTTGCCTTTCAATTTTTTCTGCCAAATGGATAACCTCACACTTATCCACATTAAACTCCATCTTCCAAATTTTGGCCCATTCTCCTAGCCTATCTATATCCATCCGTAGCATCGTTATATCCTCTTCCCTGCCCGCTTTCCCACCTATTTTAGTATCACTCTGTCCCTGTGTGTGTTTTCCACACATTTACCCTGAATTAATGCAAAATTACACACTCAGTCTCAGTAAGTAGTCTCACAACACCAGGTTAAAGTCCAACAGGTTTATTTGGGAGCACGAGCTTTCAGAGTGACTCACCTGATGAAGGGGCAGTGCTCCGAAAGCTCGTGCTACCAATTAAACTTGTTTAACCTGGTGTTGCGAGACTACTTACTGTGCCCACCCCAGTCCAACGCCGGCAACTCCACATCATATTCAGTCGCACGCGCACACACACACTCACACACATACATGCACACATATACACACACACATTAGATAAAGATAGTGCACATTTGAAGATTACAGTAAATATATGATTTCCAACCTCCCATATGACAAGCCTATGGTTTCTTGAATGGCTTTGATGGTTTAAATTTGAAGTGAAGGCCTAATATGGCAAAGCGTCCACAGCAGGTGATGCAGTTGCTTGTAGTCAAATACTTGGGATTCTATGATCATGCATCAGTCTCCACTTTCTCAGAAGATTAAGGAAATTTAGTATGACTGCTATGACTCTCACCAACGTTTACAGATGCACCATAGGAAGCATTCTTTCCAGATGTACCACAGCTTGGTATGGCTCCTGCTCTGTCCAAGATCACAAGAAACTACAAAGGGTCGTGAATGAAAGCCAGTCCATCACGCAAACCAACCTCCCATCCATTGACTTTGCCTACACTTCCCACTGCCTTGGAAAAGCAGCTAACATAATTAAGGACCTCACGCATCCCGGACATACTCTCTCCCACTGGAAAAAAAATACAAAAGTGTGAGGTCACGTACCAACTGACTCAAGAACAGCTTCTTCTCTGCTGCATCAGACTTTTGAATGGCCCTACCTCGCATGAAGTTGATCTTTCTCTTCACCCTCACTATGACTGTAACATTACATTCTGCACCCTCTCCTTTCCTTCTCTATAAACGGCATGCTTTGTATAACATGCAAGAAACAATACTGTTCATTGTATACCAATACATGTGACAATAATAAATCAAATCAAAAAGCAACCCTGCTCGTGCAGGTGGGAAAAGTCAGTGAACTTTCCCTTTCATCTGGCCACAAATTAATACATTGTGGAAAACAATGGAGCGGACAGGGTCACCAGTGAAAAATATTTGAAGATGAGAAAACCTTCAGACAGCGAACAGCAGAACCAAAGACAATCTCAATGTCTTTACATCCGTGAAAATCAGGAATTGCTTAAAAACCTGAAAGCATTTGTTGCAAATGAGCTAATTCTCATCCCTGCTTGATAATGCTTGGCTGCGATAAAAGCACAAGCAGTCCAAATGAATTTGTATTCCATTGTGTTTGGTGTGGTGTTAGTCTCAGAATTAACAATATCTTGCATCTGTGATGGTTCACAGTTCAGCCCTAAATGAGTCAGGGTTCGACAAAGATGGAAACATCTAATTGAAGAAGAAATTACAAGGCAGAAAGTGTGCAAGTGTCTGACATTGAGGAGGATGAGCAAGGATGTATTCTGTGCATTTAATCCAAGCCTTCGCCTGGCATGGAGATAAGAAACCCCAGCTGTTTAAGCACTGAAATCGCACCAGTGCATAATTTCTAGAGTCAGTCTGGTCAGCATGTTTTGCAGAAATTTGTTCTAATTTTTATCTCACTGAAGATAGCGAAACAGATGATGGGAATTGGCCATCAGATTATATCTTTTCTAAAGACGTTCTTTATGCAAAATTGGAAAACCAAATTTTAATCTTGTTACACAAAGTGCTTGTTGAATAGAGGCAGACTATGAGTTGAAATTGAGTCATCACAACCTTTACACTACCAACCTTTTATAAGTCATGGCACACCTCTATAATATAAAAATATTTTGAGGCGCGCCTCCTGTTTTCTCTGAACTGCCCTTTCGCAGAAGACGAAGGGTGATTTTTAGCCCGTATTTCCCCCATCCCCCCTTCACTGCTCCTTACAACACATTCTCGAATTGGAGACTGTTTCTTTTTCTTAATTTGATTGGTTCCTGTTTTGCTCCTCTGTCTTCTTCCTTTTCTGGGACCTTCATTTTTAACTTGCTCTGTCCTCGTTCTTTTTTTTCTACCTCTCACTGTCTCTGATGTACACCTTATGAGTCAGGCATATAGCCCAATAATCAGCCTGTGTAACTATTAGGACTGAGGTTAGATCCAGACTGCGCAGCGATGTATACAGTTGTTGCTGGTAATAAACTCCATGTAATTATGTTAAATTAGAACCCCCGTCATTCTCAATATTTTCCTCCACACAGATAGCATAGAGACAGCTTCCTTGAGCTCTACAAAAAGACCCTCAGCATATAGAGTGGCAGCACATCGAAAGAGACCATGACAGGTGCAGATATTGATGGTGACAATAGGTGGCCTCAGATAACTGATAGTGCCAATTGAGATAACTTAAAATGGAGGAGGAAAACCATGAAAATAACTAAAAGATGGCGTTCTTCCTGGGGCTTGGCTGACTTATTAAATGTCAAAGCTTCATTCCTCTAATGGTCTGGCCCTTTTACTTGTTCACAGCAATGCTTGTCTACAATACATTAGTTGGAGGAGGAAAATGTGTTTACCTTGGATTAATTTTAGTAAGTGGTTTACAGATTTTAAAATGACGTATTGGATGGGCCAGCTTTTATTGCTGGTGTGAGCCTGAGGTTGATTCCACAAGTTTCATTTGCTTCTCCATCCTGGTGTTCACCTGCCTGCTTGCAAAGATCTAGGAGCTAGTTATCTTTTCAGAGCTACTGGGACGATATACACAGCTTCACTAATGCCCGTGTCAACTCCAGTGATAAGTTAATAACTTTCTACATTACATGTTATCAGAGAAACAGGCCGTTTGGTCCAATCAGTCACATCAGCTGTTCACGCTTCACTGGGGTCTCTTTCTATCTTTCCTCATCTCATTCTATCAGTGTCACGTTCTACTCCCCTTCCCTAATCTTATCAGCTTCTCCTTAAGTTTATTTTTACTGCTTACCTGAACCACTCCCGGTGCTCCGAAAATGTCCCCATTTTTAATTTAGAAATCTTTTTCGGACAGACTGGAACAGTTTCTCCTTCTGAGTCGCATGTTGCATTTACCAGTCGATTTCTATTTTTTTTTAGCACAACCACCAATTAAAATATGTAATAATAGTGTTGATGCTGTGCATAGTGAGTGTAGCTTTACCTTCTTTCCCATCCAGTTATTGCTCACTCTCCGGAACATACTGGCTCACACTGGAGTGAAGTTGGAGCCTTCAGTGCATTGCTACATCCTCCATGCAAGTATCAGTAGGCCGTTTTACTGCAGGACATCTGTCAGCTTTGGCTCAGTCATGGTGCATTTACCTCCTGAGCCAAAGGATTGAGTGTTCAAATCCACAGCCATGGACTTGGGCATAAGGTGCAGGTTACCCAAGGCAGTGCAGTACTATGCAACTGTTGCATTGACAAAGACATTGTCTTTCAGGTGAGACATTGAACCAAAGCCCCATCTGTCATCTCACATGGAAAGGAAAGATCCCAGGTCACTATTTGGCAAAGAGCCTCCGATAGCACAGTAGTTAGCACTGTTGCCTCACAGTGCCAGGGATCCAGATTTGATTCCCAACTTGGGGCACTGTCTGTGTGGAGTCTGCACATTCTCTCCATGTCTGCTTGGATTTCCTCCGGGTGCTCCAGTTTCCTCCCACAGTCTGAAAGATGTGCTGGTTAGGTGCATTGGCCATGCTAAATTCTTCCTCAGTGTACCCGAACAGGCGCCGGAGTCTGGCGACTCGGGGAATTTCACAGTAACTTCATTGAAGTGTTAATGTAAACCTACTTGTGATACTAATAAACAAACTTTAAATTTGCCAAAATGTCCAGGCCAATATTCATCCCTCGGCTAATATGACGAAAATAGATTATCTGGCCACTATTACTTTGCTGTTGATGGGACCCTAGCAATGTGTAAAGTGGCTGCTGCATTGCTGTCCTGTCAACAGTGGCTACATTTCAACCTACTGTCAATTACTTTGGGACATCCTGAGATCGTGGAATGCGTTGGGTACCTTCAAGTTCTTTATTTCTTTATGCCTGAAGTCAATTGTAGCTTCACCAGCTGCTCATTGATGTACATTTTTCAACATCGGTCAGAGGATGTGTGTTGGGAAACCTTGGCCCTGGTTTTACCAACACGGCCGCCTCAAAATCGGGGCAGGCGAGGCTCGCAGAACAGCATTCCCCGTTGGCCTAGGGCGGTGATCTTCCGAGCCTCGGGTGGCCGTGCAGGTAAAATCAGGGCCTTTATCAGCATCGTCCCTCCTGCATCCCATGCATGAATTGCAGCTCTTCCCCAGCCACCCTGGGTGATCAGAACAGGCTTTAAATGGACAAGAACATTCCGTTTATGCTGTTGGACATCAGGCATGTTAATTTTGGAATTGGAAGTTTAATGAACGTGCTCCACTGAAGTGAAAATAGCATTTTCTTTGGATGAGCAATCGGGATGGGATGATAGAAATAGATCTGGAATCAGGAACAGTCATTAACACAAAACAATCAGCATTATCAGTCCATACAAGAAAGCCTTGTCTATTGCAATGGTTTTGCCTCCTGGACGTAGGGGACAATCTTACCAAAAAAGTACTCAGTGCTGAATGAGCATGAAAATGAGAGAGAAACACTCCAATTTTTCGGGCGAGCTCCCAGACTCAATTGTACGGCACTTAAAAAAAGGTGTCCAGATGTGATTCCCGCCAGCAGGTGGAGGAGGCGGAGCCTATTTATGCTAGGAAGCCGATTGGTGAGCTCCGGGGGCGCCATTGCGCAGGCCCCTTTATGGGCGCAAAGTTGATTTTGCCGGCAATTCAGTACCGGTAACATCATGAGAGGCAGAAAAAAAACAGGCGATCTTATTGGCTCACCATGCCGATCCACCAGCGGGACAAACTAATAAGACCGCACCCTTCGACTTCCATAAGATCTCATTCCAGTCTTCAAAATGGATGAGCATCATGTTGGATCTCATTTGAAAAATAAATAAAACAAATTTATTAAAATTCAAACAGGCATTATAATGGACATATAAGTTACCTATTTACAGGATACCCTTCATCCCACCATCTCAGCAGGGGAGCAAAGTAATAAGATCATAGTTCCAAGAAGTAAGCTAATTCTTCTGAGAGAACTTCTGGATACTGAAATGTGTTTTATTTCCTTGCATTTTTGGAATCACTTCAGGAGCCAAATTCAGCTCAACAAGTTTTGGGGGATTTTGCGTTAACTTTCTTGTGAGATTCACGAGTTGATTTCAAAGGAACCAAATACAAGGTTGCCCAGGGCAATCAGGGTTGGTCTCCTCTTCACATCCTTTTTCATGTGATATATTCTCGTCTTTGCAACACTCTGTTAAAGCAGGAGTGTAAATACTTCTCAGTTAATCTTTGTGGGTGAGTGTTCTCTGTGAGTAAATGTTGCCAGATTCTATTGTCTTTCAGCATCCCCAACCTTGCAATTGGACAGGATTGGTCTCCATCTTTCCTAATCTATTATCATTGATTGCGAAGGGAGGCGGTGAAGTATTGTCAGTGGAATGGTAACCCATAGACCTTTTCTTTCACATTAGGGCAGAAGGTTTTTCTTTAGTTTAGTGAGGGTGCCATGATCGGCACAGGCTTGGAGGGCCGAAAGGCCTGTTCCTGTCCTGTACTTTCCTTTGTTCTTTGTTCAAAGCTAAAGCTCCGCGGACATGCGTCCAAATCCCACCCTGGCAGCTAAATATATTTAAATATAATCAATAAATCTGGAACATAAAGTTAGCCTGAGTAATGCTAATCATGATTGTTGTAAAAACTCACCTGGTTCACTAATGTTCTTTGGGAAATCAGAGCTGCCATTCTTACCTGGCCTGGCCTAGATGTCATTCCAGATCCACTGCAGTGGGGTTGACTCTTACCTATCCTCTGAAATGGCCCAGCGCTTCAGTTAGTTCAAGGGCAGTTGAAAATGGGCAGCAAATAGTGGGCTGGTGAGCGATGCTCATATCACAGGAGAGGATAAAGAGAAAAAGTAGTTGGTTTTTTAAAGTTATTTCTGAAAATACTCTTTTCCATTATTTCGAGTCCACAGACATTTGCAAAGAGGTTGAGTAAATAAAGAATGGGATTTTCCACCTCCCCTCCTCATGCAGCGGCAGAGGCTGCCCGCCATTGGTCGGCGATGGGATCTTCTGGTCCCTGCACTATCAATGGGTTTTCCCATTGTTCACACTCTCCGCCACTGGGGAACGCGTGGCAGGAGGTCACCATCGACTTGACCAGAAGATCTTGTCGATGGGAAACGGCTGGAAAGTCCCACCTGAAGAGTAGAATGTGAGACGACTCTTCTTGCGTGGTTTGGATTCTCTGTGGCCTCTTGATTTGTGGCTGTATTTGTTAGGACTGAAGGACGTAGCTTTGAGAGCTGGAACCAGTCTTTTCAGGAGACAACTGAGAAAACACTTCTACTTTCAAAGATGGGAATGTGTGCAGAAATTAGGAACTCCCTTCCATAGCCATAATCTCATTGAATGTCCAAAGATGTGTAGGTTAGATGGACTAGCCATGGTAAATGGGTGGGGTTAATGGGGATAAGGCAGGGGATAGGGCTTGGGTAAGATACTCTTTCAGAGAGTCGGTGCAGACTCGATGGGCCGAATGGCTCCTTCTGCATTGTAGAGATTCTATGAACGATAGAATAGGCTCTGAGCTTAATATCCTTCTCCTGTTCCAATGTCCCTCTGAATTGCAGTGTGTTAAGCCAAATGTCCATGCTCTGTGATCACTCAGATGTGGGCTATGTGCAGTCTGAGGAAATTTGTTTGGCTAGCTTTGTGCTTCTTTCCACAGAGGACTTTGGAGCGGCACGGTGGCATAGTGGTTAGCACTGCGGCCTCACAGCACCAGGGACCCGGGTTCGATTCCCGGCTTGGGCGACTGCCTGGGTGGAGTTTGCACATTCTCCCCAAGTCTGCTTGGGTTTCCTCCGGGTGCTCCAGTTTCCTCCCACAGTCCAAAAGACGTGCAGGTTAGGTGGATTGGCCATGCTAGATTGCCCCTTAGTGTCAGGGGGACTAGTTAGGGTAAATGCAATGGGATTTTGGGGATAGGGCCTGAGCGAGATTGTGGTCGGTGCAGACTCGATGGGCCAAATGGCCTCCTTCTGCACTGTAGGATTCTATTCTGGCTAATGTTACCATTCATATGTTTCATCCATGAAATACTACATTGCAAGTTAATGTTCAAAATTAATATATTTAATCTGTGATGGGTTCATCAGATTCATCAGAGCATATGTGGGAAAAAGAGTTACAGTGATGACTTAATTTGAATGATCCCACTAACTAAATTTAAAAAAATATATATACTGTGAGACACAGAAAAACTGAGCCAATCACACAGTGCTGATTAATGTTTAATGAGTTCTTTCTCCATCTAAAATTGAAGGAAGCAGCATTGCATTGATGCGGACTCGGTACAGGAATCAAAACTGTAGTTGGTTTATAAATTGTTTATGTTCTTGGTGCCAGCCAATAAATCAAAACTTAATGTTTTGTCATGAGCTTACAACTTTTCCCAATATTAAACAGTGATGATGAGTGGATTCTTCTGGTTCCACGCCTCCCATTCTTTCTCATTAGTTTCTCTTTTATCATATGAAAGCATTGAGACAGAGCTGGGGTATGGATTTGTCTGTGGATATCGGTCACTCCACTGGGATTGTCTTTCATTATATATGAGCCTCAATGGTGTTTACTGACTATTCTCTTTTATATGGAAGAGTAGGTCACTGAAACATCAGAACAGGAAGAGGCCAATTATCTCCAGGTGGCACGGTGGCACAGTAGTTAACACTACTGCCTCACAGTGCCAGGGGCCCAGGTTCAATTCCGGACTCAGGGAATTATCTGTATGGAGTTTGTACATTCTCCCCTTGTCTGTGTGGGTTTCCTCCGGTTTCCAGTTTCCTCCCACACTCCAAAGGTTTATGTTGATTGTCCATGGCTTAATTCCCCTTAGTGTCAGGGGGATTAACAGCGTAAATACGTGGGGTTATGGGGATAGGGCATGTGTGGGAATGTTGTCGGTGCAGTCTTGATGGTTCAAATGGCCTTCTTCTGCATTGTACTTGTGACACTAGTAAATAAACTTTAAGCTTCAGAGATTCAGTCTCTAAAACCACTAAAACCTTCAGAAAAGCAATATGCCATGCCATCACATTGATCCCAGATTACAATGTACATAAATTTGATAATACACTGTAATGTTACTGTAATGTAAGTGAAGTTAGCTTGTGGTTTAAACTCAAATGGAAAGCCATGGTAAATTGCACCTTAGTGTCAGGGGGATTAGCAGGGTAAATACGTGGGGTTACGGGGATAGGGTCGTGGTGGGATTGTGGTCGGTGCATTCTCGATGGGATGAATGGTCTCCTTCTGCACTGTAAAGATCCTATGATTCCATTCAACTACTCAACTACCATCATGTTGTGTTCAATTCCGTCTTTATTTGATATTCACAAAAGTTCATTTGTCCTTTTATTTTTCTCCCTCTATCACGACCAGAGAAACTTCAAACACACCGACTGTCATCTCGGCAGAGAATAAGTAACTCAACCCAGTCTGAAAAGTCTATCGTGGGGCTTTTTTTTTGGCTCTTTCCAACCCAGTTGCAGAACCCCTTTGGGTAATTGGAAAATCCAACAGTTAATAGTCAAAATATTTGGAGTGATTTTGTTTTACATGAGAGTTGGATGGCTGAAAATCTCTCAAAAAACATTGGCCTTATGTGATACATATTCAGTGTGACTCCCACATGGTTGCTTTCTCCTGAGGCATTATTTCTCTGTCACCGCTATGTTAAATGTTGTGTATTAGATGCAATTAGAATTAGATAAAATGCAGCTGCCTCACATTTTAATGCGCGTTATTATTCAACCACAATATTTTGCCTAGTTAAATGTGAGCATTTGGTTTGTTTCAAGCAGCTGAGAAATTGAGACTCTCAGTATGTCCTGGGGTTCTAGATTCAAGCGGATGAAATGAACGTTTACTGCTACCTGATTTAAATAATCAATTTCCGAGGATTACGTGACTTATTGATCCTTCGTACCCGCCTCCCCCACACCTATATTGAAGTTCATTTGCCATATACATGCACATTCTGCATGTTCACTAAT
Source organism: Mustelus asterias (assembly GCF_964213995.1). Classification (NCBI taxonomy): domain Eukaryota; kingdom Metazoa; phylum Chordata; class Chondrichthyes; order Carcharhiniformes; family Triakidae; genus Mustelus; species Mustelus asterias. The sequence goes on along the minus strand of NC_135827.1, from coordinate 10,619,653 downwards.
GTCTTTCTATTCCAATTCTCTTCCCGCACCCAGTGGTGCTCCAAGGCAGACTTTGGTCTGTTTCCATAGCTAGTAATTCCCAGAACAGATCACTAGTTCCCGGAACAGGTCGCTGGTTCCCGGAACAGCTCACCAATTCCCGGAACAGGTCACTAGTTCCCGGAACAGGTCACCAGTTCCCGGAACAGGTCACTCATTCCCGGAACAGGTCGCTGGTTCCCGGAACAGGTCACTCATTCCCGGAACAGATCACCGGTTCCCGGAACAGGTCACTAGTTCCCGGAACAGATCACCGGTTCCCGGAACAGGTCACTCATTCCCGGAACAGGTCGCTGGTTCCCGGAACAGGTCACTCATTCCCGGAACAGATCACCGGTTCCCGGAACAGGTCACTCATTCCCGGAACAGGTCGCTGGTTCCCGGAACAGGTCACCAGTTTCTGGAACAGGTCACTAGTTCTCGGAACAGGTCACTAGTTCCCGGAACAGGTCACTAGTTCCCGGAACAGGTCACTAGTTCCCGGAACAGGTCACTAGTTCCCGGAACAGGTCATCAGTTCCCGGAACAGGTCATCAGTTCCCGGAACAGGTCACTAGTTCCCGGAACAGGTCATCAGTTCCTGGAACAGGTCACTAGTTCCCGGAACAGGTCACTAGTTCCCGGAACAGGTCATCAGTTCCTGGAACAGGTCACTAGTTCCCGGAACAGGTCATCAGTTCCCGGAACAGGTCACTAGTTCCTGGAACAGGTCATCAGTTCCTGGAACAGGTCACTAGTTCCCGGAACAGGTCACTAGTTCCCGGAACAGGTCACAAGTTCCTGGAACAGGTCACTAGCTGTCACCCGGGGGTATTTAGCTGGCAGTGCGTCACTCCACATCAAGTGTGGCTGACCCAGGAGTCTCTCCTGCTCTTATTGCCAGCCATTGGCATGTTCAATTCAATTCAATTCAACTTTTTTGTCATTGTATAATGCACAAATACAATGAAAAGTGAGCTTGCAGGCTCCCAAGATACAAAGAAAAAAAAGGCAAATGCAGTAGTCATTATAAAATATAGGCACGGTGGCGCAGTGGTTAGCACTGCTGCCTCACAGCGCCAGAGACCCGGGTTCAATTCCCAGCTTGGGTCACTGTCTGTGTGGAGTTAGCACGTTCTCCTTGTGTCGGCGTGGGATCCCTCCGGGTGCTCCTGTTTCCTCCCACAGTCTGAAAGAAGTGCTGGTTAGGTGAATTGACCCGAACAGGCGCCAGAGCGTGGCAACTAGGGGAATTTCACAGTAACTTCATTGCAGTGTTAATGTAAGCCTTACTTGTGACTAATAAATAAACTTTAACTTTTAATTTGGAAGGATTTTGCAGGTTGACACTGCTATGAACACACCTTGCTTGACCATCAAGTCCTGAGGTGGAACTCGAACCCCGACATCTGTCTCCAGGGATGCTACCCACTGCCCCACAAGACCCCCCAATGTCTTCCTATGCAGTGCTTGTATTAACTGTAACCCCCAATTTGACTTCATTTGCAGATTTTGAAACTTTCTGACTTCTGAGTCCAAATTGTTTGTGTAAATTGTGGTCCCAGCACCAATCCTTGTGGAACACACTTCTCACCATTTGCCAGTCTAAGTAACTGTGTTTCATCCTTACTCCCTGTCTTCTGATTTGTAGTCAACGTGCTCTCCATTTTGTTATGTGTCCCCTGACACCACATGCTCTGACTTTAATTGTAAGTCTATTACATGGCACCTTGTCGAAGGTTTTTGGAAACATTGATATATACCCTTTGTGTTACTTATTTCAAGAATCCAATAAGGTGAGGGAAACAGAACATGGGTTAACACTGTGAACTGTCATTTCACGATGCATAGGACAACATATAAAAGCTAATCATCAGCTGGTGTTATGCCCAGTACAGACATAAAGATATTACAAATTTTAAAACAGTATTTTTAAAATGGAAACAACAGCTTTTAATATGGTTGACCACATATCATGTGACTTTGGCAATGTCGGCTCCAGGCAGGCCTGAAACTCAAGCAAATACCTCTACGGACAATCACAACCACTTGTCAAATTCACAAATCCCTTTGTTAAGGATGAACTATTAGCAGAGCACTATCATCTGATTCATCTTTCTTAATAATTCTGGTCCATAAAGACATAGAGTACAACCTTGCCAGCCGTCCACTCCACACTCCTGCTACAGCAAGGTTGGAGAATTTGGCGGCCAGCCACATCTCCATTCACTGCAGCGGGATGGGAAAATTCTGCCAGCATGAACGGTGATAAGATTCTGGCCATAGAAACTCAATGGCCAAAATTTTCTGGCCATTCCCGTCGGCGGGATCTTCTAGTCCCGCCAACAATGTCCCTGCCGCAGATTCCCTAGAGGCGCACAGTGCGAACAATAGGAAAACTCTTTGACAGCGGCAGGCCTGGGAGATCTCACTGCAGCCAATGGAGGGCTGCATCCATTGCCACAAAAAAAAGACAGAGGGGACGGAAAATCCTCCCCAATATCAGTTCCAAATGGCATTCGAAAGAGTAATTAAAACTGAATGGGGTCATCCATTTCCAAAAACCATTGCTGTCTCAAAAGCTCTCAATGTATGAAAGGCAAAAACTACCTGTTTTGGAAGAAGGACTTTGAACTCGTAAATTGGTCACATGATTAAGGGATTCATGTGTGTTACCTGTCCTTTTAAAAAAGTAACAGCAGAAGCCATTCCGATCAGAAATATCATGACAGATATCATCTGAAACATTATCTGAAAAGCCATCAAATCAGCTGCAAGACAATCACGCATCTCAGTTCAAACATTGCATCAGTAAGCATTCTTCCCCCAGCTTGTTCTATCTTCAAGTTTACCTGAGAACTAAACTCCAGGCAATTCAATTCCAGAAAGCATTGTAGCTTACTGAGAATCCTCTGCATTAGAGGACCACCAGTGCAGCCAAATTCATCCAAGAAGCTACAGGCCTGCATTGAAATACTGTCATAATTACTACTTGTAATTGTATTGATTTTCTTCATCTGTGTGTGTGTGTTTGTGTTTGTGTGTGTATTTGTGTGTGTGTGCACACGCGCGCATGCCGCATCACACAAAACCTCGGCTGCAAGTGTGTGTGATAATATATAATCTTTTGCATTTGTTAATTCACAAAAGCTTGCTGCTGGGAATCATTCAAATTGGCTCAAACCACTCTGAGGGTAAGAAAACACACAAACCTGATACACGAAAAAACTTTGATCATGGACAATAAGAAAACGCATAGGCCGGAATTTTACCGCCCTGCCCGCCATGGGAATCGGAGCAGGTGAGAGAGGTGGAGCATGGAAAGGTCCGTTGATCTCGGATGGGATTTTACGGTTTCAGGATGAGCGAGGCTGTAAAATCCTGCCTATAAAGTCTGTCTGTGACACTGGTTTTGTGCAGGCTTTTTGACCTGACCAGATTATTTGTGATTTACTTCTCTGCTCTGACTGTTTCAGACATTTGAAGTGTTGGCAGAAGAATGTCTTTAGTTAATACATGGAATAATGGGAGGAACTTCATTCAACAAACAGTATTCGAATGATTTATTACTCAATGAGATGACTTTGAAATTATCACCACAGCTGCAACTGACCAACAACTTTGAGAACATTCTGTTTGTTCTTTTAACCTTACACTCACATGATAATTAGCTAACATCTGCCATTCAACTGCCCATATAACTAAGTTACTTCCCTCAAAGGGGAAATAAATTCAAGTGATGCAGTTTGTCCTTCTATTTAATTACTGTCTTTTTCTCTTTCTTTCCTTCGCTCTTTTCTCTCTTCCTTTCTGTTTCTCTTCTTCCTTTTCCCTTCTCTCTTTCTCTCTCTCTCTTTCTCTTCCTCCCTTTCTTTTCTCTCTCTCTTTCTTTTCTTTCTCTTCTCTCTTCCTCTCTATCCTTTTCTCTTCTCTCTTTCACTTCTCTCTTTCTCCTTTTCTCTTCCATCTTCCTCTCTTTCTTTCTCTTTCTCTTCTCCCTTTCTCTTAGCCCTTGTCTCTCCTCTCTCTCTCTCTTTCTTTCTCTTTCTCTATTCCCTTTCTCTCAGTCCTTTTCTCTTCTCTCTCTCTCTTTCTCTTTCTCCTTTTCTCTTCCCTCTCTCACTCTCTCTCTCTCTTTCTCTTCTGTCTCTCTCTCTCTCTGCCCCCACCTCTCCTTTGATTTGATTTGATTTATTATTGTTACATGTATTAACATACAGTGAAAAGTATTGTTTCTTGCGCGCTATACAGACAAAGCATACCATTCATAGAGAAGGAAAGGAGAGAGTGCAGAATGTAGTGTTACAGTCATAGCTAGGGTGTAGAGAAAGATCAACTTAATGCAAGGTAAATCCATTCAAAAGTCTGACAGCAGCAGGGAAGAAGCTGGTTCTTGAGTCGGTTGGTACGTGGCCTCAGACTTTTGTATCTTTTTCCCGACGGAAGAAGGTGGAAGAGAGGGTGTGAGGTCCTTAATTATGCTGTCTGCTTTGCCGAGGCAGCGGGAAGTGTAGACAGAGTCAATGGATGGGAGGCTGGTTTGGGTGATGGATTGGGCTACATTCACGACCTTTTGTAGTTTCTTGTGGTCTTGGGCAGAGTCCATTTATAATTGTTATAATTGATCTGTTATCCAACGCAACTGCGTAATAACTGCTTGATTCACCCTAGTCGACCAGGACTGACTCCATTTAAGCTGAATTGAAATGGTTTTGAAAGTGTTATCCTACGATCGTTCCATATTTTCACTCGTTTTCGTTCAAGGGTTGCTATGACACAATGTAAGGGAGAATAATGTCAGAGAAACCTTCTTCAGCCCTATCATTTTCACAGTAAGAGATTTTCCAATGGAATTAATTCTGCAAATAAAGTACACTCCAATTGTAACATCCCAGTTGTGTGCAAGCTCTTATTTAAATATTGCAGAGCAGCAGTTTTCAAACTCTCACACATGGGGAATTTCTTTCAAGTACTGATGCATCCTCAGGGATCCCCTCTTTTAACTTGCAAATACATTACTTACTGAAAGAGAAAGAACACCAAAGTTGCTGGAAATCTGCTTTGCGAGACTGTACAGTTTTAGAAATAACAACAATAGGAGTAACAGTCAAATGAATCTAAAACTAAGGAAACATTCTGAAATGGGCAGAAATACAGTGGCTTTGGGCTTGTTTGCTGTTCTAATCACTTCCTGTGCGCAACAGTGGTTAAAGGCATGCCAATCAAATGGGCTGCTTTGTCTTAGATGGTGCCGAGCGTCTGGAGTGTTGTTGGAGCTGCACTCATCCAAACAAATCTGGAGTATTCCATCACACTCCCGACTTGTGTATTTGGTGGAACCTGGGGGAGTCAAGTGTTGCTTTACCGCAGAATTCCCCCGTCTCTAACCTGTTTTCACAGTTACAGTATCTATGTGGCTGGCCCACTTAATTTTCTGGTTGAAGGTGACCCCAGGATGTTGATGGTGAGGTCGCAGTGATGGTAATGTTGTTGAATATTCAAGTGGAGATGATCAGACAATCTTGTTGAAAATAGTTATTGCCTGGCACTTATGTGGTGCAAATCTTACTTGTCACTAATCAGCCCAAGCCTGAACGTCGTCATCTGTTTTGCTGCAAGTGGGCACAGATTGCTTTAGTATTCTGAGGAGTTATTTATGTTACATGGTGTAGGAGCAGATTTTCAGTGCTTTGTCATTTGCCTCTACCTACAGTGCTTGGAAGGCAGTTTCAATCTGATATAGACTGTATTTCTGCTATCTGTTATACTCAGTTCGGTGCAGAGCTGGCACGAATACTCGATTTCTGGAGTGTGGATCTGTGGTGAGCGATGCACAACGATCTCATGTCAGTTGGTAGAGATAGTTGTCAACTGTCTCCGAAGGACTGAAGTCCATTACGAAGAGACCTCATCTGCATGATTCCAATTGTGCCTCGGGCTGCAGATAGGTCATCTCTTAATTAGAACCGAACAGCAGTGCCCCCCGGCTGCACGGAAATCAAATCAGAATATTTCAGATTGGGTTATTATATCCATGAATTCATTAAAAGCAGGCAGAAACTAGTCCCTTTCACAACATCGGGATATTTCAAGGCACTTTTCAGTCAATTAAGTCCTTTGGGAGCTGCTACGTGGGCAACATGGCAGTCAGTTTGCACACAGTAATGTTCTGTAAAGAGGGCATATACTAATGACGCAATAACCTGTGTCTTTCAAAATAGTGTTGGTTGGGGGATAGATCATGGCCAGGTCACTAGGGAGACCTATTCTATGCTTCAAAATATTCAGTAACTGTCCCACCGCCCCCTCCCACAACCATCCCGTCCTCTCCCCTTTGGAGGGTTGACAGGGTCTCAGTAATGTTTAAGTTTATTTATTAGTGTCACAAGCAGGCTAACATGAACACTGCAATGAAAGTCCCCTAGTTGCCGCACTCTGACGCCTGTTTGGATACACTAAGGGAGAATTTAGCAAGGCCAATGCACGTCTTTCAGACTGTGGGAGGAAACCGGAGCACTCGATGGAAACCCACACAGGCATGGGGAGAACACGCAGATTCCGCACAGTGACCCAAACCAGGAATTGAACCCGGGTCCCTGGGGCTGTGAGGCAGCAATGTGCCACCGTGTCACCCACAACTCTCAACACCTATGACAGTGCAACTTCCCTCACATCTGTACTGCTTATCTACCGAGCTTCTATTCTCAAATCTCTGGAGCGGATCTTGAACCCTGAATCTTCTGACTGACTGGGGAGAGTGCGACCAATTGAGCCCCAGACGACACATCTTGTCAGTGCCGAACAAGTGTCATATGGACGAGAAGTGTTAAATTTCCACAGTCGCTGCCTACCTGCTGAGTTTTACCAGCATTTTTCGTTTTGTGACACATTGGCTGGAATTCTCTGGCTGTTCACGCTGGCAGGATTCCGATGGTGTGGGATGCCTTCAATAGGAATTCCCATCAACAGTGGCAGGATCAGAGGATTCTGTCACAAATGAATGGTGCGCCACCTCCCACCACCGAAAAAGAAACTCTGAGAGGGGCCAAGGAATTGCGCCCATGAAATAAGTCCTAAGAGACCGGTGCCACTTCACCCGATTTCCTTTATTTACAAACTCAGTTTTACTCCGAAGAGTGCTTCAGATACAAAATCAGAATCTGGAGTGTCAGTCACACTGACACTCCCATGTTTATATACAAGTGAGACTCCCTGATTGGGCTGGCAATTATAGCCTCAATCAGGGAGCTCATACTCCAACAGCCCAACCGCACGGGCCTCGCTAATGTCATGACAGCCCATTGTATGGTTGCTTTCACAAGGTGGGAGAGGAGAATAATGCTCTTGTGTACAGCCCGTTCAATGATTTGGATTGTTTGTGATATTGATGGATGAACAGATTAATCAACAAAATTAACCTGTTGAGTGTTGTACACAGCAGTAATGCAACCACAAATACTTCCCATGCTGGTTATTGCTCTTGCAATACACGGGAAGGGATGCTGATCCTTATTGCATTTCACGATACTGTGTAAATTGCTCCTGGATTTCTCGGAGGTTGAATCTCAGTTTGTGAAGGTTGTCTCCTACAGAGTTGAATATAAGTAATGGAATAGGACTTTGTACAATTGCTATTGTTGATTAAGTTTTCTATTTTTGTTGAGTGAAAAGGCAGAGTGGAGGAAAACATCTGAGAAGAGAAACTGCTGACATAAATTCATCACATTCTGACACACTGTATTGGAGAATTGAATTAGCTTATGATTTATTAACTGAAATGGCTACTCCTTCATGTTCATCTTTCTCGCTCTGATTTATAGAGTGGTATTGTAGGCGTGCTAATTCTTCAGTGTGCACAATGAGGCCGTTGGGAATACATTATGCCTATTACATTTTCTTTTAAAAGTTGTTCAAAAAATAACTAAGAATTAAATATCAAGAGTAAAATTATGCCTGATCAGTTAGTTTGGTTTTCAATATATTTCTTTCCTTAGCAAGAAATTTTAAAAACAACTTTTTATTCCTCTCAATCTCTATGTTAGGTCAGTTGACAGCTGAATCATTTTCTTTCAAAGAATAGGAATTTTTAGATCACTCTTTATTTCCCCAACTATCCTGCATCAGCATCTTTCTGCCATTACATTCAGAAGGCAATTCCCTCAGCTGCTCCTGCCTTAACTTGCAATTGGTATCTGACAGAATAAAGTTCTGACATGGAGATGCCGGCGTGGGACTGGGGTAAGCACAGTAAGAAGTCTCACAACACCAGGTTAAACTTTAACCTGGTGTTGTGAGACTTCTTACTGAGAATAAAGTTCTCCAGCTCTGGCTCAGGTTACCTACTGATGAAACGTCTAAATTAATTTAACATTTTCCTGGGTGACCTTCCAACTTACTTTCACAAGGGCGGCACGGTAGCACAGTGGTTAGCACTGCTGCTTCACAGCTCCAGGGTCCCGGGTTTGATTCCCGGCTCGGGTCACTGTCTGTGTGGAGTTTGCACATTCTCCTCGTGTCTGCGTGGGTTTCCTCTGGGTGCTCTGGTTTCCTCCCACAGTCCAAAGATGTGCGGGTTAGGTTGATTGGCCAGGTTAAAAATTGTCCCTTAGAGTCCTGAGATGTGTAGGTTAGAGGGATTAGCGGGTAAATATGTGGGGGTAGGGCCTGGGTGGGATTGTGGTCAGTGCAGACTCGATGGGCCGAATGGCCTCCTTCTACACTGTAGGGTTTCTATGATTTCCATGATTTACATCCTCCATAAACTTGAGTTTCTCCAATGTCCTTCTTCCTGTATTCCAACTCGTCCCAATCCCCATTCCACCATTCCCTCCACCCCTACGCCTCTTGGTCTACATTAGCTCCTGGTCAGGCATTGCTTCCATTTTTAAAAAAATTCTCACTCTTGTTTTTGAGCCACCCCATGGCCCTGTTACCCCTATCATCGTAACCTCCGCCGTCCCAAAACCCTCTGAACTCCTCCAATTCTGCCCTTTTAAGCATCTCCCACTTACATTGCTTCAACAGTGGTAATTGTGCTTTCAGCTACCAGGACCTAAGCTTTGCTTTATACTCTCTGCATTTCTGTCCTTTTAACACTGACCTTTGCCTCCCAGATTGCTGGCAGAAGCAGAGGTATAAATAGCAAAGGCATTGTTCATTATATGTTAATCCTCATTGCAAACAGGAGTAGGGCCAGTGAACTGGGGCATTACTAATGCTGTATCACTTCCTAAAAAAGGGACAGGAATAATCCAAGAAACTACAGATGATCCAGCCTAATATCAGTGGTGGGGAAGTAGTGGGAAATTATTTTCATAGAATCAAAAAACCATTCAACCCCTACAGTACAGAAGGAGGCTATTTGGCCTATTGAGCCTGCACCAAAAACAATCCCACCCGGGCCCCATCCCCATAACCCCACGTATTTCTTCAACTAATCCCCCAACACTGAGGGGCAATTTGGCATGGCCAACCCCACACAACTATGAACTGTGGTGTGAAGTGGTACGAACTAAGGAATAGCATGATGGGAAAATTGGTCAGCTATTTGGTACAATATAAGCAAGGCTGACTCCGCATAACTTAAGGCTGTATGAGTAAATAAAACAAGATAAGGTCACCGGATAACGGAGTCACCGACCTTCTTCTGTTACATCAAAGGGCAAGATAAGGGTATGAACGATGAGACAAAGAGTTCTCGGAGGTCAGCAAGGTATGACATGATTAATGACATTGCTTATGATTCTATTACTAATCGAATTCCTGAATATGCTCTGGTCACGCAAACTGATAATGATTATGTATAAATACTGAACTGATTCTTTGTGTAATTGCGGACTTGAGGAGGAATTAGCAAGTTGTACCCAACTGCTCTCTGAACTCAAGTTTCAGCCAAATACTGCATGCAGTCTTTCGTAAATAAAGACAAAGTTATTTAGTCAAAACAAATTTTGTTGAGTCTTTCTATCACAGTCAAGAAGCAGGAAAGTTTCCACTTCAACAGCGGGAGGAAACTGGAGCACCCGGAGAAAACCCACACAGACACAGGGAGAACATGCAAGCTCCACCCAGACAGCCATCCAAGGCCAGAACTGAACCCAGGTCTTTGGCACTGTGAGGCAACAGGGCTAACCACTGTGCTACCATACCGCCCTCATATTATATCATGGACAAAATAGACTTTCATTTGGAAATGTGTCTTTGAATAAAGGAGAGGGAGCATTGATTTCCTGAAAGGACTGCGGTGTTTCAAGAAGGCAACTTGCCACATTCTCGAGGAGATTTCAGGGTGGGCAATAAATGCTGGCCAAGCCAGCAATGCTTATACTCCATTAAAGAATTTTTTTTTAAAATTCAAAGCGAATTGTGTCTGATTAAATGAATTGAATCATTTGAGCTACAAAGAAAGACGATCGAGGAACTGCACTAACTATAGGGATTTTCAGAAGGTATTTAAAAAAGTACTGTACAGATGAAGGTGGGCAACTAATGGGAAAGTAATGTACAGATATATAATTGGCTGAGTGACATAAAGCAAAAGGTGGTGGCGATGGGAGCTGAATATTTTTCAGTCTAGATGGTGTTTATGGTGGTATTCCCCAAAGGTCAGTTTTAGGTCCACTACTGAGTCTCTGAATTATGAAAATTGGAAACAAGACTTGTGAGTGTCTGAGATCTGAGAGATATAAAGGCTGGGATTTTGTCTGAATAGTTTCTCTCAATTTGGTTTATCTTGAGTCTTGATGAGCAGAAACATCCTAAAAATCACTGGCGAGAATTTTACCTTGTCGGAGCAGGATGCACCTGACCTGACAGCGTGTGGAAGCATTGGGCATGCATCCTAATGTCATCGTGCACTCACGTGATATTCCGCTCGGCAGCACACACAGTCGGCCGATATATGGTCAACGACAATTAAGAAAACAGTTCAGTGACGGTTTACCAGGCTGATTCCTGGAATGGTAGGTCGGTCATATGAGGAGAGAGTCGGTTAGGATTATATTCACTGGAGTTTAGAAGAGTGAGAGGGGATCTCATCGAGACTTATAAAATTCTAACAGGGTTAGACAGCGTAGATTCAGAAAAAATGTTCACGATGGTGTGGAAGTCCAGAACTAGGGGTCATAGTCTGAGGATAAGGGGTAAACCTTTTAGAAATGTGAAGAGAAATTTCTTCACCCAGAGAGTGGTGAATCTGTGGAATTCACTACCACAGGAAGTTATTGAGGGCAAAACATTGTATGATATCAAGAAAAAATTAGATATAGCTCTTGGGGCTAAAGGGATCAAGGGACATGGGGGGGAAGGCGGGATGGGATATTGAATTTGATAGTCAGCCATGATCAAAATGAATGGTGGAGCAGGCTAGAAGGGCCAAATGGCCTTCTCCTTTTCTATTTTTCTATAAGTCCACTAACAAGTCAATTAGAAATAATTTACACAGCCATCTATTTTCACAGTTGGTGGACAGGCCAATCAGCCATTTGACCCACATGTTTTCATTACAACCTCAATCCAGGGCGGGACGAAATGTCTGGAGTGAAACACAATTAAAAAAAAGATGTCTTAGGGGGGCATGAGACTTTTGAATTTCTCCCGTCAGGTGCTTGAATATGCTGCATTGGCACAGTTTGCTGCGTTTTACTCATCGTGTTTAATTTGTACAGGGCTGCATCTCCCTGAAGCAGCTCCACAGCAGCTGTCTGCCCTTGGGGAACTCGTTAGATATGTCCACCGGCAACCCTCTCTCTTCTTGGTGCCTATCCCGTCCCGGCGGGGCCGAGCCTTTCTCAGCGTGAGTTTCATTCCGGGCCAGCGAGTGTGAAATCTCATTTGGGAGCCGGAAGCACATTTCAGGACCGTTTCCGGACCCCCTGATTGCGTGTGCCCGATGGGCGCAAAATCCTCAAATTTCAATGAGAGCAATTGTATTACTTAAATCCAAGCTTTGTCGATGGTGGCTAAATAGATTAGCCCGTGATAATTGAGTTAATTTGTTAAATGTAGCTGTATATAACATAACCCATTGTTCAATTCATATCCTTGTCTGAAATGGAGACATCTCCATTACGTTTTACATAAGCTCGTGAAAGTGTTTCATAAAATGTGAAATGTCTTCCTTATTACATCGTTATGCTTTAAAATTACATGTTGTGTCCATCTTCAGGGGAAAGAACAAATTATTTAGCATCAACCCACTTATTAATGTAAATATTCTGAAGGATGAGCAGAAGAACAAAATATTCCTTAATTGAATTTACGATTGCCTCTGGTTCAGGTTATTATCCCTGAAGGCATCAGTCATTTATGTACGTGTTTATTAAATTGTGAACCATGAACTCTCAGCAAATTTCCCTGCTGAAGACAACTTAATGAAGTTTAGCAAGAGTTTAATTAAGCTGTGCATAGGTTTACGGACATGGGGATTTTTTTTTTAATAAGTTAATATTGAATAAATAATGGACTTGATTAAATCTGCCTTTCTTCTCTATCTGTGCCACACTGAATAGCTTCAAGGCTGCTACATTTAAATATGTTTTTTCTTCAATTAAGGAACTCTTCCACTGAAGATAATGCTCAATATAGGTTAGAAATTTTAATTAATTGTTTGTTATTGTTTGGGAGACTATATTTAGCTTCTTTGATTTAGTTGCTTCTCCAGGAAAATCATAGCTTTTTGTAAAGTAATAAGCGGGCGGCACGGTGGCGCAGTGGTTAGCACTGCTGCCTCTCAGCACCAGGGACCCGGGTTCGATTCCTGACTTGGGTCACTTTCTGTGCAGAGTTTGCACGTTGTCTGCGTGGGTTTCCTCCCGCAGTCCGAAAGATGTGCTGGTTAGCTGAAACCAAAAGAGAAAATGCTGGAAAATCTCAGCAGGTCTGGCAGCATCTGTAAGGAGAGAAAAGAGCTGACGTTTCGAGTCCAGATGACCCTTTGCCAAATAAATAATGGACTTGATTAAATCTGCCTTTCTTCTCTATCTGTGCCATGCTGATTAGCTTCCAGGCTGCTACGTTTAAATATATTTTTCTTCAATTAAGGAACTCTTCCTCTGAAGATAATGCTGAAGATAATTTTATCCTGTGCTGGTTAGGTGCATTGGCCATGCTAAATTCTCCCTCAGTGTTCCCGAACAGGCGCCGGAGTGTGGCGACAAGGGGATTTTCACTGTAACTTCATTGCAGTGTTAATGTAAGCCTACTTGTGACTAATAAATAAACTTTAAGCTTAACTTGAAAATTCTTTTCTGTTTGAGTCAGCGATTTTGCAAACATAAGATTGGTCAGCCTGAAAGGGGCAAAGGGGGTCAGAATATCTGATTTACCTGCTCCCATTGATTGGGACAACTGCCCACTCATTTCAATGATTTCAATACACAACTGTGGCTAACTGTGTTGTTTACTGACTAGATGCCAATCTTGTGAACATCCAGCACCATTTGAACACAGTCAGTGCTGATAAAGCTAGCTTGAATCTCATAAGGACGGAGGTGTATTGTAGCTGGAGGTGCTGGCAGGTGTGCAGAAAATGACTCAAACCTGCAGATCAATGAAGAATGGCAAAACATGGTAAAGAACCCCCGCAGATGTTTCACTAGAGGCCTTACTGCAGAACTGGAAAGGAGGAGAAATGATTGCAGGGCCATAGGCAGTACTCAAGATGCAGACACAGACGGCAGTATGACCAGATCATAGAATCATAGAATCCCTACAGTGCAGAAGGAGGCCATTCGGCCCATCGAGTCTGTGCCAACCGATAGCAATGGAAGCCATTGCCAAACCCGAGTATCTGGATGCTATGTCGCAAGGAGTTTTTGATTTGATTTGATTCATTATTGTCACGTGTATTCGTATACAGTGAAAAGTATTGTTTCTTGTGCGGTATACAGACAAAACATACCGTTCATAGAGAAGGAAAGGAGAGAGTGTAGAATGTAGGGGGTGATTTTCCCAGCCCGCTGCGCTGCTTTTTGTAGCGCAGTGGGCCGAGAGACTGGAACGGAGGCTGTTTCGCGGGCTCCCCGCTGGGCGCCACGGCCTCTGTGTGTCTCCAGCAGCAAGATGTCTGGCGCCTTCAGCTCCATGCTGGAAGTCAGCGCAGAGCTGCACAATTTATTTAAAATCTAATTTAAATAGTATTAACGAGCCCGGGACTGAAATCTCTGGGCCCGCTAGCCTCTCCCAACCCTGTCACAAGTGGTTCACTCCCGCAGGGTTTAGTATAGCTCCCCACTTGCGGGGAGCTATCGGCCCGACCCTGCTGGAGTGAAGGGGGGGCAATCGAGGTCCCCTAGAGGGTTGGGCTATGGGGGGGTGGGGTGGGGGGGGGGGTGCCCCCTGGACATTGGAACCCTGGCAGTGCCAGCCTGGGCCCCCCAGCACTGCCCAAGTGGCAAAGCGCCAATGCCCAGAGGACACCTTGGCACTACCCACCAGGCATAGGGCAGTGCCCAGGGGGTGGGGCCTAATGTGGATGGGGCCTGATGGGGCAGGCCCCTGGGGGGTTATCGGTGGGGGTGGGGGTCCCACTGCCACTCTGAACTCGGGCTGAGTGACAGAGAGAGGGAGGCCAGAGATTGGGGCTGGTCATCAGAGTGGGGGTGGGGCGTCAGCCTGTTGGGGGGGTTTGGAGCTGGGGAAGGGGGGGGGGGTCGGGTCTGTGGAGGAGGGGATCGGTGGGGGATAGATCAGGAGATCGGGGGCTGCAGAGGTGGGGGGGACATCAGGGTGGGCTGGGGGTTGGGGGGCCTCAAGGCTGGCCTGGACAGGTCCGGGGGTCAGCGATCGGGGGTGGGGGGAGGTCGGCGGGCCAGCGATGTGGGGTTTGCTGTGCTGGTCAGCAATCAAGCAGGCCAACCATTGGGAGGCCGGCCGTGTGAGGCTTCTGTGCAGGCACCCATCACGGCACTAACAGATCAGCGCAGTGGCCCCTCAGCACTAGGCTGCTGGCCTCTCCAGCGGGAACAGGCCCCGCCCACTGAATTTCAGCATGATTC
The DNA here is from genome assembly GCF_964213995.1 of Mustelus asterias. NCBI lineage: Eukaryota > Metazoa > Chordata > Chondrichthyes > Carcharhiniformes > Triakidae > Mustelus > Mustelus asterias. Next base: position 10,604,639 of record NC_135827.1, on the reverse strand, counting down.
AGGCTAAGGCACCCTGCAGTGCACCGAGTTCATTTTGAAAATCCCGCTGATAAAAACAGCGGGACTCACTCCCGTTTTTACGCAAATTCGGCACTTAAAGTTTTTATGGGAGAATTGTCCCTGTAATGTTACAGTCATAGCTAGGGTGCAGAGAAAGATCAACTAAATACGAGGTAAGTCCATTCAAAAGTCTGATGGCAGCAGGGAAGAAGCTGTTCTTGAGTTGGTTGGTACATGACCTCAGACTTTTGTAACTCCTTCCCACTGTAAGAAGGTGGAAGTGAGTGGGCGGGAGTTTACGACATCGCTTGCCCCGAAACTGTAAGATCCCTCCCAAGGACAACAGACCTTCCCATGCTCTGCCCCTCGGCCGCTCCTATTCCCATGGCGGGCGGAACAGTAAAATTCCGGTCAGTATGTCCGGAGTGGATGGGATCCTCGATTATGCTGGCTGCTTTAAAGTTAAAGTTAAGAGTTAAAGTTTATTTATCAGTCACAAGTAAGGCTTACACTAACAAAGCAATGAAGTTACTATGAAATTCCCCTGGTTGCCACAGTCCGGCGCCTGTTCGGGTCAATGCACCTAACCAGCAGGTCTTCCAGAATGTAGGAGGAAACCAGAGCACCCGGAGGAGACCCATGCAGACACAGGGAGAACGTGCAAACTCCACACAGGCAGTGACCCAAGCCGGGAAGGAGCGAGAAGTGTAGACAGAGTCAATGGATGGGACGGTGATCTGTGTGATGGACTGGGTTTCGTTCACGACCTTTTGTAGTTTTTTTGCAGTTTTGGACAGAGCAGAAGCCATACCAAGCTGTGATACAACTAAAAAAAATGTTTTCTATGGTGCATCTGTAAAAGTTGGTTAGAGTCAAAGCGGACATTCCAAATAAACTTAGTGTCCTGAGAAAGTAGAGGCATTGGTGGGCTTTCTTAACTATTACGTCGGCATGGAGGGACCAGGACAGGTTGTCGGTGACCTGGATACCGAGGACACATAGAGTTCAGTGACATTGCATGGTCCCCCAAACTGTACAGGAGGGCTGTGAAGTACCTAAAAGGTACTGCACAGACCTAGTTCTGGGATAAATAATGCATGTGTGCAGTCACGCAAAAACAACTGCAAGCGACCAAGCACAACACCTAAATTTTAGGTCTTGCAAGTGTTCAAGCTCAGTGAATGCAAGTTTTTAAAAATTCGTTCATGGGATGTGGGTTTCACTAGCTGGGGCAGGTGTTACCTGTTCCAAATTGCCCTGAGTTGTTTGCTCAGCAGATTTCCTTCCCTAAAGGACCTTCGTGAACTAGATGGTTTTTTAAAATGACAATCAACAATGGTTTCATGGTTATCATTAGACCTCTAAGTCCAGATTTTGTTGGGTCTCTGGATTACTATTCCACTGACAACACCACTACATCATGTCTCCCCCATGTCATCTGCTACCAGCTGCACAACTAACCTCAGACACTAGTCTGTTCTCCCCACCTGTAACACTCACCCAGCAACCATCTCTAGCAAGCACACTCGCATCTCACAAGTGTTCACAATGCCAGATGTTCAACCATGACAGCCATTTCATACAAACAGATTGCATGACATTCACTGACAGCTTTTCCTCACGTTTGGAGGACAGAGCAAGATCTAACCAGAGGGGATAGGGAAGCTTGTTTGTCTGAACCCCCAGGGAGGTTGGTTTCTTTATTTATTTATGAGTTTCACAAGTTGGCTTACATTAACACTTCAACGAAGTGACTGTGAAAATCCTCAATGACCCCTGGTATTATTGGGACGCCAAGGCTGAGATAATTGAAGATGACATTATCTCTCCTGATTTACAAGGCGCAGAGGGTGTAACTAGTAACCTGTTACTTCCCTGTCTCCCCGCACAATAGACAGCAAGCGAGGAACAGAGATAAGTGGATAGATAAACAATTAGCTCATTGAGAAATCATCATGAAGACAAGTGCCGAATTATGTTAACAATAGAAATAAAACAGGTAATCACAATCATTACATGGTCGTAGACAATTATTAAAATAAAACTAAAAAATAAAGTGCAAAAGAATAAAACATTGCATTATTCAGATCATTTCAGCTTACAAATGATTACAATACATTGCAAAATGCAGATCTTAATTTACAGAGTAGAAAATGAAATATCTACTGCACTATGCATTTTTTATTTAAGTCCATAATTCATCTGTTGTCAAATTGAGTTCATTGAGTTCTCAATCATTTACATCCTGTTCATGAGTTTTATAAAGTATGGGATTGGGCTGTCTCATAATGTATTTGCTCCATATCTTTTTGTAGAATGGTGTTTTATCTTCTCAATTCCATTACCTTACTCTTGCCCTTTTCAACTTTAAGGTACCCAAGAGGTACCTGGCCAGGTAGTGGTGGAACAAGATGAGGACAGTGATGATGATGATGATGCCACTGGATTTTGCACTGACAACCACCAGCATGGGCACTGCCCATAGTTTACAGAAGAGCATAGAGGCAGGATTTGCACATGGTGAGACATTGGGCGCAAGTGGCTTGAGTAGGGGGGGCAAGCATTATCCAGGTACCACTCTGCCAGAGGGAAAGATCGCTCTCAATTCCTACTGTATAGGAATCAGAAGAGCACTTTGCTCGTGCAGTCTGCAGAAGAAGTGTCAGAACAGACATATCCAACAAAAAGCTTGGTGCAGTGGGATGTCTGCCAGAAATTTGACATTCAGTGTCAAAGATGATGGAGGATGAGTCCAGCACCAAATTGACATTGGGCTTTGCACAGAGCTTGGAGCCCATTCTTTCCAACATGTCTGTGATGGCCAATTCCCCTCACGTTTATGGACACAACCACAATACAGGATTTGAAGGCCAATGTTGCATCTTCATTCTCATGCCTTTGGTGTCGCCTGCCTATAAGTCAGACTTGCCCAGACTACCACCCATGCTGAGGTGGCGTAGTCAGCTCTTAGGCCCAGAGCTGCACAAGATCTTCTTCCAAGTCCGTCTGCAATCTCCTCGACTGAAACTCAGCACTCTTCCACCAGCCATACTGCAGCCACTGATTTAACACGAGGACAGGAAAAAGCCCATGGAAGATGAGCACTAAAAGAATGCACAAGGGTGATTAGTTAACTTTTCTGTGAAATATGGCATAATTTAATTTTAAAAATTGATTTAGCATGTTTGTTTTTTGGCGGCTTTTCTGTTTGCATTGCGGCCAAATGGATGATGGCAACAGATCAGCATGATGTCATGAACTATCTGCTTTGTATACTTCCAGCAGATCTTCTCAATCCAGACCTTCCCTCAAACACCTTCACCAATGTAGTGTCTGATGCAATTCAGTTCACAGGTGTGCACCTTGGATGCCATTTTGAAATTCCAAGGCACTCATTGCACCCAATTTCTCACCGACAATTTCTACACGAATTGATTTTCTTAATTCCCATTTCACAAATCACCTCTCCGCCCTCATGTTCTCATGTGCTAGGCTACCAGTGTTAACACTCCAGCTCAATGGGACTCGATTGTTTATTTCAAAGCCCAGAGCAAATGTGCAAGAGCATAATGGCTGAAAAATGTACTTTATGTGGCATAACTAGCAGATGTGCAGGTTAGGTGGATTGGCCATGCTAAATTGCCCCATAGTGTTCTTAGTCAGGACGACACGATGGCACAGTAGTTAGTTGTTGCCTCACAGCACCAGAGACCTGTGTTCGATTCCTGGCTTGGATCACTGTCTGCGCGGAGTCTGCACGTTCTCCCTGTGTCTGTGTGGGTTTCCCCTGGGTGCTCCAGTTTCCTCCCACAGTCTGAAATACGTGCATTGGTCATGCTAAATTGTCCCTTAGTTTACCCGAACAGGTACCAGAGTGTGGCGACGAGGGGCTTTTCACAGTAACTTCATTGCAGTGTTAATGTAAGCCTACTTGTGACAATAATAAATACACTTAAAAACTTTAAGTATGTGTGAGTTAGCGGATTACTGGGGTAAATGCGTGAGGTTACGGGGATAAGGTGGGGGGGGGGGGTGGACCTGGGTAAGTTGCTCTGTTGAAGGGTCGTGCAGACTCAATGGGCCAAATGGCCTCCTTCTGCAGTGTGGAGATTCTATGATTCAACGAATGCATCCTTCACGCAAATTCACCATTCATGTGTTACTTCATGAACTCACTATGTTCTATGTCCATTGCCGCAGAAAAAGTATTTTTGGAAGGAGCGAACTATAACCTTGGTGAGTGTCCTTCAAGCTGTTGTAAGAAATGCTCATTCAGTTGTCCAGCCAAGTGGCCAAGGTCAGCTAGGACCCTTCCATTAGATGGGTCTTGGTTTGGGGTGGGGGTATTGTATGTTCCATGGTCATATTTATCTGCAATTACTCTAAAGCATTCATGTCACTCGCTTCGGAAACATCTACAATGCAGCTGGTAATACCAGTCTCCGGGTCCAAAACGTTTTGCATTCCAGGCATGCACTAGTCCGCGTTCTGTGCCAGCACAGATTTGGAATATTAACAGTGACAGTCAGTTCAAAAAGAATAGTGAAAGGTTATTTGCTCCAATTCCCGAGGCATCTTAATTCATTGCCCAATACCAGTCGAATACAGGGTCTGTTTGAAACTATTGAGATCTCATCATAACTGTTCTCACATAGCACAGTTAATTTGGTGTTTTTCCAGGAAACTGAATATTAATCATGTTAAATTTCCCCAATTATTTATTGCTTTAACACATTGCTTGTAATTCATAGTATGCGGTCCCAACTTATCATGCCTTGACTCGTATTTACTGTGATTTAATCTTCAACTGTGTCTAAATTGACTTGCCGTGGAGTAACTTGACTATTTGTACCCACTGGCGATGTCAACATTGATGTGATTTCTGAGGAATTTGATAAAACTACAGCGGCTGGAGAAGACATATACTACTCATACCTGAAAAGTTTATATCATTGGAAATAGCAGTTGTACCTATCTAAGTTACTTGACAAATATTGGCTCCCGTGTCACCACCTGCTACATACCGACACACCTTCAAACCAAATACAAAGCCCTTGGGACCTGGGGAGTGCTGACAAGACCAGATATACTGCCCCACGTCAGGTTTTCCCAAGGAGGTGGTTGTGGATTTTCTGTCCTATGTTCTGGCAATGCTTGTGATGAATTCTCCATTAAATGTCTCATCGGAAAATCCAGGATTCTGGCCAATTTATGATAATGAAATGGCAATTTCTGTCGGAGTCAGGATGGTGTCTGATTTTGAAGGGAAATTTGAGCCAATAGTGTTCCCACCATATGGCTGCTCTCTATCTGGTTCATGTAAGTTGCTGTTGATAAAAAGACCCTGACAGGCTGCTGCAGTGCATAGGGAGGTGACTGCCTAGTGGTACTATCACTGGACTATTAATCTAGCAACTCAGCTAATGTTCTGGGGACCCAGGTTCGAATCCCGCCATGGCAGATATTGGAATTTGAATTCAGTAAGAAATATCTGGAATTAAGAATCTACTGTTGACCATGAAACCATTGCTGATTGTCAGAAAAACCCATCTGGTTCACTAACACCCTTTAGGGAAGAAAATCTGCCGTCCTTACCTGGCCTGGCCTACACGTGACTCCAGAGCCACAGCAATGTGGTTGACACTCAAGGGCAACCAGGGATAGGCAGCGATGCCCATGTCCCACGAATCAATAATAAAATATGGTAGATGGCTTGCGTTGGTCGGAGTAAATAATGAGCCCAGTGGCAAGGTCATCAATCAAGCAGTTCCTTTGCCTTTGATGCCGGTGAGGTCTTTCAGTGGTAAATATTCCATCTGATTCTCAACTTGAGCCCTGCAGATGCTGGAGAGGCTTTGAGGGATCAAGGGATACATTATAAATTACCGAGCTTCTGGTGAATGGTGACCTTCAGAATGTTAATGCCGAGGAACCCAATAATGATGTTGTCATGGAAGATCAAGGAGAGACATTCTCCTGTTCATTCCACTGAAGTGCCTGACTGTTACCTGCTGCTGCACAACCCAAGTCTGGATGTTATTCAGATTGGAGGCTGACATGGGTTGATTAATGATCAGGACAATTGTGAATGGAGCTAAGCACTGTGGAATTGTCATCAAAACACCTTATGCCTTACTTTATTACTGAGGGCTGGTGATTAATGAAGTTGCACAATATGGTTTGCCTGCAGACTCTTCTAAGGAACCCCTGCAGTCATATCCTGGTTCTGTGATGACTGGACTCCATCGTCCACAGCCATCTTCCTCTGCATCAGTCAGGATTCCAGCCATTGATGGGCTAATCCCAGTCAAATTGAATTTTGCAGGGCTCCCCAAATCCAGGGCATGCATTTGATTAGTTAGGCTGAAGCTTTGTTCAAATTTAAGTGAAAAGTTCAACAAAAGAAAATCAATTTAACTTCTTGTGCCTGCTCAGAATCCTGAGCATCGCATCAAACCAGCCTCCCAAGCATGAAGATTTCAGAAAGTGATCGCATTGCCGTGATCCCCAAATTCAATCATGCAAGCGCTCGAGAATGGCAATCTAAAATTGTCTTTGAATTATTCAGCCCACATTGATTCTTGTTCCACAGATGACCTGGTTCCACCAGAGCTGAAGCCAAAGAGTGACGGAGTATTTGACCTCTGCTGTCTATGTTTGTCTTTGCTGTGGGCGGCATGGTGGCACAGTGGTTAGCACTGTTACCTCACAGCACCAGGACCTGGGTTCAATTCCCGGCTTGGTCACTCTCTGTGGGGAGTTTGCACGTTCTCCCCGTGTCTGCATGGGTTTCCTCCGGGTGTCCCGGTTTCCTCCCACAGCCTGAAAGGCGTGCTGGTTAGGTGCATTGGCCATGCTAAATTCTCCCTCAGTGTACCTGAACAGGCGCCAGAGTGTGGCGACTGGTGGATTTTCACAATAACTTAATTGCAATGTTAATGTAAGCCTACTCATGACACTAATAAATAAACTTCATGCATGTGTTCCATTTTTAAAAGGTGTGTGGGCGCAGCATTAACATGTTGCTTTAATTTCTTTCAAAATTATTATAACTTTGCACTCTATTGAGATCTTCAAATCTTGAAAAATTATTTGAACATCTCGTGAGGCTTAGGTTGTGTTTGACTTTTGCTTGTTATCATAATTTAAAGGCAATGAACCATATTCCCCAAGAACTGGGCTCCAAAGACAGTTATTTGGATGTGAACGTCTCATCGTTTTTCATCCCTGATCTTTACTGTGACCACTCTTTGCTTTATGACCATGATCGACAATGGCCAGAATGTTCCAGCTGTTCAGGCCAGCAGGACCTTCTGGTCCCGCCGACGACGCACCCCCGCCGTGATGTTTCCGGTGACATTTGATTTGATTTGATTTATTATTGTCACATGTATTAACATACAGTGAAAAGTATTGTTTCTTGCACGCTATACAGACAAAACATACCATTCATAGAGAAGGAAACAAGAGAGTGCAGAATGTAGTGTTACAGTGATAGCTGGGGTGTCGAGAAAGATCAACTTAATGCAAGGTAAGTCCATTCAAAAGTCTGACAGCAGCAGGGATGAAGCCGTTCTTGAGTCGGTTCGTACGTGACCTCAGACTTTTGTATCTTTTTCTCGAAGGAAGAAGGTGGAAAAGAGAATGTCCGGGGTGCGTGGGGGTCATAGAAATCATAGAAACTCTCCAGTACAGAAAGAGGCCATTCGGCCCATCGAGTCTGCACCGACCACAAACCCACCCAGGCCCTACCCCCATCTCCCTACATATTTACCCACTAATCCCTCTAACCTACGCATCTCAGGACACTAAGGGTAATTTTTAGCATGGCCAATCAACCTAACCCGCACATCTTTGGACTGTGGGAGGAAACCGGAGCACCCGGAGGTAACCTGCGGGTCCTTAATTATGCTGGCTGCTTTTCCGAGGCAGCGGGAAGTGTAGACAGTGTCAGTGGATGGGAGGCTGGTTTGCGTGATGGATTGGGCTACATGGGGTGGAAGCAATGGAAAATCTCATTCACAGTGGCAGGACCAGAAGATCCCATGACCAGCGAATGGCATGCCACAGGGAAGCCAGAGAATTCCGTCCAATATTCTAAATGTGACATGCTGAATGTTTTTTCTTAATTTGCAAAGTGTTATGCTTTACCTAAGATCAGGGCATTGAATTTGTTGAGCAGCCATGATCATAATGACTGGCGGAGCAGGTTCGAAGGGCTAAGTGGCCTACGCCTGTTTCTAATTTCGATGTATGTCCCTATGTAAAGATAACAGGCCGAATTTTCCACCTGTTCACACCAGCGGGATTCTCTGGTCCCACTGCAGTGAACGAAGATTTGGCTGAGCGCCAAATTCTCCATCCTTGCCTGCAGCAGCAACGGGGCGTGAACAGCTGGAAAATCCTGGCCAGCATCCTCTTTCGACACCCAGTAACATTTGATTTAAGCTTGAAAACATCCTAATATGCCTTGGGCAGGTTTCTCTGGCCTCCCTGTGGCGTCTTTCTCGCGGCGGGAGGCAGTGCGCCCTTGACCAGCGTGGGAGAATCTTTTGGTCCCACTGCCGGCAATGGGATTGCCCATTGAATCCATCCCACGCTGCCGGGAAACCTGCGGCGGCAGGGCACCATCGGCAGGACCAGAGAATTCCACCGGCATGAACGGCCGGAAAAACCAGTCCTTGACTGGTTAACATTCACAATTTAAATCTTGCTCTCTGTGCAGGCCTTCAGTGTTCATTGGTTTTGTAATCCTGCAGCCAGCCTTGTTTTGGTCTTGCAGAGTGGATAATCTTGATATTGCTTTCCTTTCATCCAGGGACAGCTGATGATGATGATGGCACAGTTTTGCCATTGAGAAGTGGTTTACACAAAAATGAACCATTCTCGTCCATTTGTCGTGTGTGGATTTATCGACTGTACCTCTTCACAAATAGTTTGTTGATTTACAAAAGGATACTTGAATTTCTTTTTGTGACCAGGAAAAACTGCATAGTGCACTTCGACTGAAACAGTCAATGAATTCTGAAGGGTTTTCTCTGCAATGACTAGAAAGTTGGCATTAATTTTTTTTTCTCTCTTGTAAATCACAACTGCAACTAAAATTTGGAGATGAAAGGTGTTATGTGAATGTGGGCAACCAACAGTGCTGCAGCTGAAATAAATACTTATCACCTTTGTAGAGTCATAGAATCCCTACAGAAGGAGGCCAGTCGGCCCATCGAGTCCGCACCGACCACAATCCCACCCCAGGCCCTATTCCCGTAACCCCATATATTTACCCTGCTAATCCCCCTGACCCGAGGGTCAATTTAGTATGGCCAATCAGCCTAGCCCACACATCTTTGGACTGTGGGGGGAAACCAGAGCACCCAGAGGAAACCCACGCAGACACGGGGGGAATATGCAAACTCCACACAGACAGTGACCCGAGGCCAGAATCGAACCTGGGTCCCTGGCGCTGTGAGGCAGCAGTGCTAACCACTGTGCCACCGTGCCGCCCGTAATTCCAAAGCGAGCAACAAATGCAAACCACCATTTATTTCCTTTAATTACATTCTGGTTGCGGACAAAATAACAGTTGGAGTCCTTCAAGAGCGGGAAAATGTTCTCAATCTTTAAATGTCTGCTGACAAAAATCCTAAACACCGTGCACTCCTCTTATCTCCCACAGGAGATAAGAGTTACATTACTCATTACTCATTCATCATTCCCAGCGCGGTACACAACAGAATAAATTTCCTTTGACATCCAAGAGTTTCAGGCCCAATGGCTCCTGTAAAATATAACTAGCCTCAGTTGGATGTCGAAACCAATTACTGCTCTAAATATTTAAAACAAAACAGAACAATTGATATGATCATTCAGAATAATATGGATCATCAATTTTATGTCTACTATAACGGGAATGATATAGTCACTGTAATTCTTTTGCTGGTGGGTAAACCCCATCTTTTCTCCTGATTATTGCGTGTCCAGTTCATTTGTGGAGTGAATGATTTCCTAACCCCTGCTGCACAGCTCCACTACTTTGACTCATTTCCCTTGCTATCTCCATGACTCCTCGATTCAACCATTTTAAGATTGGGCTTGACGGCTCCTGTAGCCAAGATCAGGTGATGTTTGCGATTATGTCGACAAAAAAGAAAACAGTGCGATCCGACAAAACTGAGCTTCTACGCAGATTGCGAACAACCGATGAGACACAATCAACTTCTGGGCAAAGCCGCCAGGGGCACTGGTTTACTTCACGCGTGCCCAGGATGCTGTGATTGATTGAGTCTGATCTTGAAATTGCCACTCAGTTTCTTATAATTGCCGAATCGTTATTCAGTAAACAGCAGAAATCCTAATGCTCTTGTGACGATCCCATTAGGGGTGAGTAAACAAAGATTGAAATCCCAGTTACCCACCAGGAGAATAAAGCCAGACGTTTCCACAGTTTGGAACAAACAAAGTACACTATACAAAGTCCGGAAACTAAAATATATTGGGGGGGTGCGGAATTCTCCAGCCTCCTTGCCGTGTGTTTCTCAGCGGCAGGAGGTGGCACGCTGTTCGCTGGCAGCAGGATTCGCTGCTCCGCTGCTGTCAATGAGATTTCCCATTGATGTCACCCTACGCTGCCACGTAACCCACCGGAGGGAGGGCGCTGGCAGCGGGACCAGAGCATCCCATTTACTAGGATGCTACCGGGACTTGATGGATTGAGTTATAAGGAGAGGCTGAGTAGACTGGGACTTTTTTCTCTGGAGCGTAGGAGGCTGAGGGGTGACCTTATGGAGGTCTATAAAATAATGAGGGGCATAGACAAGGTAGATAGTCAATATCTTTTCCCAAAGGTAGGGGAGCCTAAAACTAGAGGGCATAGGTTTAAGGTGAGAGGGGAGAGATACAAAAGTGTCCAGAGGGGCAATTCTTTCACACAGAGGGTGGTGAGTGTCTGGAACAAGCTGCCAGAGGTAGTAGTAGAGGCGGGTACAATTTTATCTTTTAAAAAGCATTTAGATAGTTACATGGGTACGATGGGTATGGAGGGATATGGGCCAAATGCGGACAATTGGGAATAGCTTAGGGGTTTTAAAAAAAAGGGCAGCATGGACAAGTTGCGCCGAAGGGCCTGTTTCCATGCTGTAAACCTCGATGACTCTATGACTCTATCTATCCAGCTGGCATGAACGGCCAAAGAATTGCCCAATATCTGCCTTATACTCTGAGATGCAGAATTAACATGAGCTAATTATGAATTAACAAGCAAAGTGCGATCAAACACGCCACACTGCACACTAAATATCAGATGTGAACAAGGCAGATCGTATGGATTTCTCAACAAAACATGACCACTGGGAATCACAAAATCCCATTCAAACTCTGCCGCCCTCATGTGAGTTTTCAACTTATGTCATTTCTTGCATTCACTCTGAAGTCGGAAAATATACCTCTATAGGCTGGTATGAGTCAAAATACAGTCATGCTTTATTCTCATAAGCTTATGGGAGAACTTGACCCCTTGAAAGCGGAAGCCAAAGTTCTCTCTGAACACAAGAAGCATGGATATTTATACATCAGGGTTCCCAATACAAGTCATGAAGCAAAGTCCAGTTAACAGTCCTTGATCGTAAATTATAGTTCCTTTAACAGCTTCTGATAGTCTTTGGACCATGGTTAGAGACCATCTGGTATCCTTGGGTCATAAAGCACAATTCTTCTGGTCGTTGCAGTCAAGGTGTCACCTCTGGTCCCCTGCTCTTCCCGCAGCGTTTCCTTTGAAGTGACTGAGTGACTGAGTGCAACTGTCCCAGTGGGAGTCCTCCTTCAAATGGCCATTCTCGCACTCTACCATTTGGTCGCTGCTTCCTCTGTTTAAATCATACACAAGCCTACGAGAAAGAAAGACTTACCCCCTAACATCTATATTTAACTGTCTGTTTTATCAGAATGATATAAACAAGCGAGGGAACCATGAACAAATGGCTTATACTGCTAAAAGATAAAGATGAAAGACATGAACAAATGGCTTATGCTACTACCAGGAGCAATATAAACAAAGGGGTGACTAGCCACAAGTAAACGATATGTTTATGATACATTCCAGATACAAAGTTCAACCTTTTAGGCACAAAATACATTGAGTACAAAAAAACATTAACCCTTTCCCTTCTTCACACTCAAAAGCCGGTCTGACTCTCACTGCCTCAGGGGCTGCTCACCTCCCAATGGTTCAATCTCTTCTCCTGAGACTGCCTTCCATGGGATTCTGCCACCTCTAATTACTGGCACCCTTCCAACTATTTCACAGACCACTGACTTCATTAAGCTGCCATTGCCTCTTGGTTTCTCTGAACCCATGTCTCCCAGTTTGACCAAGCTATACATGACCCTAAGGGGTGTTCCGAGCACTAACTGGGTGGTACGATGACACAGTGGTTAGCATTGCTGCCTCACAGCGCCAGGACTCGGGTTCAATTCCGGCCTCAGGTGGCTATCTCCGTGGAGTTTGCACATTCTCCCCATGTCTGCGTGGGTTTCCTCCGGGTGCTCCAGCTTCCTCCCACACTCCAAAGATGTGCAGGTTAGGTTGATTGGCCATGCCAAATTGACCCTAGTGTCAGGGGAATTAGTAGGGTAAATATGTGAAGATACGGGAATAAGGCCTGGGTGGGATTATGGTCGATGCAGACTTGATGGACCGAATGGCCTCCTTCTGCTCTGTAGGGATTCTATGATTCTATGAACTGTCTCTAGCATGGAACCAGCAAACTTCCACCACCTTCTCGGCTTCCTAGGACTTCTCTAAACCCTAACTGCCTAGAGTCTGCAAACACAAGCACCTTTGACTACTGTCTTCCCTTGCTGTAGAACACCCTTTTAGGGGAGGCGATGTCCCCGTGGTTAAATCACAAGACCAGAATCTCAGCTAATGTTCTGGGGACCTGGCTTCGATTCCCACCACAGCAGATGGTAGAATTTGAATTCAATTAACAAAGGCTGGAATTAAGAATCTACTGATGACCATGAAACCATTGTCGATTGTCTGAAATACCTATCTGTTCACAAATGTCCTTCAGGGAAGGAAATCTGCCGTCCTTACCTGGTCTGGCCTACATGTAACTCCAGAGCCACAACAATGTGGTTGACTCTCAAGGGGCGCCACAGTGGTTAGCACTGCTGCCTCACAGCGTCAGGGACCCAGGTTTGATTCCTGGCTTGGGTCACTGTCTGTGTGGAGCTTGCACATTCTCCCCGTATCTGCGTGGGTTTCCTCCAGGTGCTCCGGTTTCCTCCCACAGTCCAAAGATGTGCGGATTAGGTGGATTGGCCATGCTAAGCTATCCCTTAGTGTCAGGGGGATTAGCTAGGGTAAATGCATGGGATAATAGGGATAGGGCCTGTGTGGAGTTGTAGTCAGCGCAGACTTGATGGGCTGAATAACCTTTTTCTGCACTGTAGGATTCTATGATTATATGCCCTCGGACAAGTAGGGATGGGCGATAAATGCTGGCCAGCCAACAACACCCATGAATGAATAAAAAAAACTCAGGTAAACTGAGACCAGAAAATCTTCTTAAGCTTCACCCATCTCCATGATATTGTCGCCCTTCAGGGTCCACTGAATGCTTTTAAACTAGTTTAGCTCTAATTCCAAAACCAAGATATCTCTCTGGACTGCACTTCTTTGCAAGCAGTGCAGACACCGCATCTCCAGGTCCCCAGCTCTGTAAACCCTCTTGCTGTTTTAGATGCATTTATCCTATTTTCTACAGTTAAATCTGAATCTTCCCAGGACTGCACATCACTGCTAAAATATTAGCAAGAACCATGAGCTAGATGTTCGTCACACTCTAAATTGCTTACAGATTCAGTGCAATTTCTTTGCCGACTTAATGCTTTGATATGAAAATATTATTCACCCCTCAGAAAGGCTTTATTGAATTTCCTCAGTATTACTTCCTTGATAATTCTTGATAATTTGCTCTCTTAATATGAACAAATCTTAGTGTACTCTTTATCTTTCCTACAACCTTGTGTGTTGTATTGAATCTTGTACATCCTCAGATAGAATTATTAAAGGAGGATTTGAACCTGAAACCATTAATAATTTTCTTATTGATATTAGATTATAATGCACTTATTGTACATCATTAGCATCCTGAGGCTCTTGTCAGTGACACCTGAAGACGTTAGATTATCCGGTATCTGGAGACAGTTCCAGCACTGGGGCTGACCAGCCATCTTCTCAATCATGGGCTCGAGTTGCTGTTTAATCTTGTGAGAAAATGGATGGTATTTTCCATGCAACCCACGTGTCTTTTATTGAGGTGGAGGTGGCCTGTCATTGGCCGGTGACAGGATCTTCTGGACCCTCCATTGTTAACAAGGTTTCCTGTTGAATAAGCCTCTCGCCATCAGGAAACCGGCGTCGGAGATGTGCCATCGGAAGATCTCGCAGGTGTAAACGGCCAAAAATTCCAGCCAATATGTTTCTGCATAATTTCCCCTCTCGTTTTTTTGATTAATAATGGAATCTTCTGGATATCTATTCACCCTACAATTCCTGTTGTTCAATCGTGATAAATGTGGTAGCAGCGTACATTAGAATTTCACAATTGCACTGTGCTTTAGAAATAATACACATTTCAAATTGAGGTGTATGATCCATGCTAAACCTGGAATCACTGTCCCAGCCAATCATTTAAACTGCAAATCTAAACACAAATCTCAAGAAGCTACACATGATAAAAGGAAATACTCTGTCTCCAATTTGGCCACTATTCTCCAGAGGTGAAATGTGTTCTCTGATCCTATTCACTCCAACACCCTTTCTGATACAACCTTTGCTGTCTTTTTTGAAGTAATATTTTTGTGGACTCTGCACCACAGCATCTATTGCGTTCTACAGAATGTTTGAACATTGTAATGTTTACACTGAGAAGCAGCTGCTTTAAGTTGCAAGAGCTGCAATTGAAAGCTTTGGGTTTGGGTGGCACGGTGGCACAGTGGTTACCACTGCTGCCTCTCAGCTCCACAAATCCAGTTTCGATTCCGGCCTGGGGTCACTGTCTGTGTGGAGTTTGCACTTTTTCCCCGTGTCTGCTTGGGTTTCCTCCGGGTGATCTGGTTTCCTCCCACAGTCTAAAAATGTGCAAGTTAGGTTGATTGGTCATGCTAAATTACCCATAGTGTCCCAGGATATGTAGGTTAGAGGGATTAGCGGGGTAAATGTGTGGGGTTGTCGGGACAGGGCCTGGGGTGGGATTGTTATCGGTGCAGACTCGATGGGCCGAATGGCCTCCTTCTGCATTGTAAGGTTTCTATGGGTTGATGTGATAAAAGTAAAATTGAAAGAATAAAGTGTCTTATTGCATTGAGAACATGTCTGCAAGTGTGATTTTATACATATGTATCTGGACTAAATAGCTTTGACGGTGTGTGTATGTGTATGTGTGGCTGAGCTGAAATCATGTGTTAATATTTCAATAGTGAACCCTGGGAATCAATTCGCTTCATCATATTTCCTGTTCTCTTTGCCAGGCAGTAACTATCAAAGTTAGCATGGGTTAGGTTGCCAAATGGTAGTGTTAAGAACTTTGGAGAAGAGAGGTTGTCAGGCAAAGAGTTAGCTAATCCACAAACAAGAAAGCAAATTCAGATCGTTAGAAACATAGAAAATAGGAGCAGGAGGAGGCCATTCGGCCCTTCAAGCCTGCTCTGCCATTCAGGGCTGATCATCCAACTCAATAGCCTGACCCAGCCTTACCCTGCCCCCCCCAATATTCTTTGATTTCCTTTGCCTCAAGTGCTATATCTACTGCTTTTGCAGTCAGTTCCTATGTTCCCCACAAGTTTTCTCTCATACTCTATTTTCCCCTTCTTAATCAGTTCCTTGGTCCTCCTTTGCTGAATTCTAAACTGCTCCCAATCTTGTGTTGATCCTTATTATTGATTGGAGAATAATATCAGATAAAGCTGGCGAAGAGATGACCGAAACAGTCTTTAGTCAGGATCAATGGGGTAAAATGAAAATGTTAATAATAAGTATGAGAGTTGGCGTGAGTATTAATTTAGCAGCAAATTATGACCGGCTATATCCTGATGATTATTCTTTCTTTTTTGGTCTGTTTGCATCATCTTTTCAATCTAGGCCAAATCTCAGTGGGTTGTACTGAAGTAATTTGTAACTTGAAATAAATACAAAATATACTCAAAATGCACAACAGGCCAGTCAGCATCTGTGAAGTGTAAAGAGCTAGGATATGATTCAAAGCATGAGGGGCCGCACGGTGCCACATGGTTAGCACTGCTACCTCACAGCTGCAGGAAGCCAGGTTCAGTTCTGGCCTTGGGTGACTGTGTGGAGTTTGCACATTCTCCTCCTGACAGCATGGGTTTCCTCCGGGTGTTCCGGTTTCCTCACAGTCCACAGACGTGCAGGTTAGGTAGATTGACCACACTAAATTGCCCCTTAATATCCAAAGATGTGTAAGTTTACAATGGGAAATGTTTGGAGTTACAGGGATAGGACAGGGGAGAGGGCCTGTGTAAGATGCTCTGTCAGAGGGATTTTTTTTTATTATCGTGGGGCATGGGGGTCATTGGCTGGCCAGCATTTATTGCCCATCCCTAGTTGCCCTTGAGAAGGTGGCGGTGAGTTGCGTTCTTGAATCGCTGCAGTCCACGTGCTGTAGGTTGACCCACAATGCTATTAGGGAGGGAATTCCAGGATTTTGATCCAACGACTGCGAAGGAACGGTGATGTATTTCCAAGTCAGGATGGTGAGTGGCTTGGAGGGAAACTTGCAGGTGATGGTGTTCCCATTTATCTGCTGTCCTTGTCCTTCTAGATGGAAGTGGTCATGGGTTTGGAAGGTGCAGTCTAAGGATCTTTGGTGAATTGCTGAAGTGCACCTTGTAGATAGTACACACTGTTGCTACTGAGCGTTGGTGGTGGAGGGATTAAATGTTTCTAGATGTGGTGCCAATCAAGTGGGCTGCTTTGTCCTGGATGGTGTCAAACTTCTTGAATGTTGCTGGAGCTGCACCCATCCAGGCAAGTGGAAAGTATTCTATCCCACTCCTGACTTGTACCTTGTAGATGATGGATAGGAGTATGGCCTCTGTTGCGCTCCAGGGATTCTATGATCAACCCAACTTCTTTTTTTCTCAGATCTCGATTTATTTATTGTGTATTTACAGCATTTTCTATATTTATTTTGAATTTATCAGAATTTATACATTGCCTATTACCTGCACTGTTGATGGTGCATTTGATTGAAGTATGAAAGAGGGAAAGTTTTGTTTGGTAGCTCATCATTTGGTGCAGTCAGCACTCGATGTCCCAATCAAGATCAAAGGTTCTCCCTCAGGCAAACTATCTTTTTGTGAGTTGAGTAAATTGGATTCCGATAACATTTGTTGAGTTTTTTTTTCATTCGTGGGATGTGGTGTTGCAAGCAAGGGCCAGACTTTATTGCTTATCCATGATTTCCTTTGAGGAGCCTTCTTGAGCAACTGCAGACCATTTGATGAAGTCATGTTAGAGAGAGTTCTAGGATTTTTAACGATGAAGGAATCCTGTATATTTTTAAGTAACGATAAAATGAATGGAACTTGGAGGTGGTCGTGCTGGTGTTATATTGTGATTGCTGCCCTTGACCTTCCAGTTTGTAAAAGTCCTCAGTTTGGGAGGCACTGTTGAAGATGGGGAGCAGAGATTTATGGTGCAAGGGGCAAGGTTTAAAAGAGGTGTATGAGGCAAGTTTTTTACACAGAGGGTGGTGGGTGCCTGGAACTCGCTGCCGGGGGAAGTACTGGAGGCAGATATGATAGTGACTTTTAGGGTTGTCTTGACAAATACATGAATAGGATGTGAATAAAGGGATAAAGGGTATTCGGTTTTAATTCAGAAGGGCAGCATGGTCGGTGAAGGCTTGGAGGGTCTGTCCCTGTGCTGTAATTTTCTTTGTTCTTTGTTCGTTGTGCCTAGCTGCAGTGCACCTTGTGATGAGCATGCTGCAGCCATTGTTATTCAGTGATTAAGTCAGTGTACCACTGTGGGTACTGAACCATAGATGGTTACCACTATGGGTACTTGTACATATGTTACTCTTGTTACTGTTGGGGTTAGGGTTGGGGTGTTCCACCTGTTAGCATTGTTCTGTGGTTCACTCTGTTTGGCTCCGCCTTCTTATAGGAGTATAAAGGTCACTGCTACTCCCTAGTGGCCCTTAGTCTGGGATAGTATTGTTAAGCAGTATGCTCTATTCTTGTTGCGAATAAAAGCCTTTATTCCCGGGTATGATCCAGCCTCCCGAGTGGATTAATCGTGCATCAGTCAGGAATGAATGTTTATGGTTCTGGAAGGGGTTCCAGCAAAACAGGTTGCTTTGTCCAGGAAGGTGTTGAACTGTATGTATGGTTTTTCTTTGGAGCTGTACTCAGCCAAACAAATGGGAAAGATTCCATCAACAGTCCAAACTTGGTCTTTGTAATTGATGAAAAGGCTTTGGGGATTCAGCAGGTGAGTCACTTTTTGCAGCACATCCAGAGTCTCAACTGCATTTGCAGACATTGGCTGGAAACTCCCAGCCATTCGTGCATTTCTGAGCAGCTTATTGGCGAGGGAGTACCACTTGATAGTGGTGGCATAGTGGTTTTGTCACTAGTCTAGTCATCCAGAGACCCAGGGCAAGATCTGGGGATCCGGGTTCGAATCCTACCATGGCGGATGGTGAAACTTGAATACAAAATCTGGAATTAAAAGTCTAATGATGACCATTGTGTCAATTGTCGAAAAAGCCCATCTGGTTCACGAATATCCTTTAAAGAAAGAAATCTACCGTCCTTACCTGGTCTAGCTTACATGTGACTCCAGACCCACAGCAATGTGGTTGACTCTCAAATGCTGTGAAATGGAGGGGCAGTTAGGGACATAAATGCTGGTCCAACCAATGACGGCCACATCTTGTGAATGAATTAAAGAAAATTATTTTGTCACTTTGCTGGGGGTTTGAAGTAGACTGGCACAGTGGTAACCGGCCAGATTAGATTTGTCCGCTCATTATGGACAGGATATACCAAGGTTAGGCAATCTCTTTTTTAAAAAGTCTATAAAGATCTTTATTCAACAATTCATGGAAAGAAATGTATTTTCCTTATGAGAAAACAGAAATACAACTCAGCCTCTTTGACAGTATAATAAATGTAGTCACCCTAAGATGAATGAAGAACATGTCTGTGTTTCGTTTATCAGTTACTGATAAGAACTTCTTATTTTGACACAAATTTCATCTTACAGAGTTTCAGAGTCCATTTGATGCGATTAGGCAAGAATTAGGGGGCATAAGATGGGAACAGAAACTGTCAGGGAAAGGCACTGATGAAAAGTGGAACTTTTTCAAGGAACAAATACTGGGTGTCCTTGATAGGTATGTCCCTGTCAGGCAGGGAGGAAATGGCCGAGTGAGGGAACCGTGGTTCACAAAAGAGGTGGAATGTCTTGTGAAAAGGAAGAGGGAAGCTGATGTAGGGATGAGGAAACAAGGTTCAGATGGCTCAATTGAGGGTTACAAGTTAGCAAGGAATGAGCTGAAAAAGGGGCTGAGGAGAGCTAGGAGGGGACATGAGAAGTCCTTGGCGGGTCGGATCAAGGAAAACCGCAAGGCTTTTTACTCTTATGTGAGGAATAAAAGAATGACCAGGGTGAGGTTAGGGCCGGTCAAGGACAGTGGTGGGAACTTGTGTATGGAATCAGTAGAGATAGGCGAGGTGATGAATGAATACTTTTCTTCAGTGTTCACCAAGGAGAGGGGCCATGTTTTTCAGGAAGAGAAGGTGTTACAGGCTAATAGGCTGGAGGAAATAGATGTTCGGAGGGAGGATGTATTGGCAGTTTTGAATAAACTGAAGGTCGATAAGTCCCCTGGGCCTGATGAAATGTATCCTAGGATTCTTTGGGAGGCGAGGGATGAGATTGCAGAGCCTTTGGCTTTGATCTTTGGGTCCTCGCTGTCCACGGGGATGGTGCCAGAGGACTGGAGAGTGGCAAATGTTGTTCCTCTGTTTAAGAAAGGGAATAGAAATGACCCTGGTAATTATAGACCGGTTAGTCTGACTTCGGTGGTTGGTAAATTGATGGAAAAGGTCCTTAGGGATGGGATTTACGACCATTTAGAAAGATGCGGATTAATCCGGGATAGTCAGCACGGATTTGTGAAGGGCAAATCGTGCCTCACAAATTTGATAGAATTTTTTGAGGAGGTAACTAGGTGTGTTGATGAAGGTAGGGCGGTTGATGTCATATACATGGATTTTAGTAAGGCGTTTGATAAGGTCCCCCATGGTCGGCTTATGATGAAAGTAAGGAGGTGTGGGATAGAGGGAAAGTTGGCCGATTGGATAGGTAACTGGCTATCTGATCGAAGACAGAGGGTGGTGGTGGATGGAAAATTTTCGGACTGGAGGCAGGTTGCTAGCGGAGTGCCGCAGGGATCGGTGCTTGGTCCTCTGCTCTTTGTGATTTTTATTAATGACTTAGAGGAGGGGGCTGAAGGGTGGATCAGTAAATTTGCTGATGACACCAAGATTGGTGGAGTAGTGGATGAGGTGGAGGGCTGTTGTAGGCTGCAAAGAGACATAGATAGGATGCAAAGCTGGGCTGAAAAATGGCAAATGGAGTTTAATCCTGATAAATGTGAGGTGATTCATTTTGGTAGGACTAATTTAAATGTGGATTACAGGGTCAAAGGTAGGGTTCTGAAGACTGTGGAGGAACAGAGAGATCTTGGGGTTCATATCCACAGATCTCTAAAGGTTGCCACTCAAGTGGATAGAGCTGTGAAGAAGGCATATAGTGTGTTAGCTTTTATTAACAGGGGGTTGGAGTTTAAGAGCCGTGGGGTTATGCTGCAACTGTACAGGACCTTGGTGAGACCGCATTTGGAATATTGCGTGCAGTTCTGGTCACCTCACTATAAGAAGGATGTGGAAGCGCTGGAAAGAGTGCAGAGGAGATTTACCAGGATGCTGCCTGGTTTGGAGTGTCGGTCTTATGAGGAAAGGTTGAGGGAGCTGGGGCTGTTCTCTCTGGAGCGGAGGAGATTGAGGGGAGACTTAATAGAGGTTTATAAAATGATGAAGGGGATAGATCGAGTGAACGTTCAAAGACTATTTCCTCGGGTGGATGGAGCTATTACAAGGGGGCATAACTATAGGGTTCATGGTGGGAGATATAGGAAGGATATCAGAGGTCGGTTCTTCACGCAGAGAGTGGTTGGGGTGTGGAATGGACTGCCTGCAGTGATAGTGGAGTCAGACACTTTAGGAACATTTAAGCGGTTATTGGATAGGCACATGGAGCACACCAGGATGGTAGGGAGTAGGATAGCTTGATCTTGGTTTCAGATGAAGGTCGGCACAACATCGTGGGCCGAAGGGCCTGTTCTGTGCTGTAATGTTCTATGTTCTATGTTCTATGAAATGTCAGTCAATAATCAGATTCGCTTTACTCTTTGGTGGCAAATATTTTGAGTAAAATTAATTCTTTCACAATGAAAAGGGTTAATTGAGATCCTGTAATTAATGATGTGTTTTTGGAATTGGTTTCATAATGAAACCCAGTCTTATCTGAAAGTTTGAAATCATTATTACTTTTTTATAATTCAGGAACATCGACTTCTGGCAATACCAGCCTGAATTCCAAAACTCTAACTCTCTTTCATATTCATTCCTCACATATTTCCTGCAACCAATACTGCGATCCATTCCTCAAGGCTTAACTATTGATGTCTAGCATCCAATTGGGGCGGCACGGTGGCACAGCGCCAGGGAACCAGGTTCAATTCTCGGCTTGTGTCATTATCTGTGCAAAGTCTTCGCGTTCTCCTTGTGTCTGCATGGGGTTTCCTCCGGGTGCACAATTTTCTTCCCACAGTCCAAAAGACATGCTGGTTAGGTGCATTGGCCGTACTCAATTCTCCCTCAGTGTACCTGAACAGGTGCCAGAGTGTGGAAACTCGGGGATTTTCACCGTAACTTCATTGCAATGTTAATGTAAGCCTACTTGTGACACTAATAAATAAACTTTAAACAGTTTGGAGTGGTGATTAATATCATCATTACATTTCTTTCAGTCGTACAACCCTCTGAAAATTCTTAATTCCTCCAACTTTGGCCCCATGTGCAGCATCTACTTCAATTACCTCACCATTGGTAGTTGTGACTTCGATGTGGAGATGCCGGCGTTGGACTGGGGTAAACACAGTAAGAAGTTTAACAACACCAGGTTAAAGTCCAACAGGTTTATTTGGTAGCAAAAGCCACACAAGCTTTCGAGGCTCTAAGCCCCTTCTTCAGGTGAGTGGGAATTCTGTTCACAAACAGAACTTATAAAGACACAGACTCAATTTACATGAATAATGGTTGGAATGCGAATACTTACAACCAATCCAGTCTCCAAGAAACAAAACAATGGGAGTGGAGAGAGCATCAAGACAGGCCAAAAAGATGTGTATTGTCTCCAGATGCCATCATCTCACGTGAGAACACCATCCACCAGGTACACGGTACATACTCTTGCAACTCGGCCAACGTTGTCTACCTGATACGCTGCAAGAAAGGATGTCCCGAGGCATGGTACATTGGGGAAACTATGCAGACGCTGCGACAACGGATGAATGAACACCGCTCGACAATCACTAGGCAAGACTGTTCTCTTCCTGTTGGGGAGCACTTCAGCGGTCACGGGCATTCGGCCTCTGATATTCGGGTAAGCGTTCTCCAAGGCGGCCTTCGCGACACACGACAGCGCAGAGTCGCTGAGCAGAAACTGATAGCCAAGTTCTGCACACACAAGGACGGCCTCAACCGGGATATTGGGTTTATGTCACACTATTTGTAACTCCCACAGTTGCGTGGACCTGCAGAGTTTCACTGGCTGTCTTGTCTGGAGACAATACACATCTTTTTAGCCTGTCTTGATGCTCTCTCCACTCCCATTGTTTTGTTTCTTGGAGACTGGATTGGTTGTAAGTATTCGCATTCCAACCATTATTCATGTAAATTGAGTCTGTGTCTTTATAAGTTCTGTTTGTGAACAGAATTCCCACTCATCTGAAGAAGGGGCTTGGAGCCTCGAAAGCTTGTGTGGCTTTTGCTACCAAATAAACCTGTTGGACTTTAACCTGGTGTTGTTAAACTTCTAGTTGTGACTTCAGCCATTGAAGAGCTGAGCTTTGAAATTCCTTCTCATAAACCATCTGCATGGAATTTTACCTGCCTGCCCGCCACGGAAATCAGTGCGGGCAGGGGGCGGACCATGGAAAGGTCTGTTGACCTCAGACAGGATTTTCCAGTCTTTGGGTGAGCGCGGCCAGAAAATCCTCAACCTTTCATCCTCTCTCTGGTCCTTTAAGATGCTCCTTAAAACTTTCCTCTTTGACCAGTCTTATTGGTCAACTGTTCTAATATCTCTGTATGTGGCTTTGGGTAGGTGGGGGGGTGGTGGTTTAACTGACAGTTGAATGTTTGCCATGCACAGCACGTAATATATATAACCAGAAAAATGAAAGCCTGTTTTTAATTTTGTGGTGACAATCCATTTCCGTAGAGGCTGACAGAAACACCTGAGGCCAAGACATCATGTTGGCCATAACTTTATTTGAAGGATAAACAATGCTTATTAGGTGCACAGCCTCTCAATACATAGCCACTGGACTTCATCTTAAAATGGCAACGCTGTAAGCTATAAATTCTCACAGAACTTGTAGCAGGGTGGAATGCCCCAAAATAAGTTTTAATCCTTCTTCATC
The DNA here is from genome assembly GCF_964213995.1 of Mustelus asterias. Taxonomy (NCBI): domain Eukaryota; kingdom Metazoa; phylum Chordata; class Chondrichthyes; order Carcharhiniformes; family Triakidae; genus Mustelus; species Mustelus asterias. The sequence continues at coordinate 10,580,835 of NC_135827.1, read as the reverse complement.
TAAGCCTCCATGCGTTGGCCTATATTTCTGTCTTGTCCCTTATTTGCTGGTGGAATTGATTCTCAGTCAAGCATCCAACACCCAGTTTGATTGGGAGCATTCAATCAAACTTAATTCCTTCGGTATTATTCTTAATGCACTGGTGAATGGGTTTGCTTTTAACTTTCTGCCTAATATTTAGACAGGTTTGCAGCACCATTCAAACTTGGGTGTCAATGTTACAATTCCAATGAATTGCAGAAATAGAGAGATTTGAGATTTTAAGTCTTTGAAGTGGCATGATAAGTTGAGAAGGCTGTTAAAAAGGCCGGAGTCTTGACTTAAAGATAAAGGAGTAGAAAAGAAAGGAAGCTATGATAAACCTCTACAAATCACTGGTTTCATCTGTAGTATGGTGGTTAATTTTAGACATCCCACTTTATGACGGATGTCAGGGAGGACATAAGTGTGGAGATTTACTCCAGGGGCAGCACAGTGGTCAGCACTGCTGCCTCACAACACCAGCGACCCGGGTTCGATTCCCGGCTTGGGTCACTGTCTGTGTGGATTTTGCACATTCTCCTCGTGTCTGCGTGGGTTTCCTCCGGGTGCTCCGGTTTCCTCCCACAGTCCAAAGATGTGCGAGTTAGGTGCATTAGCCATGCTAAATTGCCCCTTGAAGTCCCGGGATGCGTAGGTGAGCGGGGTAAATATATGGGGTTACAGGGATAGGGTCTAGGTGGGATTGTTGTCAGTGCAGACTCGATGGGCTAAATGGCCTCCCTCTGCACTGTAGGGTTTTATGATTCTATGATTTGTACGATTCTATACTCAATTGGTTACAGGGGGACGCAGGACTTCAGTTGTCTGGGGTTGCTCTTACAGTCGAGAAAAAAGGGGATGTTGATAGTGGTATTCAAAGAAGAATTTTGATAAAATAAGTTGTAAAAAGGGAGAAAATGTTTCCAGTAGCCAAACATTCCATATCAGAGGGCCCACGTTTGAGGAAATTGCCAAACAGGAGAGAACAGATTTTTTTTACACAGCGAATTGTCATAATCTGGAATAAACTGACTGGAAGGGTGGTGGACACAGACTCAAATGGAGATTCAAATGGGAATTAAGCAAAAAAAAAAGCAGGGTCATGGGAAAGAGTGGCAGAGAATAACTGGATAATTAGGAGCCCAGAAAGACAATTTGGGAAAAAAATGACCTCCTGTATAGCATCATCCTGTACTTCTTGGATAGGAAGCCATTGAAACTCATTAACTGGTCTGCACTGAGTGAATTATCCCTCTAAGAAATTCAGTTCCTGTGTGCATTCTTATCTAGGAACATAGGAACAGGAGTAGATCATTAAGCCCATTGAGCCCACTCCACCATATAATACGATCATGGCTGATGGGACACTTCAATGTCTTTTACACCCACCAGCCCCACAAACCTTTATACTATTCTTCATCGGAAATCTATCAATCTCTACTTTAAACATACTCAGTGGCTGAGCTTCCACAGCCCTTGGGGGTAAAGAATTCCAAAGATTCACAATCCTCCGTGTGAAGAGATTTCTCCTCATCTTGGTCCTAAGTGGCCATGAAATGTAATTTTTATTTACAAAGGGTTGGGCGGCACGGTGGCACAGTGGTTAGCAATGCTACCTCACAGCACCAGGGACCCATATTCGAATCTGGCCGTCTGTCACTGTCCGTGTGGAGTTTGCACATTCTCCCTGTGTCTGCGTGGGCTTCCTCTGGGTGCTCCGGTTTCTTCCCACATTCCAAAGATGTGTGTGTTAGGTTGATTGACCATGCTAAATTGACCCTAGTGTCAGGGGGATTAGCAGGGTAAATATGTGGGATGATGGAAATAGGGCCTGGGTGAGATTGTGGTCAGTGCAGACTCACAGACTCACCTCACAGACACAGGGAGAATGTACAAACTCCAAACAGACAGTGACCAACGGCCAGATTCGAATATGGGTCCCTGGAACTGTGAGGTAGCATTGCTAACCACTGTGCCACCGTGCCGCCCAATCCTTTGTCAATAAAAATTACTAGTTTCTAGATGGTTGTAATACTTTGCATGTGGGTTATCCATGACACTTCCCGCTGAATGGTTGCCTTCTGATAGAACCTGCTGGACCTTACAGTGCCTCACATTACAATAGTCAGACACATACACAGATGTATTCATTGCTGCCCTGAATCTAGAAAGAAGTGAAAAAGGCAGTTTGTGCAGATACTTTAAGGTTGGCATATTTAAACATGATTAATTTGGTTTGAGGTTCAAGTGCAATATTTTAGTGTGAGCTGTGAAAGACTGGATAATTTATTGAGGATAACCAGTTGTAATTGAACTGAAGAAGGAGACCAGTCTTCAAAATGGTGGTTGTGAGCAGAGTTTGATATGGAAGTTAAGGTAAAATTGCATTAAATCTGCTTGTTCCTTTATTGTTGAATGGTGAGTTGTGAGGGACCCTATGACACAAAGTGGTGAAACAACAGGCAACATTGAGCAGGTAGCTCCTCACTCACAAGTGAGGTTGCAATCTGGATTGCGCACACAGCCATTACATCTGCTTCTCTTCTGAGTCACTGAATCACAGGCAACAGAGGTCATTTGGCTCATTATGACGATGCCAGCTGAATGAATAAGCAATTTACTTCATGCCACTCCACCAAGCTCTCTTTGTAACCCTGCACATTCTTCCTTTTCAAATAATAATCCAATTCCCTCTTGAACGTCTTGATTGTACCTCCACCACATCCTTAGGCAGTCTATTCCAGATCTTAACATTTGCTGCATGAAAAGTTTCTCCTCATGTCGCCATTGCTTCTTTTGCAGCTACATTAAGTCCGTGTCCTTTTGTTGTCAATCCAAACAAGTGCTGAATGCAAATATAAGCACTCAAGAATGAGAAAGTATTTACAAAGAGCAAAGAACAAAGGAAATTACAGCACAGGAACAGGCCCTTCGGCCCTCGAAGCCTGCACCGAGCATACTGCCTGATTGAACTAAAATCCCCTATCCTTCCGGGGACCATATCCCTCTATTTCCATCCTATTCATGTATTTGTCAAGGCGCCCATTAAAAGTCACTATCGTATTTGAAAAGAGGAAGTTGAGAAATCAAGTACACTTTCCTTTTTGGTCAAAATTGCAATTATTCAAGTTTACTGGACAAGTCAGGCGTGTGATGGAATTTGTTCTTATTATTCATTCATGGGTCACTGGCTGGCCAGCATTTATTGCCCATCTGTAGTATTACTCCCTACATGCTTGGATGGGTGCAGCTCCAACAACACTCAAGAAGCTTGACACCATCCAGGACAAAGCAGCCCATTTGATTGGCATCCCTTCCATAAACATCCACTCCCTCCACCAGTGATGCCTTGTAGCAGCAGTGTGTACTATCTGCAAGATGCACTGCAGCAATTCACCAAAGATCCTTAGACAGCACCTTCCAAACCCACGACTACTTCCATCTAGGAGGATAAGGACAACAGATACATGGGAACACCACCACCTGCCAAGCCCCTCCAAGCCACTCACCATTCTGACTTGGAAATATATCGCCGTTCCTTCGCGGCCGCTGGGTGAAAATCCTGGAATTCCCTCCCGAATGGCATTGTGGGTCAACCCACAGCACTTGGACTGCAGCATTTCAAGAAGACAGCTCATCACCACCTTCTTAAGGGCAACTAGAGATTGGCAATAAATGCTGGCCAAAAAAATCCTTGTTAAAGAAAACCTATTTGTCTGCAAATTCTTTGACTTGTTGCACAGGTTTGACACTTCCTTCCCATGCAATGCAGAATAACATACTAAGCATGGCCTTGAGAAATGTGATACTGAGCTCTGCAATTTTGAATTTCAGTTTGGAATTGATTGGATAAGTTTTAATATTCGGACCAGAGTCACATTTTTAATTGAAAGTAAAAGTTTCATTTCATGGTATCAAAAACTTTCTTTGCTACTTTCTCCTAGCTTTAAATAATCCATTTTACTTATTTGCACAGTCAGCTGTACAGTCCAGGCAGCTACACTTGGGTATATTGTTTACAGTGGTTCCAATGTTGCGTATTCATTAATCAGTGTCAGTGTTAATTTGTTCTATTTTTGAGCTCATGTCTTGGCGAGGCCTCAAAGGCATTCAGCAAGTGTGTGCACTTGTGTCCTCCTACACAAAAGTGATCAACCTCTTTCCATCAAACGACAGGCAAATATTTCATTTTGTGGGATTTCCATCAGTTCACAGAGCAACTTGACTTGATCTATTCTTTGAAAAGGTGATTTTTTTCCCCCTATCATTTGATACTTCCTATTTCTCTGTGAGTTTGTGTATTTGCTTTCACATTTCTCTCATCACCCTTATACTCCTGTGAGCCCCAGAAAGTACAATCAACACCTTAACCACCCGAGTATCACTGATCCCTCTTGGCAGCTAGCTTTCCCTTTGGGTTGTCGCCTTTTTCTATGTTTGAAACAGAGGCTAGTTTTAGTAAAATAAGGCAGATCAGCTCAACTAGTCTACTTAAACATAGAAACTAGAAGCAGGAGTAGGCTATTCGGCCCTTTGGGCCTGCTCTGCCATTCCTTTTGATCATGGATGATCATTGAATTCAATATCTTGATCCCCCCTTCCCCCTATATCCCTTGATACCTTTAGCCCCAAGAGCTATATCTAATTTCTTCTTGAAATCAGACAACACTTTGGCCTCAAATACTTTCTGTGGTGGTGAATTCCACATAATTTCTCCTCACCTCAGTTCTAAAAGGTTTACTCCTTATCCCCAACCAAGACCCCCAGTTCTGGATTCCCCCACCACTGGGAACATTCTTTCTGAATCTACCCTGAATAACCCTGTTCGAATTTTATAAGTTTCTATGAGATTTTCTCTCACTCTTCTAAACTCCACTGAATATAATCCTAATTGACTTAGTCTCTCTTCATATGACAGACCTGCCATTCCAGGAATCAGCCTGGTAAACCTTCACTGCACTCCCTCTATAACAAGGATATCGTTCCTCAGATAACTCCATCAAAACTGCACACAACACTCCAGATGTGGCCTCACCAACACCCCATACAATTGCAGCAAAACATCCCTATCCCTCTACTCCAATCCTCTCGCTATGAAAGCCAACAAACCATTTGCCTACTTTACAGCCTCCTATACCTGTGCGCTTACTTTCAGCGACTGATGCACGAGGACTCCAAAGTCTCATTGAGTACCCACCTCTCTCAATTTACACCCATTCAAGTAATAACCTGCCTTCCTATTATTGCTTGATATAAGGTAAAGGCACCATAGTCCCAAATGACCACAGGTTGCTCTCCCCTTTGAGAGGAAGAGCTGACTGGTGCTGATTTAACCTGAGGATCACCACACCTCAGGCAAGGGGCAAGGTTGAGAAAGCGGGCCCTTCATAAATAACCTCAGTGAGTACAGGAATTGAACCTACAGAGTTGGCATCACTCTGTATCAATAACTAATTGTCCAGCTAACTGAGCTATCCAGCTCCCCTTACTCGATATAGTTACTTGATATAGGGGGCATGTGATCTGCCTTGTTTATTTGTTACTTCTCTCCTCCTTCCCTGTACTCTCATCTCTTTCATTCTCATTCTCTTCAATTCTGGCATTTGGTGACTGTTGGTGTGGAGTCTGCTTGGGTTTCATCCGGTACTCCGGTTTCCTCCCACAGTCCGAAGATGTGCAGGTTAGGTGGATTGACCATGCTAAATTGCCCCTTAGTGTCCAGGGATGTGCAGTTTGGGTGGACTAGTCATCGTAAATGTGTGGGGCTGTGGGGATAGGGTAAGGGGACGAGCCTGGGTGAGATGCTCTTTCAGAGTGTCAGTGCAGACTCGATGGGTCAGATGGCCTCTTTTTGCACTGAAATGTCCCAGAAAGATCTTGATGTCAAATGCAAGTCTTCTTAAAAAATAGTGAAAGGTGATACCAAGAGAGAAAATGCTGGAAAATCTCAGCAAGTCTGGCATCATCTGTACGGAGACAAAAGACCAAACATTTCGAGTCCAGATGACCCTTTGTCAAAGTGAATGGTGATATCCATTTAAGTAGTGTGCAAAATCCTCAGCAATGCCTTGCAAATGTTCTCATTTAGCATATCACTGCAGGAGGCTGTTGGGTTAAATATCTTGAAAATTGCCGTACGGCCTCATTAACAGCAGTAGCAGGCAGTTAATTGTCAATCAACACCTTAATGATCCATGAGCCAATTGTTGCTCGCGTAAGCTTCAACTCCTTTACCATTTGGAATATTGCGTTAAATGTAATCTAAACCGGGGTTTCAACTCAAAACCTTATCTTGGCTGCCTCCGAGATCCTTTAGCACCCTAAAAGAAGTTATAACTAATATCTTACATAGACTGATGATACCAAGTAGTTGTAATTAATTATCTATTCTCTCAGGTTCCCATATGCACTGATCACCCTTGCCTCCTGTCTAAGTCGCTGCTGATATTTTCAGTGACATTTCCAGGACTGAATGGTAAGATATTGCAGTCTAATTGAACTGAAGTGTCGTTTAGAATAATAGAATCCCTACAGTGCAGAAGGAAGCCATTTGGCCCATCAAGTCTGCACCAACCACAATCCCACCCAGGCCCTATTCCCGTTACCCCACATATTTGCCCTGCTAATCCGCTGACAGTAGGGTCAATTTAGCATGGCCAATCAACCTAACCTAGAAGAAAACCGGATCACCCGGAGGATACCCCTGCAGACAGGAAGGATGTACAAACCTCACACAGACAGTGACTGAGGCCGGAATTGAACCCGGGTCCCTGATGCTGTGAGGCAGAAGTGCTAACCACTGTGCTACCGTGACCCCAATGTATTGCTCGATAGAGGTTTTGAAAGGGAGATGTTTGACACCCTGGATTCTAAAGCAAAGCCTTTTGACAGAACAGAGCTTCATAAACCTGCACATTCGTTGAAAGGGACAAAGTAGACCTTCTCACAGTTATATAGAGACCAGGAAGGTGAAGTGAAATGTGAACTAATTTATAGGCACTCAACGGCTTGAGGACAAAAATGAAGGCTGGCATTCGAGCGTTGCATGTCCTTTTTTGAATGAGACATTAGACATTGGGTAGATGCAAAAGATCCCACACAATTTCAAAGAAGAACAAAGGAGTTGTCTCCATGGTATCCTGGCCAATGTTTGTCCCTCAAACATCCCAAATGCAGATTAACAAATCATTATCAGGTTGGTGCTTGTGGGAGTTTGTTGAATCATTATTGGCCGTCATGCTTCCTACTTTACAAAATGACTACACTTCAGCAAGTGCTTCAATGGCCGTGAAGCACACTGGGGCCTCCAGTGGTCGCAACAAGTGGAGAGGTGGTGATGCAATGGTATTGTCACTGGACAAAGATGTGCGGGTTAGGTTGATTGGCCAGGTTAAAATTGCCCCTGAGATGTGTAGGTTAGAGGGATTAGCGGGTAAATATGTGGGGGTAGGGCCTGGGTGGGATTGTGGTCGGTGCAGACTCGATGGGCCGAATGGCCTCCTTCTGCACTGTAGGGTTTCTATGACTAGTAATCCAGAGACCCAGGGTAATGCTCTGGGGATTTGGGTTCGAATCCCACCATGGCAGATGGTGAAATTTAAATTCAAAATAAATCTGGGATTAAAACTCTGATGATGACCATGAAATCATTGCTGATTGTTCTTAAAAACCCATCTGGTTCACTCATGTCCTTTAGGGAGGAAATATGTCATCCATCAGTCCAAAGATGTCCAGGTTAGGTTGATTGGCCACGCTAAATTGACCCTAGTGTCAGGGGATTAACAGGGTAAATATGTGGGTTTACGGGAATAGGTGGGATTGTGATCGGTGCAGATTCGATGGGCCAAAATGCCTCCTTCTGCACTGTAGCCATTCTATGATCCTTACCTGGTCTGGCCTACATGTGACTCTGGATCCACAGCAATGTGGTTGACTCTTAAATGCCCTCAGAGACAGGCAATAAATGCTGGCCCAGCCAGCGGCGACCACATCCCATGACCGATTTTTAAAAAATGCAAGCCTTCCGATTTTCTATTGGACAAGAGAAATGAAACGGAGTTGACATGAGCAGGAAGGGCACACAATTAGAATGGAAGTGGAGCTTGAAAGTGAGGACATTAAACAGCAGAATCTAGTTAGGAAATATTTATATATGGAGATTTGTGGTTAGGTCTCTTCAGAAGCATTAACTGGTGCACTTGTATGATTTTCAAGTCAATCAGATGCCAATTGAAGACTTCCCATGTGCAGAATATCCAACATTGGACACTGAAGAGGTGTTTTTCAGGACAATCTGGGAAGATAAATAATATAGAGCACAAGTGAGCTATGCAAATTAAGGATTAAATTGTGTTGTTAATTATTCCACTGTTAGAACCAAGTCACAACGGGAACTCAATATCTTTGGCCGTGGTTTCTTTTGGATTAAACTGCCAGCGAGTAAATGTACAAATATGCCTGCAAAATCCAGTTGGGCACAGCAAATATTTACGTCCCTTGAAAGCAATTCTTGATTTGCTGGAGTCGAATTTCTTTCCTGTCAATTGTGTGTCCATTTACTAACAGCTACCTTGGCAGCTTGAGAAGGAACCTCACAGGAACTGGTTTTGGATGTTTCCCAGTCGCGTCTGAATGATCAAACAGCGAGGCAAAAATTCTACTCTCTCTTTTGTTTGCCTTTCAAGAATCCTGAGTGCGACTCCATCAAGAGAGATGCAAGATCAACAGTGCGACGTTCAGTGTGGTTTCTTTCTGGTTCTTTGTGTTGCCTTGCTTGGAGATTATGTTCTCCAGCAGCTGCAAATTACCATAATTATTCATTAATATGTAAATGCGTACAGATGTTCATCTGCGCAACAGGTGACTGATGTTAAAGTATTTGCCAGAGGTGAGAGTAGCTTTATGTGGAGTGACAAATTCCTTGACATGTCCATGGTGAAAAATCTATCTCGTGTTGATTAACACTTACCTCAAAGCATTAATGAAGATGAAACAACATTTGAACACTTGTGGTCTCTAAAATATTTGACATTTCTAAGTATATTTAAATAGCTGTATTTCTTTGGCTCTGTGAAGTTGTGCAGAAGTGGAATATTGAGGGGCGATTCTCCCAAAAGTGCTGAATTGGTGGGAAAACTGTTCCAGATCACGACTGCTTTCTCAATGCGGCTTCACACTCGAATCTCCGCACTCTGTGCACTGCAGAGGTCACAATCGGGAATCTCATTAAAAACCCAGGGGGATAGGGCATTTTCGCCCCAGAGTTTGACAGTTCTGGAACTCTGTGCATGCGCACTGGTCCCGATCTGTCATCCTCCCCGTTTCAGGCCAGCTCGATCGCTGCCAGCCCGGGACCACCACAGTGCTGCCCCTCCAGCACCCCCCCCCACCCCCCTCATGGCAGCCCCCACAACAATTCCTGGGCCAGCCCTGACCGCCCCCCCACCCCCACCCCCCAGAGCGCCCCAATGTCCAGCCCACCACCTCCCCCCCCCCCCCCCCCCCCCCCCCAGCAGTTACAATCCCCTCACCCTGGCAGACCCCACCCCCCCCGGGAGGCAGGGCCCCCCCCCAACAGACCCCCCACCCCCAGCAGACCATCCTCCCCAGCCCACCCCAATCACTGGCCTCCCTTCAACGCAGACTGATCCCCAGACAGAATGGCAGTGGGACTCCCCACTCCCACCAATCGTCCCTAGGCCCCACCCACAATAGTCTGTGCCTCTTGGCACTGTCTGATGCCCAGTCGGCAGTGCCAAGGTGCCCCCTGGGCATGGGCAGTGCCAGGGGCCACAGACTAGCACTGCCAGGGTGCCCATGCCCAGGGGGCACTGCCCCCCCCCCCCCCCCCCCCCCCCCCGCCGCCTGGGCCCCGATTGCCCTCCTTCACTCCGGCGGGGCCTCCTGCTAGATCCCCGAATGTAGGGAGCTACTCTATGCCCTGCCGGGATGAAGTACTCCTGGTGGGGTGGGAGATGCTATCAGGGCTGATACGGAATGGATAATTACATTGAAATGACATTTAAATTACATTTAAAACATATTCAAATTACTTACCTCACTTCCCGTCAGACTTCTGCGCATTCCCGGTGGCGCCATTTTCTTCTTGTTGGGAGATGCGCGTCGGTCATAAACACTGGCGGGGAGCCCGCAAAATGGCCAACACATGCATGTCCCAACCCGACCCGCCAGAAAAGTTGTGGGTCGCAATGGGAGAATCAGGCCCATTATTTCAGAGTAGATCAGATTGTCATCATTTCAAAACTGTACATTGCATTGGGGAGGCAATGGCATTGTGGTATTATCACCAGGTTATTAATCCAAAAACTCAACTAAAGTTCTGGGGGCCCAGGTACAAATCCCGCCACGGCAGCTGGAGGAATTTGAATTCAATATATCGGGAATTAAGAATCTACTGATGATCATTGTCGATTGTTGGAAAAACCCATCATGTTCACTGATGCCCATTAGGGAAGGAAATCTGCCGTCCTTACCCAGCCTGGCCTACATGTGACTCCAGAGCCACAGCAATGTGGTTGACTCTTAAATGGCCTCTCAATTCAAGGGCAACTAGGGATAGGCAACAAATGCTGGCCCAGCCAGGGATGCCCACATCCCATGAAAGAATAAAAAAAAATCTGGATATAAAAGTCTAATAATGATCATAAAACCATTGTCAATTTCTGCAAAAACCCATCTTCACTAATGTCCTTTTAGTGAAGGAAATCTGCCATCCTTACCTGGTCTGGCCCACATAATTACCATAATTATTCATTAACATGTACTCCATTGCCATCGCCTCCCCATTGAATTCAAATTTCACCATCTGCCATGGTGGGATTCGAACAGAACATTCTCCTCAGTTGCCGGATTACTAGTCCAGTGACAATACACTATGCCATTGCCTCCCCAATGCAATGTACAGTTTTGAAATGATGTCATTTTGATCTACTCTGAAATAATATTCCACTTCTGCACAACTTCACAGAGCCAAAGAAATACAGCTGTTTAAATATAATTAGAAACGTCAAATATTTTCGAAACCACAAGTGTTCAAATGTTGTTTCATCTTCATTAATGCTTTGAGGTAAGTGTGAATCAACGCCAGATAGATTTTTCACCGTGGACATGTCAAGGAATCTGTCACTCCACATAAAGCTACTCTCACCTCTGGCAAATACTTTAACATCAGTCACCTGTTGCGCAGATGAACATCTGTACGCATTTACATATTACATATTAATGAATAATTATGGTAATTATGTAGGCCAGACCAGGTAAGGACTCCAGACCTTCAGCAATGTGGTTGATTCTTAGGGTTATCCTCAAAGATGGGCATTAAATGCTGGTCCAGCCAGAGATGCCCATGTCCTATGAATGAATAAGAAATAAAAATTCAAGCTCACTATATTTGATACACGATAGTACACGGCAAATTCTTTTTCTGGACCAGAAAATCTTCCTGAGGTAGAGTTCCAGAATCTTCTGCTATCTCGCTCAAGTGGATATTCTCCATGTAGAAGCCAAGATAATGGACAGGATTTGATGGCCTCGCTCGTCCCAAAACCGTACAATCCCGCCCGAGATCAACGACCTTCCCATTGTCCACCTCTCGCCCGCTCCGATTCCCATAGCAGCCAGGGCGGTCAAATTCCGGCCAATGATCATTAACATTATATGAGACTGAATGGGAGTTATCTCGCCAAACTAACTGATATTCAGATTTGGCAGGAGAAGGAGGACTTACTGTACTTTAGAATCCCTGCAGTGCAGAGGGAAGCCACTCAACTCATCAAGGCTGCACCAACCACAATCCCACCCAGGCCCTGTCCCCATGAAGCCATGTATTTACCCTACTAATCCCCCTGACACTAAGGGACGATTTATCATGGCCAATCAACCTAACCCCCACATCTTTGGAGTGTGGGAGGAAACTCCGGAGCACCCGGAGGAAACCCACGCAGACATGGGAAGAATGTGCAAACTCCACACAGACAGTGACCCGAGACTGGAATTGAACCTGGGTCCCAGGTGTTGTGAGGCAGCAGTGCTAACCACTGTGCCACCGACCAATAATTGGTTCCTATAGTGCCTTTTTTTGAACCATTTACTCCCCTTTCTATGAACTTGCCTTATAATCTGCCTGGTTTGATCTTGGTGAATAGTGATTTTGCCTTTCAACTGCATACAATAAAGAGTTGTTTTTCTCAATCCACTTCCTATTATTCCACCAGGCATGTGCATAATGACAAAGCAATGCATCAACCTTTCCATCCAGTTCATGAAAAATGCAGCAAATTCCCATTTTACTTCAATGTCATTGAGTTGTAGCAAACAGGGAAAATGCTGAAATTCCTTAATTTTCTTACTTTCACCCACCTCCCTGCTCCTTCACCTTCAGCCTAAACTTTAGCTGCTGCTTGTCAACGCTCCCAGTCGTCTGTTTTATCTTCCATAGGCCTCATTTGGTCTCTTAACATCCAGGGAATGTGATGGAGCTTAAAATTGTCCATTACTCAGTGTGTTCCCCAGCACTTCAAAAAAGGGCTTTCCAAATTGTATGTCAGAGAAATTTGAACAGAAAATTCCAGTCTTTCAATGCCTGTGAAGCGAGGAACAGAGTTGATGAGCAGAATTCTCCGAGCCCCAGCCAGCATAACAGAGGGAGGGAAAGATATCGGTTTCACATGGTGTGAATTTACAATGGGACCTTCTGCCTCTGCCGACCATAGCGGATTAGGAAACCCACCAGAGGACCGTGTGAAGCTCATTTGCATCCTGCTAATGGCAGATGAAAACCCGAACCTCCTACGCCAGATTTTCTGTGAGACTGGTGGGAAATCACTTGCCTTATAATCTGCCTGGTTTGATCTTGGTGAATAGTGATTTTGCCTTTCAACTGCATACAATGGTGGGAAATGCTGCCACTTTCGCACTCATCTGGACAGTGGCTGGAGCTGCCACCAGAGATTGCGATTGTGGCTGCCCATATCCCTGGACATTGGAACATTACAGCAATGGGCATCTGAAGGTCAACATTCCAGATCAGGTGTCCTGGTGGGGTCCATCTTCCAGCCTCAGAATGTACCTGGAGATCTATCTTCATTCTTCCGAGGTCCATCTTCTGGTCTCAGAGTGCTCCCGGAGATCTATTTTCAGGAGGTCCACCTTTTTTCAATAGTGACTCACTGATGTTGGGCACTTGTTCAACTTGGCACCCGGATACGACAGCGGATTCACATACCATCTAGGCCTATCCCACCACTGAATATGATGTGAAAAACCCAGGTTCTTAATTAATGAGGTCAGGAATGGAAGATTTGATGTGTTTCCCACCAGCCATTGCAGTAGCGAATGTTCCACATTGCCCCCACCGCCTCACCCTCGGTCTCAAAATGGGTCAATTCTGCCCAACATATTCCTATTGGTTCAAGTCTGAAATAGGCACATTTTTATTGAGTACAGGTATCAAGGGATATGGGCCTTGGGCAGGTACATAGAGTTAGGCCACAGATCAGCCATGATCTTATTGAATGGCGGAACTGCCTCAAGGGGATGAATGGCCTATTCCTGTGCCTATGCTCCTATGTCAGATTAAAGATGTTTCTGTTGTTATGGTTCAGATCAGAAACTCCAGAATGTTTTATGAAGCCTGCCTGGATCATACGTTTTGCACCTTGAATTTGGCTAGGATAAGTCTGATATGGTTCACCTCAGGTATGATTCAAATAACCCACTAGGGAGCTTTTATCAAACAAGGTTTATTTAAGAATATAGTTAACATGTATGGAAAGAAAATTAGCAATAACTTTTATCAATGACAAACAAAAACAAAAGTAATGTATAACCCTCAACAAATATATCTAAGATGCTCTAATCCAAACCAAAACTTCTTTTAGATAAAACCCTTTTCACAGGTTTAACACAGCAAAAACTAACGCTCACGTGATACAAGAATTGAGTCCTTTGGATGAATTCTGCAGTCCTCTTGTTAGATTCAGAACAGCTTCCCAGATCAGCAGGGAGAAACTCTGGGAAAGCCACCTAAAGCAGATTTTCTATTCCAGAAATGCGTTCAGCTCAGCAGCAGAATTTCCAAATCAAACATGCAGAGAGAGAGAAAAACACTTCTTTTCAGCTTGCTGTCCCTTCTAAAACTCAAACCTGCAGCTCCAAACTGATAATGAAAGAGCTCCTGTCATTTGTCCTTCAATCATTCTTCCTCCTGACAATACAGAGTCATAAACATCCCAGTAAAAATAAACAAAGCCCCGTTTAAGCAGCAATAAAAGGACATCCCCAGACAAGCCGGCAACCAGGACATCAGATAAGGCTGTGAGCACGATTTTTAAAAAAAATCTCTTAAAGGTACACTAACGTCACATTGTTTTGATTTCAGATTGTCAGTTTTTTTACTTCTATTTTTGTATTTCTGGAAGCTTTGCAAATCCTCCTCCCCAGATTCGAAGGACACAAAGACCAATATGTCCCTACCAGTGCTCCAGCATCTCCAGTTATGGGCTGTTAAGAATCGCCTTAAACTAGTTTCACTATTTTTTTTTCCCACATCAACAAGGTATTGAATAAATTAGTTCCTCATTTTTCAACTGTTTTCCACCATCTCCCAAAAGGGGCTTATTTTTCGGTGATTTTGTAACAGATGGAGTTGTGCAGCCTTCAGAGCTAATCCTCCCACCACTGGAAATACCCTCGGCTAAAGCTTGCATGGTCCTGCCTGGCTTATGGTACGCACAGTGAATGCAAGCCTGAAGCTTTTTAATGTCTAGTGTAGCCTGTTAATGAGCTGAGGTCCAAACCTTGGAGCAATCTCATGCACATTCCATCTCCCACTGTCCTTGTCTCTGTTCCAATATTTCTCCATCATAGACAGCTCTCAGAGGCTGGTTTTGATTTTCAATGAATTACTGAAAAGCCCCTTAATATTCAGTGCTACCCATCATTCGGTGAGATTTCTTACAATTTAGTAGTTTGTAAGATGATCATGGGTTCGGATTGTTTCTTTTGGCTTTGAGAGTGGAGCTTTAAATGTAGGTTCAATGAAAAGGGTTTTTTTTATTGATTCTTGGGACATGGGCATTGCTGGCTGGCCAGCATTTATTGCCCATTCTTAGTTGCCATGGGGCAGATGAGAATCAACCACATTGCTTTGAGTTTGGAGTCACATGTAGGCCAGACCAAATAAGGTTGGCAGATTTCCTTCCCTAAAGGACATAAGTGAGCCAGGTGGGTTTTTCTGACAATTGACAATAGTTTCATAGTCATCAGTATATTCTTAATTCCAGATTTTTTTATTGAAATCAAATTCCATTATCTGACATGGTGGGATTAGAACCTGGGTCCCCAGAACATTAGCTGAGGTTCTGGATTAATAGTCTAGCAATAGTACCACTAGGCCATCGCCTTATGTGACCACTTTTAGAACCTGCCGAACAGTAAGCCTCGGTACTTTAGTTGTTCGAGATCTGTGGAAGATCCAAACTGTTGTATTAAGTACAAGGGTGTTCATGTTTGTGGAGAATGACAGCAGTATGTAAGTTGACAATGAGTAGACCAATGCTTCTGAACCTTTCTCTGGCTGTGATCCCATTTTAATGCTTCAAACTTGGTGTGACCCCAGAGCGAAAATTGACAGCTGGTTGGGTGTCCAAGCAACAGGAATAAAGGCACTATTTTGCAGGCTCTGTTAGGTGCTGATAGTCAGGCCTCAGAACGCATTGGATTAAGCAATGCTCACGGGCAAAAGACAAAGTCGCACACGTTTAAAGGGGTCTTCCAGCTGATCCCATCACTGTCAATTATGAGCTTCCGCTCCACAGCCACCTTTGCTGCCTCACAGCTCACAACCATGCTTGCTTATCGTGTGACCCAGCTGTGAGTTGGGAAGTTTGGGAATTGATGGAATTGACAGTTTCCAGGAGTCCCAAACAGGTGTTATAGATATTAAGAAGTAAATAATGGTGCTGTCATCGACCTATCGACATCCAAGGTGAAAGGAAGGTGGAATGAAGGGTAACCAATAAACATTTTAATAACAATTAACGGTTGCACAGTGGTTAGCACCCCTGCCTCACAGTGCCAGGGACCTGGGTTAGCACCCCTGCCTCACAGTGCCAGGGACCTGGGTTAGCACCCCTGCCTCACAGTGCCAGGGACCTGGGTTCAATTCCGGCCTTGAGTGACTGTCTGTGGGGACTCTGCACATTCTCCCCGTGTCTGGTTAGCACTGCTGCCTCACAGCAGCAGGGACCTGGGTTTGATTCCAGTGTTGGACGACTGTCTGCGTCTCAATGTTCTCCCCGTATCTGCATAAGTTTTCTTTGGGTGCTCCGGTGTCTTCCTTCACTCCAAAGGTGTGTGGGTTGGTCTGATTGGCCATGCTAAATTGCCCCTTAGTGTCAGGAGGATTTGCAGGGTAAATACATGGGGTTCCGGGAATAATGCTTCAGTGGGATTGCTGTCGGTGCAGGCTCGATGGGCCGAATGGCCTCCTCCTGCACTGTAGGAATTCTATGATTTCTGCTTTGATACAAAGCTGTAGGCTGGAACTTTCCAGGCGTTCATGCCAGGGTTCTTCCGGCCCTACCGACGCTGCACCCCGTCGAAGGTTTCACGGCACGATGGGTGCATTCAACGGGAAACTCCATTCACAACAACGGAACCAGAGGATCCTGCCATTACCAATGACAGTCCATCTCCGTCACCACAAAACGGGTTGCGCAGAAAATCCAGCCCAATCAGTTTCACATGGCCGTGGGGAAGAGAGGGAGCCATTTTGAGATAAGGCTTCCCAATAAATGCAGGAATATTACAGACACACAGAAGGTGCAAGTTTGCCTTATGGGGTCTGTAGCATTCGGGGGGATAGACAGGGCAAAAGATGAAAATAGTCAGGCTTTCATCTTTTACCTTAAGTAGAAAAAATGCTGACTCTGTTATTCACTCAAAGCAGAGGTGGGCTCGCCTTCTGAGTTAAGAGCGAGTTCATGAGGATTGAAAGGAGGCTGGAAGAACTGCCTCAATTTGGAACTAAAGGAAGAACTCAGTGTAACCCTCACATGTGAGATATAGTTCTGGGATTAGAAGTTCCTCAGTTGGCTAAGTAAAAAGGGAGCAAATCAACTGGAAGTAGGAACACTTGTGAACTATTCGCAAAAAGAAGCGTAATTCCTCAGATAGTGCATTGCATGATAAGTAAAAGAAAACCATTTATTTCTATAGCTGAAGTCTAAGTTGCCGACAAAAGAAAAATATTTAGTCACGGATACAGGAAAAGTTTTAAAATGTGAAATCTCGATGTGTTATTCTTTCAGCCGTTAACTGGGCGGCACGGTAGCACAGTGGTTAGCACTGTTGCCTCACAGCGCCAGAGAGCCAGGTTCAATTCCGGCCTCAGGTCACTGTCTGTGTGGAGTTTGCACTTTCTCCCCATGTCTGCGTGGGTTTCCTCCGGGTGCTCCCGTTTCCTCCCACAGTCCAAGGATGTGCGGGTTGGGTTGATTGGCCATGCTAAATTGGCTCTAGTGTCAGTGGGATTAGCAGGATAAATATGTGGGGTTACAGGGCCTGGGTGGGATTGTGGTCGGTGCAGACTCGATAGACGGAATGGCCTCCTTCTGCACTGTAGGGATTCTATGGTTCTATTCCATGAACTGGAAATTTAAATTCCGCTCTGAAAGTTATCAGTCCCTACGGAGATCATAACACTTTTCTGAAGACTTTCCTTGGGATTAATGAGCATTTTAATTGCAGATACCAGATACATTTGTAGATGCGAAACCTGGCAGCATCACTATAAAAGCTTCACAGCCACCTTTACTGAACCCATTTGAAAAATGCATCCCCTATTACTGGAGCAAAGTGGACACCCAATCATATCAGAGGAAGGAAATCTCGGGAAGCTTTTTTAAATTGGAATTTGAGAGAGCATGAAATGCTGTGTCAATGGGAATTGTTGAATCTGAGGGTCTTCGATTCTATAAAAGGAAATTTGATAAATATTTGATTCAAGGTAAGGCTGACAGTGGACCAGTGGCTTTTAACACTGAGATAAAAGGCAGGCATATATACAATGGATTGAATGACTTCCTTCTATCCTGTAAACTGCTATGATTTTGCTTGGGTTAAATTATACAGCCACAATGATTTTAGTCAGCCTGTCATTATAATATTGATACCGTATTGTTCTCTATATCCTCACTATTTATATTATTAATTTTTACTCATATTAAAAAATATTAAATTTATTAAACAATATTAAGAAAGCACTTTCTTGTTCTGGGGACCAAGGGATTAAAAAAAGGTTTAAGCTCAATTTCATCTGGTTGGAGGTTCAAAATTAATTTATATATGCAGACCTTGCAGTCAGAGAAGCCAACAACATAATTCAAGTTTGACGGATCCCCTTTTCCTGAGTCATCATGTACTCAGGAGGATAGTAAACATGTGAATGCACTGCAGAGATTGCACGTATTTAACTGTTCAGATGTGTATGATGCAAAGGAGTGGAGTGGAAAAATGTGAAATCATTGACAGTTAATCCATACCTGTACAGGCCATTTCTTTTTTATTCATCATTTATGAATAAATTGCCCTAGAACTGAGTGGCTTGCTGGGCCATTTCAGACAGCACTTAAGAGTTGATCGCATTGCTGTCAGTCTGGCACAGGTAAGTATGGCAGATTTCCTTCCCCAAAGGATATTAGTGAACCGGATGGGTTTTTACGGCAATCGACAATGGTCATCATTAGACTTTGAATTCCAAATTTTCTATTGCAGTGGGATTCAAACCAAGTCCCCAGAGCTTTACCCTGGGTCTCTAGATTGCTATAGCAGTGACATTACAGTGACTACCCCACTGCCTCCTTCATGAAATCTCCCCAGTTGCAGAAATATAACAAAATGTCTGTGCAATCTCTCCAGTGCATTCACATGTTTACTATCCTCCTGAATGGCAAGACAGGAGTCGAGATGGCTGGAGATGGGACTAGGCGCAGTGGGTGACCAGGACGTCTACTGTGTTTTGTCCTGCTCTCGTGTTCCACGACGCTTGCAGAGACCGCCTTCTTGACCGTTGGACCTTCCATTGGTCTCGTCCGCTCGATCCGCCAGAGTCTGTCTTCACATGCTGGGATAGACATCTCTCAATCTCACCGAGGGTTGAGACCCATCGGCTACCCTCACCTGATTTAGCCGGCTTGTCGAAGCCGTTGCCCGGGGTGTGGCCACTGTTGCATGCAAACAGCTTATGGGGAGCCAGAGGTGAGAGCTGAGTGCCAGGTGGGGACCAAAGGTGGATGAACCGCCCTAAAAAGGACGCGACATGTTCCCCCACCAGAGGTACTACTCCTCCCTGACACCCCATACACCCCTAATCCAGATGGGAATTGGGAAGAGAGAGTGAGGCTGACGCTGCGCAACTCTCCCTCACTTTAATCCAAATCATAGTCTTGACACCATCATCATCATTATCATCACCATCCTGTTCAACCTTTGAAGTCCTGTGGCGATGGGCGAGCGATGAAGCAGCAGGTGTGGATACACTGGGAGCTGTAGTCACGGACCTGCACACAGGCGGCCCAGGTCTAATGGTCGTTTTCCGCTGACCGAAGCAGCAGAGAAACTCGGCTTCTACCTGGGCGAATGAGCAGCCCTCTTCAGGAATGCACTGCTCACCTCTGTAGAATGAGGAAGGGGCTAGAAAAGGTGCCCTAAACATTGCCTGCTTCATTGCCTGGCCAGTTTACCGCGGCTGGTGGGGATCCCATCTTGCGGTCGAACAAACAAAATAAAACACAAGGTGACACCGCTCACCATTGGCACTTGGAACGTGCGCATGCTTTTGGACAACCCTACAGCAGATAGACCAGAGAGAAGAACAGCCTTAGTTGCCAGAGAGCTTGCAAGATACAACATTGACATTGCAGCCCTGAGTCAAACTCGTCTTGCCAATGTAGGTCAGCTGACTGAAACTGGAGGTGGATACACTTTTTTCTGGAGCGATCGCGGCAGCGATCAGCGTCGTGATGCTGGAGTTGGAGTCGTCGTCAGGAGTCACCTTGTTGAAAACTTGCTAGTCTCCCCAAGGGTGTGAACGACCGGCTTATGACATTACAGCTTCCGCTACAGAACAGAAGTCAAGCTACCCTGATCAGCACTTATGCCCCCACAATGAACAACTCGGACGAGATGAAAGACAAGTTCTATGAAGAACTAGACGCCCTAATATCAGCAGTGAGCAGTACCGACAAGCTGATCTTGCTTGGCGACTTCAATGCGAGAGTAAGGTGTGACTCTGCATTCTGGTCAGGAGTCGTTGGGAGGCATGGAGTAGGCAAGTGTAACAGTAACGGCCTACTCTTAATGAAGACCTGTGCAGCACATGCCCTCCTCATCACCAACACAACCTTCCGTCTGCCTACCCGTAACAAGACCTCCTGGATGCACCCCCGCTCTAAGCACTGGCATCTTATCGACGATGTCATTATCAGGAGAAAAGACAGGCAGGATGTCAGAGTGACCAAGGCCATGTGTGGTGCTGACTGTTGGACAGATCACAGGCTCATTGTCTCCAAAATGAGGCTCTGCATTAGACCCACGAGGCAACCACAAGGAAGCAAGGTTATGAAAAGAATTAATGTGGCCAAGCTAAAGAACCCCAGCATAGCTTCAGCACTGGCTGAAGACTTAGAAACCAAGCTTGCTGACCTATACCTCGCAGGCAGCGCTGAGGATGACTGGGAATGCTTCAGGGATGCTGTCCATTCATCTGCACTGAAGATGCTCGGGCCCTCTACCCGCAAGCAGCATGACTGGTTCGATGGGAACGATGAGGAGATACAGGCTCTACTTGTTGAAAAGCACCGTCTTCATCGTGCCTGTCAGAACGACCCATCATCAGCTGCCAAGAAAAACGCCTTTACCAGTGCTCTCAGGACAGTCCAGAATAAACTGCGTAAAATGCAGGATGCCTGGCTGAACGCCAAGGCAGATGAAATACAGGGATACACTGACATAAACGACTTGAAACGGTTCTATGAAGCCCTCAATACACTCTACGGACCTCAATCTCTCGGGAGTTCCCCCCTCCTGAGTACAGATGGTACAGCTCTCATTACAGAGAGGGCTCAGATCTTGCAGAGATGGGCTGAACACTTTGAAGCCATCCTCAACCGACCGTCATCTATTAACGATGAGGCAATAGACAGGATTCCCCAGGTCGATATCAACAGCGCCATGGATGACCCACCGGGTAGTAGCCGAAGTCACGAAAGCTGTTAGCCAGCTATCTAGTGGCAAAGCCCCAGGGGCAGACGCCATACCCACAGAGATCTACAAAGCTGCTGGTCCTGTACTTATCGAGAAGCTCACCGAGTTGTTCCAGTCCTTTTGGAAGCAAGGATCCATTCCTCAGGAACTTAAGGATGCTTCCATCTTACACCTCTACAAGAGGAAGGGCAATCGGCAAGTATGCGACAACCATCGAGGAATCTCGCTGCTCTCCGTTGCAGGAAAAACCCTCGCAAGAGTCCTGCTAAATTGTCTGGTCACTCATCTGGAGCTGGGCCTGCTTCCAGAGTCACAGTGTGGCTTCCGCAATGGTCGCGGGACTATTGACACGATTTTTGCCACGCGCCAACTTCAGGAGAAGTGTCAGGAGCAGAATCGTGAGCTCGACACAATCTTTGTTGACCTCGCGAAAGCCTTCGACACTGTCAGCCGACAAGGCCTGTGGAGGATCATGTCAAAGTTCGGCTGCCCCCCCAAATTCATTCAGATGGTATAAAAGTTCCTTGATGGCCAGAGTACTGGACGGTGGAGAATCCTCTGAGGCATTCCCAGTCACCAATGGTGTCAAACAGGGCCGTGTGCTCACACCCACACTGTTCAGCATGATGTTTACTGCCATGCTGAATGATGCCTTCCAGGACAGTGTTGCTGGAATCAGCCTTAAGTACAGAGTGGATGGGAAGCTCTTCAACCTGAGGAGACTTCAAGCTATTACCAAAGTGAAGGAGACTATTCTGAGAGACTTCCTCTTTGCCGATGACTGCGCCCTGTATACTGGCTCAGAGCCAGAGATGCAAGTCGGTATGGACAAATTTTCCACGGCTTGTGACAACTTTGGACTCACCATCAACATTAAAAAGACCAAAGTCATGCACCAACCTGCTCCTCATGCACCGTACACAGAACCCATAATCACAATCAAAGGGCAGAAACTACAGGCAGTGGACCAGTTCACTTATCTTGGCAGCACCCTCTCCTGACTAGTAACTATTGATACAGAAGTTAACTGCAGAATTGCAAAGGCAAGTTCTGCTTTCGGTAGACTGTGTTCCACTGTATGGGAATGTCGAGGAATCAGCCCAGCAACAAAACTGAAGGTCTCCAGCGCCATGGTGCTCACTACCCTCCTGTATGCCTGTGAAACGTGGACTGTGTATCAAAGGCATGCAAGACAGATCAATCATTTCCACATGACTTGTCTTTGCAGAATATTACGCATCAGATGGCAGGACGAAGCACCAGACACTGAAGTTCTCTCTAGAGCAAGTCTACCATCAGTCCACACACTGCTGATGAGAGCACAGACCCGGTGGGCAGGTCATGTCATCCGTATGCCGGACGAGCGCATCCCCAAGCAGCTCCTTTTTGGGGAACTCTCTGCTGGAAGACACTCGTATGGAGAGCAGAAGAAACATTATAAAGACACACTCAAGGCCTCCCTGAAGTCGCTTGACATAGACACGACCACCTGGGAAACGCTGGCACAAAACCGCCCTACCTGGCGCTGCCTCATCCACAAGGGCTGTCAAGTTTATGAAGCAAGGTGCAATGCTGAAGCACAACTTAAGCACAAGCCGCGAAGGTCCAGAGCCACCAGCGCAACAACTACAGCGCCTACACAAGTTTGCCCAATATGTGCCAGGACATTCCGTGCCCGAATTGGCCTGATCCAATAATCTCCAGTCATCTTCGGACACACCCCATCAGTCTCATAATGACTAATGGTGTCGAGGTCCTCATCGACGACAATGGACGAACAATAACAACAACAACATCCTCCTGAGTACATGATGCCTCAGGAAAAGGGAATCTGTCGAGCTTGAGTTATGTTGTTGGCTTCTCTGACTGCAAGGTCTGCATATATAAATTAATTCTGAACCTCCAACCAGTTGCAATTGAGCATAAGGTATTTTTTTCATCCCTCAAGCCCCTGAACAGGTATGGGAAAGAAAGTGCTTTTTTAGTCACTCAAATATTGGGGATATAGAGAACAATATGGCATCAATATTATAATGGTGGGCTGACTAAAATCCTTATTGTTGTTTAATTTAACCCAAGCAAAGATATAACTGATTACATTAATCCTCAAAAACCATTTTGCCCTTCAATCTTAATATAAAAGACTGTTGGCTCATCAAAATTATAAATTACAGCTTTCCCTTTGGACCATTTGGGTTGATTGGGTTACCAGATATGATTCTCTGGCCATTCACGCTCCACCACTGCTGCAAGCAAGGACGGAGAATTTGGCGCTCAGCCAAATCTCCGTTCAATGCAGCGACACCGGAGAATCCCGCTATCGTGAATGCCGGAAAATTCCAGCCATGGAATGCATGCCTATACGAACAAGTTTGTAGGAGTGAATACATCTCCCTCTCTATTTCCAATCCTGAGATTGGCTATAACAAGAATTTGAACTTTCTTAAAAATTGTGATTTTGAATTTGAGAGCCAGATTTCTCGGTGAGGGAAGTGGGTGGGAGATCAGATGTAGGGGGTGCAGGTGGGAATTCCACGGTCGGGGGAAGGGGATGGGAGAGATCCGTGGTGGGAGGAGGGGGATTTTTGTGGTGGGGGGAAGGGAGGAGTTCTGTGGTGGGTGAGGGGTGTTTCCAAGCTTGGGTGGGAATGGGAGGAGTTCCATGGTGGAGGAGTGAGGGAGTTCTGTGGTGGGGGGAAGGGGGAGTTTTGTAATGTGGTGGGGATTGGGGGGATGGGGAGGGTCAGGTGTTTCTATTTTTATTCTTTCACATCAGGTGCCCTTTAGAAAGGCGCCCAATCTTTTAAAAAGCACAGTTGATGGTGGGATGGATTCAAGCAGAGCCTGCCCCACTAGTTTTACCTTGGGGGAACCACTCTTTACATGTTCTTCATCCATTAGTTTCCGACGGGAAACCTGGCCAATGTCATTGGCAGGCTGCCCTCCAAGAATTGGCAAAATTCCATCCTGTGCCTTTGTAGTTAAAACTTTCTTTTCCTTTTTCAAAAACAATCCAGGACATTGCCTCAGCCGATGAAACTCATGATTAATATTCCGCATTGCACACAACACCTTGTCGTGACGATGATCAGCATGGAAACTCCCTGATTGATCCAGACATTTAAATTTCTGAGTGCACGGACAATTGGATGGGCTCTGTTAGGGCCAGGACTGTCACCTTGCCTCAGTCTCTTGCATTCACTGTGATCCAATAATCTCCATTAGAGGAGCAGAGAAATCTGTCTCGCTATGCTAGGGACCAAGGTTGAGAGAAAAAAAACTGACTACATTGCTGCAATGAAACGATATATTTATGTGCAAGAGTGCCTCTGTGGGACTTGGTAAACTTGCATGGAATCCTGATTGTGCTGACCTTTAACCTTTCAACTTGGCTGGCAGGAACTTGAGAAAATATTCAAATTCTAAAATCCACTTGATTGAAAAAGGAGGCTGTTCTTTCTGGATTAAGTTGTTCGATAGTGCGGGTACTTAGCTTGTGTCGTCCACAGTTGTGTACATCTGCTGATGAATAATGAAGTACTGAAAATGTTTTGCAGTGTGCTTTCTGCAATTAGCATCTGAGCATTTGAGCGGAAAAATTTTCTGTGCTTCCTATTCCGATTCGTTAACCATTGATGTCTGATCTGAAGTGCCCAGGTATGAGTAGAAATTGAGAACAGATTTGTGCTCCATGGTGTGACTCCCACCATTCAGCACCGCGCTTGTAACAGGCTCACATATAAACAGGTGCCACTTTGGGAGGATAGTAAAGGATATCAGCTACTTTGAAGTTCAATCCAAAATCAGTTCTGAAAGTTTATGTATTGGTGTCACAATTAGGCTTACATTAACAACTGCAATTAAGTTACTGTGAAAATCCCCACGTCGCCACACTCTGGCGCCTGTTCGGGTACACTGAGGGAGAATTTAGCATTGACAATGCATCTAACCAGCATGTCTTTCGGACAGTGGGAGGAAACCGGAGCACCCAGAGAAAACCCATGCAGACACGGGGAGAACGTGCAGACTCCGCACAGACAGTGATCCAAGCTGGGAATCGAACCTGGGTCCCTGGCGCTATGAGGCAGCAGTGTTAACCACTGTGCCACCATGCCGCCCTCAACTTAACAAGAGGAAGTTGAAGGACGGTGCTTTCCTTGGTTGCGTTTTCTCCCCCAACAGCTTATTTGAACCACATGCCCATTTTAAGAGGTGAACATGGCTTTACGAAAAATTGCAAATTATCAAAAAATAAGAAATTGAAACCATTTTTAAAAAATTTCAAATGTTGGAGCTATTCCATTCAGAGAAAAGAATGGCCAATCACTAACCTTGTCCTGGTGAGGTAAGGGCTGGGTTTGTTGCCTTCGTTATCCACATTGCACATAGGTGGCATGGTAGCACAGTGGTTAGCGTTGCTGCCTCGCAGCACCAGGGAACCCGGTTTGATTCCTGGCTTGGGACACTGTCTGTGCGGAGTCTCCCTCCGGGTGCTCTGGTTTCCTCCCACAGTCAAAAGGCTGTTAGGTGCATTGGCCATGCTAAATTCTCCCTCAGTGTACCCGAACAGACGCCGGAGTGTGGCCACTAGGGGATTTTCACAGTAACTTCATTGCAATAATGTGAGCCTACTTGTGACACGAATAAACGAAACTCAATTTTTTTGGGAATAATAATTTGTTTTGTTGAATGGGATCTAAATGGGGAAGGAATCTGGGTAAGGGATAAGCGGTGCAGTGATGGAATTGTGTGTTTTGGCATTTCTTCCAGTTGAGGCGGAAGGGAGCAGTGTTTGATTACAGTTCTCATGCCTCTTTGTCATCCAAACTTTAAGGTGATGTCTGGGGCATGAAAAAAGAGGCCCAGTTGTGTACAGAGCCTCGACATTTAGGAAGCTGCATAGCATTCCCTGTGTTTGGCATATGTAAGAAGTCTAACAACACCAGGTTAAAGTCCAACAGGTTTATTTGGTAGCAGAAGCCACTAACGTTCGGAACAGGCTGTTCCTTCATCAGGTGGATGGGAGTTCTGATCACAAACAGGGCACAAAGACACAAACTCAATTTACATGAATAATGATTGGAATGTGAGTCTTTACAGCTAATCAAGTCTAAAAGGTACAGACAATGTGAGTGGAGGGAGCATTAAGCACAGGTTAAAGAGATGTGTATTGTCTCCAGACAGGACAGCTAGTGAGATTTTGCACATCCAGGCAAGTTGTGGGGGGTTACAGATAGTGTGACATGAACCCAATATCCCGGTTGAGGCCGTCCTCATGTGTGCGGAACCATACCAAGCTGTGATACAACCAGAAAGAATGCTTTCTATGGTGCATCTGTAAAAGTTGATGAGAGTCGTAGTTGACATGCCAAATTTCCTCTGTCCCCTGCCAACATTTATCCTGCTAATCCCCCTGACCTACACATCTTTGGACACTAAGGGGCAATTTAGCATGGCCAATCCACCTAACCTACACATTTGATTTGGACTGTGGGAGGAAACTGGGACCACAGAGGCAACCCATGCAGACAAGGAAGAACGTGTAAACTCCATACAGTCACCCAAGGCCGAAATTTGAACCCAAGTCCTTACCGCTGTGAAGCAGCAGTACTATCCAATGTGATACACGTGTTGAAATATAAATGGTAAGCTGGACAGTTCAGGAATGCAGTGTCACCAAAAGATGTTTGATACCAAAGCAGTTTGTCCAAAACGAATTCGAAATAACTTAAACAAAAACAGAAAATGCTGGAATGTTTCAGGAGGTCCAGTAGCATCAAGAGAACAGAGTTAAAGTTTCGAGTCACCCTTCGTCAGAGCTGGGATTTTGCAGCGGCTTCTATTTTTGTTTCAGATTTCAGCAGCTGCGGTAATTTATTTTTATCTGAATAACTTAATTCCATCTGAAAGTCAATGTCACCTCTGCACTCGTGTGCCAACGGATGGCGGGGGGTGGGGGAGGGGGAGCTTGCTTCATAATTAAACCTACAGGAAGAGCAAATACCTTATGGCAGTAAGTTATCTTCAGCCTAACCATAATGAAATAAAGTTTAATTGTATCGACTTTATCAATCATGAAACAGCATATGGCTGGTTGCTCCTTCATGCTGACATTTTCTTGTAAAAGATTCAGAGCTTGTGCCCCATCAGCTATGCCAGAGTGAGCTATAAATTTGGTCAGGATATTTAATATTTATATTTTAACAACCAGCTTGTTAAGATCGAAATTGTTTAGCACTTCTATGTTCCTCTGTTATCCTCCCAATGCATAGGTCCCATGTATCCACTGAAATTATGGGGTTTGGGAGGAATTGAAAATTAATTCTCACTTTAATAACTGGCATTTATAGTTAGACAATTCTGCAAGGGTTAAAACATGCAACATAGTAATTTTCATGGGCAGGGTAAATATGTGGGGTTACGGGAATAGGGCCGGCTGGGATTGTGGTCAGTGCAAACTTGATGCGCCGAGTGACCTCCTTCTGCACTGTAGGGATTCTATGATTGTACGTCAATGTATGCCTGCAAATCTGTTATTTCCCCTTCCCTTCTGAAGGCATTGTGTGTTTCAGTTGTTCACTGAAAAATGTCTTGAATTAATGGAAGAACAAATAGTTGGTACAACCCATTTTCTGCCCTTCTGCCCATTTGTCTGGTTTGTCACACTTACAAAAAATATTAACAATGTATTTTTTTTTAAAAAGCAAAAAGCACAATCACAGTGGCCCAGTGGTTAGCACTGCTGCCTCACAGTGCCAGGGACACGGGTTCAATTCCGGCCTCGGGTAACTGCCTGTGTGGGGTTTGCACATTCTCCCCGTGTCTGGGTGGATTTCCTCCTGGTGCTCCGGTTTCCTCCCACAGTCCAAAGATGTGCAGGCTTTGTGGATTGGCCATGCTCAATTGTCCCTTAGTGTCCCAAGATGTGTAAGTTATGGGGATTAGTGGGGTAAATATGTTGCATTACGGGGATAGAGCTGGGGTGGGATTCTTGTCGGTGCAGGCTCGATGGACCAAATGATCTCCTTCTGTACTGTAGGGATTGTATGATTCTATGATTTACTAAGCATACAGAAACTCTTTGAGCAACAAAAAAATACTTTGTTGACACAGGAGTCAGAATGTCTGTAGCCTTGTGATTGATATTGTCAAAAACTAATGTTAGTATCCAATTCATCTTTATATCCTGAAGTGTGATGTGCAGCCTGACATTTGGAGCACACTTTTAATATAAGAAGGTCCAAACAATAATCGGAGTTAAGTGCTTGCCTCATTCTGTTCTTTATTCAGGGCCTGACTTGGAACTAGAATTGTCGTTTCTTCGCTGTCACTGGGTTTCTACTCCTATTTCTGGGCCCTTTATCCCATTCCACAGCACACCACAATCTGTGAAAGGTGATACATTTTCCTATTCACTATTCATGAAATATGAAGCAAAGGGCCTCCACATTCCTCCCCACAATAGAAAAGATTTGGGACTAGGTTAACCAATCTGATTCCAGTTATTTCCAATCAGAATAACAAGAAGCACTGCCCCTCTGACATAAAATTCATTTATTTATTTATTAATTAGTCACAAGTAGGCTTACGTTAACGTTGCAAAGAAGTTACTGTGAAAATCCCCCTGTCACCACACTCCGGCCTATGTTCGGGTACACTGAGGGAGAATTTAGCACGGCCAATGCACCTAATCAGCATGTCTTTCAGACTGTGGGAGGAAACCAGAGCACCCGAAGGAAACCCACACAGGCACTGGGAGAACGTGCAGACTCCGCACAGACAGTCACCCAAGCTGGGAATCAAGCCCGGGTCCCTGGCACTGAACACTGTGCCACCGTGACCCCCCTTAAGGTACTGCAAAGTGGAGACAAAGAACATACCTTATGCTTTATTAAAATTCATGATTGGATGTGGGTGTTGTTGGCAAGACCAGCATTGCCCTTGACAAGGTGATGGTGAGCTGGCTTCTTGAAGCATTGCAGCATATGTATTGTCGGTACGCCCACAGCACTGTTTGGTTGTAAGTTCTAGGTTTTTGACCCAGTGACAGCGAAGGAACGACAATTCTAGTTCCAAGTCAGAATGCTGTGAAGTTTGGCGGGGAACAAGGGTGGTGTTCCCTTGTATCCGCCATCCCCTTTGTCCTTCTAGGTGATAAAGGTTGCTTGATTAGAAAGTGAGCTTTGCTAAGCGTGGGAGGGATGGGAAAGGTGGCTGAATGTTAACATAATAGGTCGAAGAAGATTAAACAAAGTTGGCAAAGAAGAGAGGCAGTTCCAACAAATATAGCAAAGACGCTTGAAGAAAACCCTGAGGAAATGGGATTCTGTATCAGAATTCAGCCTAGATTGAAAAAAAACATTATTTACCTTATTTGTGTCCTTATAACAACTCTAACAATGATGATGTAAATCATACCTCAGTAAGGGTGAGGCATGTAACAAGACTGCTGATGCTGATGTTCAAACACTTAGGTCTGGATAGTCACCATGACGGACAGCCTATCTGTCATGGAGAATGATGGAGGAGCTTGGAAATCATGAGTGCCACACCCAGTATGGCAGCTTCCATTTTCCTGGGGTTGGGAAGGGGGGCATTCCGTGCATGCACGGTTCACAGAGGCAGCAGGCCACTTAAATCGTCAACAACCTTCACTCATGTTGGAGTGTGGAACTGGAAACGTGCAGAGCAGACAGAGTAAGAGAGGTCTGATAGAGCATTTTGTAACATTCATTCGTGGACACGGGTGTTGCCATCTTGCCAGCATTTATTACCCATCCCTAGTTGCCCTTGGAGGACAGTTCAGAGTCAACCACATTGCTGTGGCTCTGAAGTCACATCTCGGCCAGACTGGGTAAGGACGGCAGATTCCCTTCCCTAAAGGACATTAGTGAACCGGATGGGTTTTTCCAACAATCGACAATGTTTTCACGGTCATCAGTAGATTCCTAATTCCAGATAGTTTTTATTGAATTCAAATTCCACCATCTGCTGTGGCGGGATTCGAACCCAGGTCTCCAGAACATTAGCTGAGTTGCTGGATTAATAGTCTTGCAATAACACCACGAGGCCATCACGCCCCCGATTGTACCACTAATGGCTGAGCTGACTGTGTCTGACTTCACATCTAGCTTTCTTTGGAGAGCTTGGGGTACCTTTTGAGGAGTAATTGTTGGAATTAGTTTTAAACTTGGCTTCACTGCCTGAGAGTTTTCACAAACTCACTACCAACTGTCTTGTCTTCAGCCAAGGGAGCAAAAGAGTAGAAAATGAATAAAAGCAAGATACTAAGGATGCTGGAGATCTGAAGTATGAGGGTGGGGCTGGCGAACTTGTAGGGTTTTTGTTTTTGCCTTGACTTGTGCACCCAAGTGACAGGAAAAACTTTGTGCTTGAGAAGGACACATTGCACTTCTTGCGAAGGAAGATGGGAGATGGATAAGTCACTGTCACACATAGAGGTCATGGAATCCAGCCATGGAAGCAAGTCACCATGAGCAGCTAGAGGCCATAGGGAGGGCAGAAAACCATGAGGAAGAGGCTGCAGCATGCACACCAACCTGAAAGAAGGAGGAAGGACAGGACAAGCAGGTACTACCCTGCGGGAAGGGCGTACAGACCTAGGACTTTCTCCTTCAAGATGACGGAGAACCATGCTAAAGGTGACTGAGGTTAAGCTGTGACAGATGTATATTGCATGGTCCAGCAGCACCTCGAACCACACTCCATTGGCCCCCAAGTCCTAGCTGTAAAGGTAACAGTCGCTCTTTTTTTTTTGCTTAATGCTCCTTCCAGGGCTCATTAGGAGACCTGTCAGGGACAGGTATACCTCAGTCAGTAGCAAAGTAGTCTACAAACCAATAACTATACAAAGCCATGGGCAGAGCTGCAACCTCAGGAGAAGGAGGAGAAAGCCTCTGTCTATTCTGACAATTCAGAACTAGATAAGGAGACTGCCACCATGCTGGCCTCACTATTATTGTTAAGGACCCCTTCAAATCTTGGAGCCCTGTAGGATACAAACATACACAGAATCATGTACAAGTGGAAGTAAATATAGATTTTTTAAAATTACAGCACAGGAACAGGCCCTTCGGACCTCCAAGCCTGCACCGACCATGCTGCCCATGTGAACTAAAACCCCCTACCCTTCCGGAGACCATATCCCTCTATTCGCATCCAATTCATGTAATTGTCCAGACATCGCTTAAAAGTCTCTATAGTATCTGCTTCCACTACCTTCCCTGGCAGCGAGTTCCAGGCACCAACCACTCTCTGTGTAAAAAACTATTTAAGAAGTGCTCAAATGTGACAAATGCAATGTGACAAGTGTAACCTCAGTGCAGCCATTAGCGCTGTGGGTGAGACTTCGCTTTGTGCTCTCGCACACTTATACAAAGTGCCTCCCATGGGGGGGGGAGGTGGAGGCAGGCTGCTCACTTATCAGTCAGAAAGTTAATGAGGAGTACGGTGACCTGCCCTGATGAGCCATCCTGTCTCGGGTCAGCTAACAGTTGGACAACATTTACATTGTTCACACTCACCAGACAAGGCAATGAGATCTCCCCTGAGGTACAGGAAGTTAAGGATAGACAAACAACCTCTCAAATGGGCCTTTGTGAGGGCTGTTCTTTGTATGTGCCTGAGATGCCTGGCCTGTGCCTGCCCCACTTCCACTCACCCGCTACTTCCGGGGCATGCTCACCCCCACTCCTCATATTACCTGCCAGCCAAAAATCAGACGTGTGGGAAGACGTTTTTAAAAGATGGGTTCGCAGAGCCGGGAATTCTCTGCACTCTGCACTCCCGCGCGTGGCTGACAATCGAGGTATAATTCTCATCTCGGTTATTGCTGCTTACCCTGAGGCCTCAATCCTCTGTGTTCACAGCTCTGTGATCAAGCATTCAATGTTATGATAATGGAAAATGTTGTCCGTGTTACCTTCTATTGTGATCAGCGATGAGGTGATGCAAGAAGTCGCTCGGTAAATTATACAAGGAAAAAAATTGCTCAACTTCACAAAAGGATGGGCCATAAGGTCTTTCGCTTTTGTAAAGGACCAATTCATTCTGAAATGAGCAAAAGAGATCTTCCCTGTTAAACACTGTTGTACAATAAAAGCAGTGGAGACATCTCAGTGCAATTTCAAATTTATTGCTGTTTTGCAATATTGCTCAAAACTAATGCTAATAATGACATCCTTACTTTGATCTCAAATAGATTGTAACTAAAAATAGGAAAGAGCATAATGCGATACAGCAGGGACCATCCTTCAGGTGGCATTATAGCACACTTGTTTTTCTTAGTATAAGAGGATTGCTGCAATGCATCAAATGTGTTCCATACGTTTTCTAGTAATGCCTATTGAGAGTGCACTGTAGCCATTTCTATTGAATAGGGATAGTTACTGATGAGTACAATGACCTTGCAGGTGAGCATTCAGCCATCGCAACTGCAGCATTGGTTGTGGGAAATGAATGATGTTCGGTTCACAGTTCTTTCTTTTGGAAAAAAATTAACAGGAGGTCTTAACCACCCAGCTTACCATAGAATCCTACAGTGCAGAAGGAGGCCATTTGGCCCATCGAGCCTGCACCGACAACCATCCCGCCCTCTCCCCGTAATGCCACATTTTTACCTTGCTAATCCCCTGACACTAGGGACAGTTCAGCATGTCCAATCAACCTAACCCACACATCTTTGGACTGTGGGAGAAAACTGGAACACCCGGAGGAAACCCACGCAGACACAGAGAGAATGTGCAAGCTCCACACAGATAGTCACCCAAGGTCGGAATTGAACCCTGGTCCCTGGCACTGTGAAGCCGCTGTGCTAACCACTGTGCCCAATCTGATCCTGTTTGGTGAATAAAAGATTGCTGGAAGGAATGAACTGCTATGATCTTGTGCTGTAGGTTGAATAACCTGCATTTTAGATTAAATTACACTTAATTACAGATTTCATGATACACACTGAATAGTTTTACATGTAGGTGCAAAGGGTGTGATAGAGGGGTGACATTTGGAACAGATAGACTATGTTAAATATTAGTTCAACTATTTCACCTGCAACTGATGAAAATAATTGGTCACCATTGGTTCATGGGGTTATGGATTGAATCCTCACTTCCAGGACT
The DNA here is from genome assembly GCF_964213995.1 of Mustelus asterias. Lineage (NCBI taxonomy): Eukaryota > Metazoa > Chordata > Chondrichthyes > Carcharhiniformes > Triakidae > Mustelus > Mustelus asterias. The sequence continues at coordinate 10,547,392 of NC_135827.1, read as the reverse complement.
TGAGCTGATAAGATAGGTTGGAATTAATGCACTAAATTCACAGGAATGACACCCTTCAGATGAAAGAGGGGAACTTAGTTCAGCATGCTTGATCAAATGGGTATTAATCCAATGCTTTAGCTCAGAGATGTGGAAAGCTCTTCTGTACTTGAGCCAACATTCCTCTTTCAATCTACAGCTCCCAAAAAGATCAATTAACTGAGCGATTTGTTGATTTACTGTTAATGGCTGATGTGTCTGAACTCTCCAAAATGATCCTCAGGCACTCTGAAATGTTTCAACAAGGTGAGAAAACACAAGATATGTGCAGCTAATTCTTCACTCATTTCTGATGAACTTTATAATTACTCTTAATGAGAGAGCAAAGAACAAAGAGCAGTACAGCACAGGAACAGGCCTTTCGGCCCTCCAAGCCTGCGCCGATCATGATGCCCGCCTAACCTAAAACCGTATGCACTTACAGAGTCCGTATCCTTCCATTCCCATCCTATTCATGTATTCGTCGAGTTGCTCCTTAAATGACGCGATCGTACCTGCTCCCACCACCTCCCCGGGCAGCACGTTCCAGACATTCACCACCCTCTGTGTAAAGGTTGGTCAAGGAAGGTTGTCATCTGACCCCGCGGCATCTCAACAATGCTCCAGGGTAAATTGTGCAAGTTATTGATGCTCCTTAATATCCGCAAAATGTTATGGGAACGGTTAAGGGCGGGATTTTACTTCCCACTGGCAGGATCTCCCAGTTTCGCTGAAAGTGACCCCCAAGGCTGGTTCCCCATTGGAAGGACACTTAAGTCACACAAAACACCACAGGCATCCCGCCAATCGTCAATGGCAAGCCACCTCCAAAATCGGAGGTGAGACAGGATTAGCACACCGGGGGTGCTTCGGGGGCCAGTGCAGCCCCCAGGTGGTCAGGGACATGGCTGGGCAATGCCCTGGCACATTGGTAGTGCCAACCTTGAAGTGCCAGTGGGGTCTGAAGAGGCGGAGGCTGGAAGGAGCAGGGCTTATAGGCGAAGCAATAGCAGGGGTTTGCTCATGTGAAGGGGATGGGGTGCAGGGCACAAAGATGCTGGCAATGGTGGGGGGGGCAGGGGGGGTGGGGGAGATGAAGATGCCAGCGATGGGGTGGTGAGGGGAGTTTGAGCCCTTTAAAGAAGGTACCCAGTCTCTGAGGATCCAAACTTGCTGCCATCTTTAGACCCCGCCACTCTCGATGACACTGCAAAACAGCACCCCCAGCAAAAAAAAGACAAAATGTTACGCCATCACAATTCCAAGCTGACGGGAATCGCTCCGGGTTTTCTGCCCAAAATGAAATTTTGTCAATTTTTTTTGAAAGTTCCACCCTTAATATAGCATTGCTTTTGTGCACCTGTATTAGTGTGTTTACTATGTATATATATAATATATATACACGTATTCTTTATATAACATCTCGCAGCAGTGTGAGATTGCCTTTTCAGATAGATTCTCCATCAACTCCAAAGATGTGCAGGTTAGGTGGATCAGCCATTCTAAATTGCCCCTTAGCGTCCCAAAGATGTGTTGGTAAGGGGGAATAGTGGGGTAAATACGTAGGGTTACGTGGATAGGGTTTGGGCAGATGCTCTGTTGGAGAGTCGGTGCAGACTCAATGGGCCATCTGGCCTCCTCCTGCACTATAGGGATTCGATAATTCTATGATATGATGAGTTGCGAACTTCTCTGAAACTGCTGTGGCGCTCAGTTAGTGCAGAATGTGCTGCACAGATGCTCTGTGTGGGATACAACTAGGGAATCAGAGATTCATGATTACTGAGCTAAGTAAACAGTGCTACTTAATGAGCAAAAAAAAAACAAGAGAGTTTGCAAACTTGGTTTTAAAAGATGATACTGAGTCATGTGTTGTTCAGAGCTCAACGCAGGGTAGCTAATTACCTTTTCACCAACATCAGCAAGTCCTCCTGGAAGTAAGTGAGCCTTGACAGCTTGTGAGATGGGAGTAAACCACTGGACAATGGGGGAATTAAAGGACAAGAAGAAAAGTAATTTAACCTGCCCAGACTTGGAAACAGGTGATCTTTCCCCAGGTTTTATTGCATTAAGTGTTGCTTTGCATCTCAGGATTGCATTGGAGAAATCGTGAAACTCATTGCCACAATATCCATTGCTTTCCACACTGTAATTTGGTGTAATCAAAAGAACTAGCGAGGGAGAAAATTGAGACTCCTTCATCACTTTGATTAGTGTTGTGAAATGGATGTGTAGCATCAAGAAACTGAGATCAAGGTTTGTCCGTACACAGAGTGAAATACGATATGGTTCAGTTGGTTGTGGTGACTGGTGAATGCAAACATCTTGGAATAAGGAAAGGTGAACGACAGCGTTAAACTATTTGATATCCATGACAAGAGTTTTCTTGTTACTTTTCAGATGTAAAATAAATAGGTATTGTGCAGAAAGAAGCTTTGCAAATTATAGTTCAGTGTTCTGAAAGGTTTGAACTACTGAACTTGCATCGGGACTCTCTATACATCCAGTAAAATATCTGAAAATTGCAAAACCTCAATCTGAGCATGCACTCTTTTAGCTGTCAAGTCTCCACTTTCTGTGGTAGATATCTAGAACACGCTGCTAGGGGTGGTAGTGGAGCAAATTCAATAGGGGCTTTAGATAAGCACATGAATATGCAAGCAATAGAGGGATTTGGACCAAGGGCAGGCAGAAGGGATTAGTTTATTTTGACGGCATGTTCGGCACAGCCAAAGGGCCTGTTCCTGTGCTGTACTGTTCTTTGTTCTATATAATATGTACAGGCAACTTTGCCTTTCATACCACTAAGAAGCTCGGCCACAGACACGCCAAGATTAAGAAATTTTGAGAGATTGCTTAAATTGAGTACCAGTTTTTTTTGCTTTAAGAGCTAAGTTTCTTAAAGTGCCAACATTCCAAAATTCTTTATCTTACAGCTGAAGATCTCACATATCTAGACACCTTTAGATTCAGGAGAATGGAACGCATGGTTATCCATGTGGGGCAACTCTTTCGTTCGTTGTATATTCAGCGGCTGACTTTTCTTGATCATGCAAACGAGAACATTTGGGAAGATGGCATGGTGGCACTGCTGCCTCACAGCGCCAGAGACCCGGGTTCGATTCCCAGTTTGGGTCACTGTCTGTGCAGAGTCTGTTTCCTCCGGGTGCTCCAGTTTTCCCCCACAGTCTGAAAGACGTGCTGGTTCGGTGCATTGGCCGTGCTAAATTCTCCCTCAGTGTACCCGAACAGGCGCCGGAGTGTCGCGATTAGGGAATTTTCACAATAACTTCATTGCAGTGTTAATGTAAGCCTACTTGAGATACTAATACATAAACTTTAAAGCAGTGCTTATTTACAAATTTTTCCTTTGTTGTCTCATGCATTGCATCCTATTCACTTCATCACAAGATAGTTGAGAAAGACCATTCACCCCCATCTAAATTCCTTCCTCCTGAAAAATCCTCAAGTCCCCAGTGGCAGCATGCAATTCTATCTGGAATGTGGTTTCCAGTTACTCTTCTGCAGTTGGTTCCATATGTTAAACAGCTTCAATGTGAAGAATTTTCTAATATTGTCCAAAATTTGCTTTTTCAGTTTGAGCCCTATCCCCTTGCCCAACCCTTCGAAATTCCACAATGCAATTTTAATATATTTTGCGCGTGCATTTTCTGCTCCCATTACTAACTTATGAACCACTAGGACATCACATCTGAGGTTATCCTTCAGGGCTGAAAGGTCAAAATTTGTATTGACATTGCTTATAACTCATGCTGATTTCTAAACTGTCTCCAGTATGTTTCTGCACCTTCCTTTGTCACAGAGTTGAGAATTTGGTTCAAAGTTCAAGGTGCAGTCTCATCTAAGCATTCCTCAGTTTGATCATGACTTCCTCTCTTGCATATTCTACTCTTTTCATGGAATCATAGATTCCCTACAGTGCAAAAGGAGGCCATTTGGCCCATCGAGCCTGCACCAATAAGGATCCCACCCAGGCCCTATCCCTGTAATGCCACGTATTTCCCCGACATATCCCCCTGACACTTTAGTATGACTAATCCATCTAACCCGCACATCTTTGAAGTATGGGAGGAAACTGGAGCACCCGGAGGAAACACACACAGACATGGCAGAACGTGCAACTTACACACAGACAGTCACCCAAGGCCAGAATTGAACCCAAGTCCCTGGTGCTGTGAGGCAGCAGTGCTAACCATTGTGCCACTGTGCCGCCCCACCTTGTCCTTGTTTTAGTCCTTGTCTCTGAACATTATCCTGACGTTCTCAATTATACTTCAGCAACATTAGGCCATAATCCAGATATATGCTGCTTTATAGTCTTTAATATAGAAACATGGTTGGAATTCTCCCATGCCCTCTGCTAACCAGTTCAATGGCAGGGAGGGGGACAGGGGGGATAATTCCATGGGAGGCCCAAATATTGGTTTTACATTGGCGTGAATTTCCCATGGGAATTTCCATGGCAGATTGGGAAACCTGCTTGAGGCTGGCGTTAAACTCATCTGCATCCCGCGAATGGTATGCAGAAGGAAGCCCGACAACCCATGCATGATTCTCCAAGCTGCCAGTGAGAAAACACTTTCCTGGATGGGTGCAACTCCAACAATGCTCAAGAAGCTTGACACCATCCAGGACAGCAGCATGGTGGCATAGTGGCTAGCACTGCTGCTTCCCAGTGCCAGGGACCTGGGTTCAATTCCGGGCTTGGGTTGCTGTCTTTGTGGAGTTTGCATGTTCTTTCTGTGTCTGCGTGGGTTTCCGCCGAGTGCTCTGGTTTCCTTCCACAGTCCAAAGATGGGTAGGTTAGGTGGATTAGCCATGGAAAATTGCCCCTTGGTGTCAGGGGGACTGGCTGGGTAAAAGTGTGTGGTTACAGGGATTGTTGTAGGTGGAGGTTCGATGGGCTGAATGGCCTCCCTCTGCACTGTAAGTATTCTATGACAAAGCAGCTCGCTTGAATGGCACCCCATCCACAAACATCCACTCCCTCCACCACTGACGCTCAACAGCAGCAGAGTGGACTATCTACAAAATGCACTGCAGCAATTCACCAAAGACCCTTAATGCAGTACGTTCCACACCCACGACAACTTCCATTTTGGAGGACAAGCGCAGCAGATAATTGGGAACATCACCATTTGCAAGTTCCCCTCCAAGCCACTCATCATCCTGACTTGGAAATATATCGCTGTTCCTTTGCAGTCGCTGGGTCAAAATCCTGGAATTCACCCACGAATGGCATTGTGGGTCAACCCACAGCACATGGACTGCAGTGATTCAAGAAGGCAGCTCATCACCACCTTCTCGAGGGCAACTAGGGAGGGGCAATAAATGCTGGCCAGCCAGCGACGCCCATGTCCCATGAATGAATGAAAAAACACGCCGGTGTGGAAAACTTCGCATGCAGATGTCAAGACTCACCTGAACGATGCCTGGTGCTGCCTCCTAATTTTAGGATGGAGGCAGCCAGCAACTCTGGACTCCAGGTGGACCTTTCAGATCTGCAGGTGGACCTTTCAGATCCGGTGACCTGGAGGGGGTCCATCTTCCACCCTCTGAATGTTCCTGGAGATCCATCTTTGTTCTCAGTAAGTCCACCTTTAGGTCCCAGAGTGCTCCACAGGTTTATGTTCAATAGCGAGTCAGTGATAATAGATGCCTATTCAATATGGCACCTGGACAGGACAGCAGACTACATGCCATCTGGCTTGCCTCACCGTGGACCAGGCTGGAAGATTTGGCATCTTGTCCCACCGGCCCCATGTTCACTACGTGTTCCAACCCCCACCAGATGGCTTAATCCCAAAATGGGAGAATTCCTCCCATTGAATCACAATATATGCTTTCAATATTCTACCTTTAATTAAAACCATGGTCGAGATTATGCTGAAAAGGAAATTTCCTATTTTGCGCAAAAATAAAAACTAAAAGTACATGTTTTTTTTGCCAAAATAGCATCTGTTAGAAACTACTATCTTTGGAAAGCAGATCCCTTGACATCTCATTAAGCATAAACAAGTAAGCACTGAGAACAATGACCAAAGTACTGAGAAATGGAAGAGAAAAGTAACTTAATGGAGAGATTGGTTCAATTAAATCAGTTGTTTTGCTTGAGTTTCTTACCAACTCAATTAAACATGGGATATAATGGTGTGTGAAATGGAAAAGATTCCTCACGATCCTGGATGGATAAATCGTTGGGTATTCAAAGTCTCACAAGACTCAGAGTGTACGGAAAAGAGTTAGAGAATCTGGTAACCTGGTGCAATGACAATAATCTCTCCCTCAATGTCAATAAAACAAAGGAGATGGTCATCGACTTCAGGAAGCGTAGTGGAGGATATGGCCCTGTCATCATCAACAGGGACGAAGTGGAAATGGTTGAGAGCTTCAGGTTCCTAGATGTCTAGATCACCTGATCCCTCCATGCTGATGCTATAGTTAAGAAAGCCACCAACGCCTCCACTTTCTCAGGAGGCGAAGGAAATTTGGCATGTCCGCAACAACTCTCACCAACTTTTACAGATGCACCATAGACAGCATCCTTTCTGGTTGTATCACAGTTTGGTTTGGCTCCTGTTCCGTCCAAGAAACTACAAAGGGTCGTGAAGGAAGTCCAGTCCATCACGCAAATCAGTCTCCCATCCATTAGTACTGTTTACACTTCTCACTGCCTCGGAAAAGCAGCTGGCATAATCAAGGACCCCATGCACCCCGGACATTCTCTCTTCCACCTTCTTCCATCGGGAAAAAGATACAAAAGTCTGAGGTCACATACCAGCCAACTCAAGAACAGCTTCTTCCCTGCTGCCATCAGGCTTTCAAATGGACCTACCTCGCATTAAGTTGATCTTTCTCTGCACTCTCTCCTTTCCTTCTCTATGAACCTTGTCTGTATAGCGTGCAAGAAACAATACTTTTTATTGTACACTAATACATGTGACAATAATGAATCAAATCAAATCAAATCAAATCATGGAAAATAGGCCTAAAAATTTGGAAGCAGAATTTGAAAATTGCAAAGTTTACTTTAAAAAAATCAGAATTCCGAGGAGTTGAAGCCTGTTTTGTGGATTAAATATTTCAATCACGGTGTTCAAAATAAAACTCAACTCTATTGGAAATATGCATCAGGATGACTTTGTGATTATATGGATTTTTAATTTCAAAAGATCCAATGAGGAGAGAATACGGAGAATAATCATTTATCCATTATAATGATTCACTCAATAATGACCACAATAATGCTGCAAGTTGTTTTCTAGGTAGTTCAGGGGAAAAGAATACACTGGTGGGGCAGTGGAATATCAATTTTATCCCTTGAATTAGGAAGAGCTCATAGCTCACTAATAGATAAGGGAATTAAAAGTGAACTTGCAGAATCAACTGTAGAGGGTTCCCCATTGCACATTTCAATTCTAAAATCAACGTGAAGAAATATAAATTAAATTGAAAGTTTAATTCTCTGGTCATTAGAAAATTTGACAGATATAAACAAGACACTTGCACCACCATTTATCCCTCTCCTCCGCCACTGATATTATACTGTGAGATTCTCCACACAACCTGCCCATTTTAACTGTTGACAAAGTTCCAGTTGTCGACATGCATGTTTTATAATAAGCGGAATTCTCCCATGGCCCCATCGACAGGTTCATTGGCCGGAGCTGGGGGGGGGGGGGGGGGGGGGGGGGTGGTGGATCAGCGGGAGTCGCAAGAATTCAGCAGGAATTCTCTGGTCTCACTCACCCCGCTGCCACCACCAGCAAGAACGGAGAATTTGGTGCTCAGCCAAATCTCCATTCCCTGCATCAGGACTGGAGAATCCCTGCTGCGGGTGAGGTCAGGAGTTAAAAGTCTAATGATGATCATGAAACCATTGTTGATTCTCATAAAAGCCCATGTGGTTTGCTCATGTCCTTTAGGGAAGGAAATCTGCCATCCTTAACTGGCCTGGCCTACATGTGACTCCAGATCCACAGCAATGTGATTGATTCTAAAATGTACTCTAAAATGGCCTCGCAAATCACTCTGTTCAAAGGCAATTAGGCATGGGCAGTAACTGCTGACCCGGCACGGTGGCACAGTGGTTAGCACTGCTGCCTCACAGCGCCAGGGACTCAGGTTCAATTCTAGCCTTTGGTGACTGTGTGGAGTTTGCACATTCTTCCCATGCCTGCGTGAGTTTCCTCTGGGTGCTCCGGTTTCCTCCCACACTCCAAAGATGCGTGGGCTAGGTGGATTGGCCACGATAAATTGCCCCTTGGTGTTCGGGGGATTAGCAGGGTAAATACATGGGGTTTTGGGGATGGGGTCTGGGTGGGTGGGATTGTTGTTGATGGAGGCTCGATGAGCTGATTGGCCTCTTTCTGTGCTGTAGAGGTTCTATGATTCAGCCAGGGACTCCCATATCCCATGAATGAATAAAGAAAAATCGTGCTGGTAGGGCGGGGCCTGGAAAGACCATGTGGCATCAGCTTTCCAGGGTCTCATACTTAAAAAAAAGGAACTATCTCCCAAGCTTCACCCACCCCTCCTCAATTCTCCCTCCCTCCACCTCTGGAACATGGAGACTACCCCCAACATGGGCATGAGGAAACCCACCCCCACCATCAGAGACAGGGAACCCCCTCCAAAAGGAGCTGCCCATAGGACCTGCCCCCAAAACCACCCCCTGGCCCGGGGTGCCAGGGACAGCACCAGGATGCAGTGTCAGGAGACTGCCCATGCATGTCCTTCTCCCTCCAGGGGCTTTATGTACTTGTGTGTCCCCCAGTGGGTTCCCTTCACCTTATGCCCATTTTTAGATACTTAGAATCATAGAATCCCTACAGTGCAGAAAGAGGCCATTCAGCCCATCGAGTCTGCACCAACCACAACTCTACCCAGGCCCTATTCCTGTAACCCCTCATATTTACCTCCTGACACTAGGGTTAATTTAGCATGGCCATTCAAACTAACCCACACATGCTTGGACTGTGGAAGGAAACTGGAGCACCCAAAGGAAACCCACGCAGACACGGGGAGAAAATGCAAACTCTACACAGACAGTGACCCGAGGCTGGAATTGAACCTGGGTCCCCTGATGCTATGGGGCAGCAGTGCTAACCGCTGTGCCACCGTGCTGCCCTTGTCGTGTGAGGGACGATAGAGCATGGAAAGCCTGCTAATGAGGTAGAAATATATTTAAATGAGGTTTACGACCTTCCTGGACGGGAACCTCATTATGAAAATGGCGTGGGCAGGTACAGTTGAGTGCCATGACCTCGCAGGAGAGATTCTCTGTTGTGGCTTGTTTGGGTATTTTGCTTTTCAACATGCTATGAGTAAATGATTAAAATTTTGTAAACAGGGCACATTATCTTATAGACAGTGCTGATGAAAGCAACGCAATCTTAATTGACAACCCAATGCGCTTCAATGGCGTTTGCTCAGGTGACTGAAAACTTTAGCCACAACAGCAAGCGTCAACTGCGCTAAAACAAGCTGATGGCAAAATTGACACAGTGATGTGTTCTTCCGAGCTTCTTGCAGTTTTATTGCTGGTTATCATTTACAAGTGGGAAAAAGATGTTTGGATCATAAATGGATACAGATCCCATACATTACTTCACATTCATGCTGTATAATTATTTATTTTTGGATAAAACTAATGAGGCTGTGAGAGGGTTATTAAGGATTTGTTTCATAAATTAGGTTTTCAGTATATTCATTGTAATGCAGAGGATAATTCAATTAACACTCGTTCCCAGGGAGATTTTAATGTCTTCTTTTCTCAAAAATGGATAAAACATGACATTATTCAAATTGTATAACTTGTTTTATTACTTCACTCTTAATATTACGACAATGCTCTGAAGACATTGGCTCTGATCGTGACTGGGTTCTTTAGGGATAAAATGAGCTGCAAATCACATTGCAAATAATTCCGCACTTTTAATGTGAATCATGATTTCTATTCCCAGTGTGGCCGTGTCTTCTTTGTCACAGTGGCAAAGTAAGATGATCTTTAAACTCATTTTCTTCTTGCCTTTGTCAGTTCTGTTCTCTCAACCATTAATGGGGGTCTGTCTCCGAGCGCGGAGATTGGGTTGCCATTTCAAAATGGTGGCCCAGTCTTGTAACAGCGGGGCTGGCCGGAGGGTTGTCCGCTATCAATAAATCAGCCTGATAGATACCAGGTTTCCCGCTGGCGTGGGCATTTAGTCCCAATTTGGGTGAATTGCAGTTCATTCAGCGTGACATAACGTCCTGGCGTCTACAGGGCCACCCCACATTTAAGGTGCTCACCACATGTTCCAGGTTGTATTCTGCCAGTTTAGCCTTTGTCTCGTGTTTTAGGCCTCTGATTCTTGATCAGGTGTCGTAGAGACACGGGTATATGAACTGCATCCTGCTTCCAGTTGCCTGATCTCACATTTAGGACTGCACGCCTGACCACCCTCGCATAGCCTGGACAGCTGCCCCTAACTTCCCCACCACTGCTCCAAAAGCATGGACAGCACCCCTCCAACTGCCCCACCCCCCCAAGTCCAGACACCACCCCTCCAACTGTGCCCCCCCCGCCAAAGTCCTGACATCACCCCTCCAACTGCCCCACTCCCGTCCTGACATCATACCTCCAACTGCCCCACCCCCAAGTCCTGACATCACACCTCCAACTGCCCCACCCCCAAAATCCTGACAGTACCCCTCCAACGGTCCCACCCCCAAATCCTGAGAGCACCCCTCCAACTGCCCCACCCCCCCAAATCCTGACATGACCTCTCCAACTGCCCCACCCCCAAGTCCTGACAGCACCACTCCAACTGCCCCACCCCCCAAGTCCTGACAGCACCCCTCACCCCACCCCATGCCTGGGCAGCATCATTCACCCATCCCAAAGTCCAGACAACATTCTTCCTCCAAATCTGGACAGCACCCGACTCACTCTGTTTACTTTTCTGTGTCTACACCCTGGCTCAACCAATCGAGTACAGTGAACATAGATCAGTTAATCTAGACTCACATAATCAAACACAGAAATTTTGAGTCAAATTATTGGGGCCTGCTTCCTTTTTGTCACCAAATGCCTTGTGGTTAATTTCTGCTGGTATAAATTGCCATATTTTCTCTTTCTTTCTGTGAGGTGGTGGGTACAGATGGAGCAAAGTACTAGTATAATATTATGTATTTGAAAAGAAAATGTTTTAAACCCAGAAGCCGACCTTGTCTTAAAGCTCTTGGCATGTTTCCCAGACAAATATGTCCGGATAGGTGTACCACTATAATGTTAGTTATTGACTTGTTTAAAGTAATTAAGATGTGTCTGAAGGCAAACTCTCAATTGTGTTTTAACACTACTACTTCTTAGCTAATTTTTCAATCACATGGGTAATTTTGTGTTCCAAAATGTTCAGAATTGTCATGTTGAATACCAAGAACGCAGCAGAAATGTTTTTCCTTGTGTTTCTCCTTTACATATTTGCCTTTTCAGACACCTTTTGATTGTGTTACCTTTCAATTTGCCATTTTTAAAAAGCAGCACCTAATCATTTGTATCTCAACACTCTTCCCCTTCCCTTTGCTCTTGAAGGTATAACTATTACATCTCAAACCGTACATTATAAATTCAGTCATTATATTCAACTACAATTGGATGGAGAAACTGATGACAAAGACACGGGCGGCACGGTAGCACAGTGGTTAGCACTGCTGTGTCACAGCTCCAGGGACCTGGGTTCGATTCCCGGCTTGGGTCACTGTCTGTGTGGAGTTTGCACATTCTCCTCGTGTCTGCGTGGGTTTCCTCAGGGTTCTCCGGTTTCCTCCCTGTGGTGAACCATCGTTGGTTCCCACTAGATAGTACTGAGCCAGGGTCTGGCCAGTACTGCAAGTATGTATATATGTTGCTGTTGGGGTTAGGGATGGGTTGTTCTACTTGTTGCTGTTGGGGTTAGGGTTGGGTTGTTACACCTTGTATTATAGTTATTGTGGTACATCCCAGTCGGGCTCCGCCTCCTGGGAGAGGTATAAAGGTCTCTGCTCTGTCTGGGACCCCTCAGTCTGGAATCGTGTATATAATTAGTAGCTGCCTTGTTACAGCAAATAAAAGCCTTTATTTCCTGAGCATCAAGCCTCGTGTGTGATAACGCGCATCACTCCCACAGTCCAAAGATGTGCGGGTTAGGTTGATTGGCCATGCTAAAAATTGTCCTTAGTGTCCTGAGATGCGTAGGTTAGAGGGATTAGTGGGTAAATATGTAGGGATATGGGGGTAGGGCCTGGGTGGGTTAGTGGTCAGTGCAGACTCGATGGGCCGAATGGCCTCTTTCTGTACTGTAGGGTTTCTATGTTTCTATGTAAAGACCTTTGTTCTTCTTTGAGTTTGCGATGTATCGTTGCACTAGGTTGGTTGGGCATCTTGCAGTGTACGATTTTAAAAATAGCCACAACTTTATAACATTCATTAATGCAACAGATGGGCACAAAGAATGAATTCTGTCTTTGAAGTGCAAGTCATATAAACATCAACTGCGTCTTGTGTAAATATTAGTAATGAGGGGGAAAAAAACATTCAGATTATCAAAACAATCAAAGTAAAAGATAAGGCTCAACATCATCAAAGTGTGAATCAAACCAGCTTGAGGAAGAATACTATCTTCCTTCAGCGTTGTTGATGATTAAAGTGATGAGAAGTAGAATCCTCAAAGTCTCTTTCTCATTTAAGATGCATGCAACAAACTGATTATTCCTTCGTTTCCTTTTGATTTTCCTTGACCAATCTATCCGTGATGTGATAAGACTCCCCAGGCACGAGATTTGTACTTGTTTAATTGGCATGGGGATGGGTCCCCAATCCAACCGAGGGTTAAGGTAGAGAATAGGAGCTTCAAGTTGGAGAGGAAGTCGGCAAGCTCCTCTTATCACCTGATTCCACAAGAAAGTGAGGGGACGAGGGGGAGTCTAGTTATAAATCGGGATTCAGGATGGACTGAAATAACTCCTCCACAAAGAAAAATTGATTAGTGCTCCTTCAAGCAAACCCGTATCTATAGTATGGTCACCATCTGAGAAATGGAATGGGGTGTCATCCATTTCTAAGTTTGTTAAAAAGTGTAACAGGATGCACACCACAAATGCAAGGCTGATTTTTCTTTTTGAGGTGATAAACAGGAGCATAGCTGTTTTCAGGTCTCAAAGGGGGTTTTGGGATTGGGCGCAAACAGTCACTGGTTGGAATTTTGGCTGGGCATCTGTTTAATCGACATGGAGATGGATTCCCAATCCAACCAGCGCCTCCCAGCTGGGGAGGATCATCCGGCTCCTGTAGAAGGTCAGTAACTGAGAAGGTACTTCAACAAGAAGGTAACATTAGCCATTTCTTTAAAACATTAATTTAAAAAATAAAAATAAGTCGCTGACCCCACTGGCAGAAGGGTTTGGCAAGAAGGAGTTGGAGAGAACGGGAGGGAGAGCAAAGATTGATAGAGTCTCTCTCCTCTGTTGCCTTTGGCTGCAAGCCCAATAGTGTGGGCCTGTAGGTTGGCATTTGGCCTGTCGGGAGTACTGGCTCCCTGGCCTGTCTGGATTGCTGCCCTCAGGCTTGCCTGGAGTACTGGCTCCTAGGCCTACCTGAATTTCTGGCTCCCAAGCCTGCCTCCAGGCAGTTAACCTGATGATCAGCCTGCGAATCCTTCCAGCACTTTCCCCACCCTATCCTGAAGGGAGATAAACTGTTTGAAGATACAGAACAAACCAATGTTCTGCCAGAGTGGGACAGCTGAGTTGAAGTACCTGGACTCCTATTTTATGAGCATTTGTAGCTGTGAACTCGCAAATCCCACTCATCACCCTTTATAATTATTCCAATTAAATCAACAGAATTGTTAAAAACTGGGTTGCATTAGCATGGCATATGTTGGTACTGATGCTGTATAGATTAGTACGTAAGTGAGGTATCTAGTTGACCAGGTTTAGTGACACTTAACTATTTACCTTGTATCCTTTAAATCTACTTTGTGCATCATGGCACATGCTGAACTATTGGAGCGCAGCCACGACTAACCCTAGTGTTAATCAATAATTCTTCTCGCACACTCCCATCCTAAAACTAAATCAATATAATAAATACATGGATGGAAAAGTTGGCTTTGCTGTCTCATTTCCTGAATGCATTTGAAGCTTCAGACCAGAAATCTGTGGTGACTTGGCAGCAGCCATTGTTTCTCTCTGAAGTGATGGAATCAGCATGCAGCGATATAAATAATTTCTAATTCCATTGGCAAGAATTCTGCCATTAATGAGGAGTCACCATTGCCAGTCCCATTCTCTTGCCTCCAATCAGTGATTTATTGGAAGTCCTCGTGTCATTAATGAAACATTACCATCCTGCGCAGTGGGAATAATTTTATTTTGAAATGCAACCCTAATCCTCTGTGCTGTTCCACATTAGCCACACTGTCTTTTTTGTGTCATTTACGATTACACTTTCTTACTGGAAGTGCCATAGCTTTTTGACCAAGTAATTTGCATAAACAGTGCATAACAAAAGCCTTCGCGACTAATTGTCAGAACGGGGCAATTTAAAAAATGTTACATGCTTCAGATGAGAACAGGAAGGAGAATATCTGCAACTCTTCATCAAGTGAGAGTTGTGAATAAAAGGGAAATATCATGACAGCCCCCGCTTGTGATCTTACTTCCTGCGGATCCAAAGCCCTCTCTTTGTACAGATGCTTAACTAATCGCATCTGTGGTCCCCCTGAGATCAAGAGACTATCAAGGGACTGATGTCAAAAAGTTGAGAGAAATAGGAATTAATATGTTACAGGATACTGTGTCAGTGAGTATGCGTTGAAGCAAACCTCAAGGACTGAACATTCATGATCAAAATGATTTGGAAACACAAAATTGGCCGTGCTGAGTCTCTTTTTTTTACTCTCTGCAGTGTTCGTTGCTCAGTTTTGAATTTCATTGCCAACCACTTCCTTTGGCATCCTTTCCAAAGCTGCTTCCAAGTCTTGGACAATTGCAGATTGTATCACAGCTGTGCAGAGTCCTCTCTGAACAGTTCCATGAACAATTTTAAAAATTCATCCACCGGAGGTCGGTGTTGATGACAAGGTCATTGCCCATCCCTCGTCGCTTTTGAGAAAGTAGAGGCCGATCACCGACTCGAATACAACCAAATGGCTTGCAAGGCCAGCCCACAACATAAAGAACAGTTCGGACTAGTGTCCTTATTTGCCTGTTTTACTTGTATTCCATTTGAAAGTATACAAGACCGGTTCTGGGGCAGCATGGTGGCACAATGGTTAGCGCTGCTGCCTCACAGCACCAGGGACCTGGGTTCAATTCTGGCCTCGGGTGCTTGTGTGGAGTTTGCACGTTCTCCCTGTTTCTGCGTGATTTTCTTCGGGGTGCTCCAGTTTCCTCCCATAGTCCAACAATGTGCAGGTTAGGTGGATTGACCATGCTAAATTGCCCCTTAGTGTTCGGGGGATCAGCAGGGTAAATGTGTGGGGGCTTATGGGGATAGGATCTGGGTGGGGTTGTTGTTGGTGCAAGCTCGATGGGCCGAATGGCTTCGTTCTGCACTGTAGGGATTCTATGAGTTGAGCGCAGTATTCTTATTTCTGCATTTTACCGTTCCTTCCTTCTCAGAGGACAGTACAACTTGGTTGTGGGTTTGGAGTCACATATAGGCTTGACTGGGCAAGGACAGCAGGTTTTCTTCCCCAAAGGGTATTCGTGAACCAGATGTATTTTTACTTCAATCCTGTAGTTCGGTGGTCTCCATTCCCGATACTGGTTTTTAATTCCAGAGTTTTATTCCATTAATTGAATTAAAATTCCACTGTTGCTGTGGCGACATTTGAAGTTGTGTCCCTGTCTCACCAGCTCCATCTTTTAGAGTCTACAGGAATGACCAGATCAGGCAGACACAGCGAAAGTTTAATGTTTCACCTGTAGGATGCACCCTCAAACCATGTTACACTGCAGTCTTTGTCGGTATTGCATGTTTAAGGCTTGGGTCAGGGTTTTACACAACAGGCGCAATCTTACCGGCTGTTCACGCCACGCTCCCGCTGCAACGAGGCTGGAGAATTTGACGCACAGTCAAATCTCCGTTCACCACAGCGGGATGGGAAAATCCCGCCGGAGTGAATGGCTGTAACATTCTGGCCAACAACTTTCTCACTCGGGCAAGCGTGCAAGCGATTGAGCTAAACAAACAGCAAAACACATCCTTATATTCTGAGCTACCCATGTTAACCATAATTGATTGGTTGAGTTTATAAGTTTATAAGATATAGCAGCAGAATTAAGCCATTCAGCCCATCGAGTCCACTCCGTCATTCGATCATGGCTGACATGCTCCTCATCCCCATTTTCCTGCCTTCTCCCCATAACCCTTCAACCCATTACCAATTAAAAATCTGTCTAACTCCTCCTTAAATTTACTCACTGTCCCAGCATCCAATGCACTTTGGAGTAGCGAATTCCACAGATTCACCTTTGGGAGAAGTAGTTTCTCCTCAACTCTGTTTTAAATTTGCTACCCTTTATCCTAAGACTATGACCTCTCGTTCTAGAATGCCCCACAAGAGGAAGCATCTGCTCCACACCTACTTTATCTATACCATCTATGCTTCTTATGCTTTTTTGAAAAGCAGTCTTTGACTCTATGGAATTATTCATAATTTTAGTTGCTTAATAGTGAAGATTGATGCACAGGAATACGAGTAGGTCATTCTGTCCTTGGAGCCTGTTCCACACATCCCAACTCCATCTATCCATCTGCCATGTTTCCATATCCCTGAATGCTGTTGGTCAGTAAAATTCTCATTTCAGATTGCTAATTG
This sequence comes from Mustelus asterias, assembly GCF_964213995.1. Classification (NCBI taxonomy): domain Eukaryota; kingdom Metazoa; phylum Chordata; class Chondrichthyes; order Carcharhiniformes; family Triakidae; genus Mustelus; species Mustelus asterias. The sequence continues at coordinate 10,530,506 of NC_135827.1, read as the reverse complement.
AATGAGCATCTACTGCTTTTAGTGGCAGAAATTTCTTCCCACACTTCCACGTGAAGAAGTAGGGCGGAATACTCCCATTTTGTGACTAAGTGCAGGAGAGGGAATGTCGAGAGTTTCCCACTGCGGAGGCTGGCAGACAAACGTACCAGATATTAGAATCATAGAATCCCTACAGTGCAGAAGGAGGCCAATCGAGTCCGCACCAACCACAATCCCACCCAGGCCTTGTTGCCGAAGCCCCACATATTTACCCTGCTAGTCCCCTGACACTAGCGTCAATTTAGCACGGCCAATCAACCTAACCAGCACATTTTTGGACTGTGGGAGGAAACCGGAGCACCTGGAGGAAACCCACACAGACACAGGGAGAATGTACAAACTCTACACAGACAGTGACCTGAGGCCAGAATTGAACCTGGGTCCCTGACGCTGTGAGGCGGCATTGCTAATCATTGTGCCACTGGCGCCATCCTTATTAATTATGCACCCGGGTGTGTTGTGCTGTGCTCTGTAGTGGGGTCGGCCTGTTGGCCCACCTACAGATGCCCCATTACTTACTGCTGTAGTATTCCGGGTCCAAGGTTGCTGGTGGCCTCCATTCGCCACTCTGGAGGCAGTCCCGGGCATTGTCCAGGTGAGTCCCAACATCTGCACATCACGTTGTTCCAAGTGTGTTTCGTGCCGACATTTGTTTCCTCCGGCATCATGGAGAATCCGGTGTGGGGTGGGTCAGACCTTCATCTGCATCCCATTAACCTGATAAAATTAGTTTCATGATGACCTCTGGCGGGTTTTTCATCACCACCAGTGGAAGGTCCCACTACAAATTCACGCCCACGTGAAACCAATTTCTGGCTCTCCCACCATATCCTGCCCCCACTCCTCCCACCCCACCTCCCCCCACTCCCCTCCGTTGATCAAACCCGCCGGTGGGTTCATAAAAGCTACTCCAATCGAGCTTTCCCTGTCTATTACCTGAGTCACTTCGGGCGGCACGGTAGCACAGTGGTTAGCACTGCTGCTTCACAGCTCCAGGGACCTGGGTTCGATTCCCAGCTTGGGTCGCTGTCTGTGTGGAGTTTGCACATTCTCCCCGTGTGCTCCGGTTTCCTCCCACAGTCCAAAGATGTGCGGGTTAGGTTGATTGGCCATGCTAAAATTGCCCCTTAGTGTCCTGAGATGCGTAGGTTAGAGGGATTAGTGGGTAAAATATATGGGGGTAGGGCCTGGGTGGGATTGTGGTCGGTGCAGACTCGATGGGCCAAATGGCCTCTTTCTGTACTGTAGGGTTTCTATGATTTCTATGATTTAAAAAATTCAGCAATATTCATTAGTTGTGACCTACTCTTTACAAATCTGCGTTCGCTCTTGCTAACCAGCTCAAATTTATCATAGTGGCTCTGTTTTTCTATTTTAATTATAGATTCCAATTTCTTCCCCGCAATAGGTGTTAGACTAACAGGTCTATAATTTCCTGGTTTCGCTCTCGTTCACATTTTCTTAAATAATGGAGCTATATTTGCACTTTGTAATCTGAAATGACAATCCTCAAGCAAGATCCCTTTGGAAGTGACTAACTTAAGCATTTGCAGTTTCCTCACTACTTCCCACAAAAGCCTGGGATGGAAACCATCAGATCCTGGGGATTTTCCAATTGTTGATACCAACACTGTTTTGGTGCGTCTGTTGATATTAGTGAGTTCCAGTCCTGAATGAGGAAGCAACATGTTAAACATCAAAAGCCTATATTTAGAATCTTGGGAATGGAAGTTAAGAAGATGTTAAAGAAGGACCATTAGTGTCAGGTGCTGGGATGCTGTAGAAACATTTATGTTGAGGTAACACTTGGCTGTGATGACTTGATGCTGGAAGGAATGTCTCTTGGTTTTGAATACTGCTCAGGGGAATTCCTTGAATTCTCAATTGTTCTTATCTATCACGTAATAATATCAAGGCACCATCGCTCATAAAGGATCATGTCAACACATTGTGGGTTAATTTATTAAGACTAGATACATGGGGACATTTAGACATAGCTAGAAATCTGGACGACATCAGCAGTGTGTATGTAAAAGCAAGTGTGAAACTAAGACTAGAGGCGGGAATTACCGGCCTCACTCGCCCCGAAACCGGAAAATCTTGCCTGCAGTCAACAGACCTTTCCATCACCCCCTCCGATTCCCATGGCGGGCAGGATGGTAAAATTTACTCCCAGATTACATGATGTATTTCCCGAGTGGGCTGGGAAGGGGGGGGAAGGGGCGGGGATGGCGGGACATGATGGAAAGTGAGATTTTAGAAGTGGACGAATGAAAAGTGGACAAATGAATTTGATTTTACACTTTTAAAATCTCACTTTCCATCTTGTTTCCCCCCCTTTCCTCCTGTCACTGCACTCGGGCCATCTGCCACATGCCTCAGGTTATCCTTTGACACTCTGCACCTTTGTTCTGCCATTTACACATCCTGATCTCTTAATGGATGCCACCAGCACCATTCTCAGTCTTTATCGCCACCATTCATATTCCCTTCGTCTTTTCACCTGTGACATCTTTGTCAATTAAACCCCTTCCTTCTCACCCTTACAGTATAAATTTCATCCTGTTTTCTTTGCCTTCAAGCTCTGATAAAGGGTCAGCCAGATCAAAACAATGGCTGTATTCTCTCTCCACAGGTGCTGCCAGATCTGCTGAGATTTTCCAGCATGTTCTGTTTATGTTTCAGATTCCAGCAACCGCAGAATTTTGCTTTTAGTTAGAGTACTATATTTTGTCATTTTCCTCCCGCATCCTTTTCTCAGTCTCTCAGTTTTTTTTAAAATCCATTTATATTTTGAACTTGAGTGCTCTGTTCCCTGCACTCTTGTTCTCTGCGCTGATAGACTATCCATCTCACTAAGATGGTTGCTACTAAAGGGTAGGCAGTCAGATGTGTCTGCTGCTTTGAAAGTTTGTCACCATGATAAATTGCTGTTCCAAGCTGATACTTTCTGTTTGACACTTAACACAGAAACATGGTCTGATTGCACATACAAACCACTTTAACAGTCAAAGCTTTGTGTTTAAAAACGCTTTGATCATGATCGCATTCTTGTGAAATAACAAGACCTGCAATTGCGAGTGGCACCTATAATGCTGAATGACTCAGAATTTTTTTCATCTCTCTTGCAACTCAACAGCAATGACTTGTATTTTTATAGCACCTTTAATGTAGCAAGCCACTTCACAGGGATGTTACAAAAAAAAACTACACCCAGCCACATAAGGAGATAGAACTTAACTCCTTACGTGACTCAATGTCATATTTGGAGAGTTTTACCAGGCTTTACCCTCAATTCAAAGCCATTGTATTGTATATTTTATTTTTTTATTCATTCGTGGGTCATGGGCGTCGCTGGCTGACCAGCATTTATTGCCCATCCCTAGATTGCCCAAGGACAGTTGAGAGTCAACCACATTGTTGTGGCTTTGGAGTCACATGTAGGCCAGACCGGAAAAGCATGGCAGATTTCGAAGAACAAAGAACACAGAACAAAGAAAAGTACAGCACAGGAACAGGCCCTACGGCCCTCCAAGCCTGCACCAATCATGATGCCTGCCTAAACTAAAATTGTATGCACTTACGGAGTCCATATCCTTCCATTCCCGTCCTATTCACATATTCGTCTAGTTGCCCCTTAAATGCAGCTATCATACCTGCTCCCACTATCTCCCCGGGCAGCGCATTCCAGACATTTACCACTCTTTGTGTAAAAAGCTTGCCTTGCAAATCTCCTAAACTTTCCCCCACGCACCTTAAACCTATGTCCCCGAGTACTTGACTTTTCTACTCTCGGAAACAGCATCTGACTATCCACTCTGTCAATGCCACTCAGAATCTTGTAAACCTCCATCAGGTTACCCCTCAACCTCTGTCATTCTAGTGAAAGCAAACCGAGTTTATCCAACCTCTCCTCATAACTAATACCCTCCAGACCAGGCAACATCCTGGTAAACCTCTCTGCACCCTCTCCAAATCATCCACATCCTTCTGGTAATGTGGCGACCAGAATTGTACACAATATTCTAAATGAGGCCTAACTACGTTCTGTACAGCTGCAGCATGACCTGCAAATTTCTTTCTCTAAAGGGCATTAGTGAACCAGATGGTTTTTCCAACAATCAACGACGGTTTCATGGTCATCAGTAGATTCTCAATTCCAGATTTCTTTTTATTGAATTCAATTTCCACCATCTGCCTTGGTGGGATTCGAACCCGAGTCCCCAGAACATTAGCTGGGTTTCTGTATTAAAAGTCTAGCAATAATACCACTGGGCCTTTGTCTCCTCCATAATGTATACTGTCATGCAATTTGAAACCTTGAAATGTCTTGATGGATTATGCGAGTGTATTTTACTGTTTAGAATTACATGCTCCCAATATTGTGGCTGGAATTTTCTGACCTTGCCCATGACTGGGATTCTCCGGTCCCACTGCAGTGGATAGAGTTTTGGCTCGGCGCCAAATTCCCTGTTCCCACTGGCAGCGAAGGCGGGGTGAAAGAGATCGGAGAATCCCAGCTCAGGTGCCGCTTTCCCTCCGTTTTGTGTCTGCTGAGACTTGAGTAATGTCCCCGCGGTACTGGTTTCCGTTAAATATCGGGATGCATTTAGTGAGTGGTCGATCTGTTTACTTCCCACTGTCTTTGGAAGGACTGTGTCCCTGGCTGCACTTTGGTTGGATTAGGAATTCAGAGGCATGGCAGATCACGTATGTATGTTTTTGCACTCCACGCCATTGTGCTTTGCTGCTAAAATGTGCCTTACCCAAGACTTTCTGAAAAGTACATTATCCCATTTGCTACACACCTACACAGCCCAGGCTGAAAGGCAGCTAAACGGTCCATGAACAGGCCCGGTCATTCAATGCCACTCCAAGCTACTGAGGTATGAAGAAAGGTGACAGTGAGTGATTCTGCTCATTTTCCCAATGCACTGTCGTGGGCTATGCTCAGCTTCTCTCAACATTAACATTGTTAAATCGACAACAACGCTGGAAGGTAGTTACACTGGTAACCCATGATGGCTGGCCAATCTGCTGCCAAGTTATTAGATTTTGAAATGTATTAATACCAGCTTTCAGTCTGTCCCGTTGGAATGAACAGAAACTAAAAAAGGCTGACAAATCAACCAGAGTGAATTCTCTTCTGAGTCCTTTGCAATTAGAGTGTCTGCGCCGATTCTCTGACAGAGAGCGCCTTACCCAGGTCCTCTCCCCCGCCCTATCCCTGTAACCCCATACATTTACCATGGTTAATCCATTTAACCTACACATCTTGGGACACTCACGGGCAATTTGGCACAGACAGTCCACCTAACTTGTGGGAGGAAACCCATGCAGACACGGGGAGAATGTGCAAACTCAACTCAATTACCCAAGGCCAGAAATGAATCCGGGCCACTATCCACATCACTGATGCTGAATTTTATCAGGTTCTCTGGTCAATTAAGTATGACAGTGGATTCTCAAAGCGCAAATCAGAGGCTTTCTAGTTTGATAGGATCATCCAGCTACTGTAAAAGGTAAGTAACTGAGAGGATGGCACAACAATAAGACGCCTATTTAGCTACCTTTTATAAAACTTAAATAAAAATACAGCAGACAGCCAAGCCAGCATTGTGGGGGCAAGAGCAAGAGGGTGTGGAGAGCCCCTTTATATGGTGGTCTTTGGCTGCAGCCCCTTCCAAGCAGGCAAGGAGGACCTGTAAACCTGCCTGCCCTGCTGGCACCACATCCTGCCACTGCATGCCTGCTTGGAGGAAGTTAACCAGTTCCGCACTCCCTCCAGATGTGTCAGAAAACTGGAAGCCAGCTGGAAAATTCCATTCAGCTGTTGCTGAGCCTAAATCTCTGCCCATCTTCATGGGTGGTGGCACCCTCGCTGAGTCTCAACCAGAGTCAGGTTAATTTCCTCAAGGTTGATGCTGGAAAGAAGGTTGGGAAATTGGCTTTGTAATTTTCAGGCCTTGTTTGTTCCTGTTCCCGACCTCGGTGGGGTCCGAAATTTCAGCCCATTGTCTGTGCCTCAACTTTTACAGCTGTCCTTTGCACAAGAAGAATTGAAATAGCCAATGATTTGAATGAAGCAATGTAATTAACACAGCAAACTGGGAGTTTTGTCCATTAGAAATGAGCTTTCAGATGATTTGAATTAGAGGAGTGGATTCTATTTTTTTTATTGTTCTCTGAGTCTTTGAGAGATGATAAGGAGTCACAATCCATAGATACCAGCACCTGCTGGTGTGGCACCATTTTTGTTTATGGCAGTGTGCATCGAGTGATGGTTGGACAATGGACAGCATCACATCTGAGCCAAATTCTGTCCCCATTTTTGTTAGCCCCAGATTGCCACTTGCATGAGGAACCTATGTACACTACCCCACATCGATGCACTTTCAGCAGACTTTCCTTGATAGAGATTTGATTTAAATTTATTATTGTCACATGTATTCGAATACAGTGAAAAGTATTGTTTCTCGCGCGCCATACAGACAAAGCATACCGTTCATAGAGAAGGAAATGAGAGGGCGCAGAATGTAGTGTTACAGTCAAAGCTAGGGTGTAGAGAAAGATCAACAGTGCAAGGTCGGTCCATTCAAAAGTCTAATGGCAGCAGGGAAGAAGCTGTTCTTAAGTTGGTCGGTACGTGACTTCAGGCTTTTGTATCTTTTTCCCGGCAGAAGAAGGTGGAAGAGAGAATGTCTGGGGTGCGTGGGGCCCTTAATTATGCTGGCTGCTTTGCCGAGGCAGCGGGAAGTGTAGACAGAGTCAATGGATGGGGGGCTGGTTTGCGTGATGGATTGGGCTACATCATGACCTTTTGTAGTTTCTTGCAGTCTTGGGCGGAGCAGGAGCCATACCAAGCTGTGATACAACCAGACAGAATGCTTTCTATGGTGCATCTGTAAAAGTTCATGAGAATCATAGCTGACATGTCAAATTTCCTTAGAGAGGGAGCTATTGATGGTATTCTATTTTCCTTGGGATTCTGAGGCAACTTAAGGGTGTTAAATGCTGCTGCGGTTGGTTACCTCCATTCAGGATGGTCTGTACGATTTGACGCTGTGCCAATCAATGAGTAAGAGTTTTAACAACACCAGGTTAAAGTCCAACAGGTTTATTTGGTAGCAAATACCATTTGCTTTCGGGGCGCTGCTCCTTCGTCAGATGGAGTGTGGCAGCCTTCTAAAATTTAAAACAAAATGTTTCCATGAATTGAGCAAAATATGTTGTGTACACATGGACATGAAAGAATGTGTTGAACCCAGTCATCAGTGTCTTGTTGCCTCCACCATCTGCCCCTGGGAACAAACTCTCATCCCTTTTTGGGGGCCAGATTTTACTGGAGGAGCTGTGTGGCCAAATGAATCAATAGCTGAAGCATAGGAAGTCAAGTTTTTGATTGGCGCAGCTACACTGAGCTATTCTGGAAAATGACGCATGTCATTAGACCTGCTCATCAGCCTGTAGTCTGCATACAAGTATGTTTAAAATGCTGGTGATTCTTTGGATGCTGCAGAAATCTGCAATCCATCAAAAGAGTAGTTATTAAAATTGAAATATAGGCTTGCCCCGATTAAATTCAGGGCACTGTATAAACATCAGTTAGAAAACGCAATAACTCAAGGTTTGCTGTGGCCGGGGAATAAATGGCACCCTCTGTTGGTGGGACTTGTGTGGGCAGTAGAACTCTGTCTGAGGTGGCATGAGATGGTTATACACAGTGCCTGATATTGAATTCCATTGACTGCAATGGAACTGAATGTCAGATGCTGCATAGACCAGGCAGCCGACCTGATGCCATTCGTTTTAGGCTACCTTCCGAAGACAAATTTCTACCCCCCCGAAGTGAGAGGTGGGAATGGTTCACTAGCGTCTTAAAAGATGTCAGTGAACAGAGCAAGCAACTGTGTATCTCCTCAATCAATCCCAGGGTAGAAATGTCAACCACTGAGGGACATAGGTTTAAGGTAAAAGGGGGAAAGTTTAAAGGAGATATGAGAGAAAAGATTTTTACACAGAGGGTGGTAAGTGCCTGGAATGCGCTGACAGAGGAGGTGGTAGAAGCAGATACAATAGCAATGTTTAAGAGGCATTAGCAACGTTTATGAGCCCTGATGAAAGGTCATCCAGACTCGAAACGTTGCCTTTATTCTCTCTCCAAGGTGCCGTCAGACCTGCTTTTTCAGTTTTTGTTTAAGAAGCATCTTGACAGATACATGAATAGGCAGGGAATAGCGGGATATGTATCGCATAGAGGCAAAAGCTCTTTAGTTTAGAAAAGTGTCATGAGTTGGCGCAGGCTTGGTGGGCCAAAGGGCCTGTTCCCGTGCTGTTCTTTGAATCAGATTGGAAGATTCTGAAATGACCAGTGCAAAATCTGAAATGAAAGTGCAGTTTAGAATGGGACTTCCATATAAAATCGAAATCAGGCAACGCACGATATATAAAGAGAAAGAAAGATTGAATTCGGAGAGAGAAGAAAGGAGAAATGAAAAATAAATTTAACAACTCAACAATAAAAAGCTGAAACAATGAGGCTTCATACTTATTATTTTGTGTCAGAGGGGCAATAATTAACACCTCTCACACCATGAAAAGAATAGCCATGATGTGGAGATGCCGGCGTTGGACTTGGGCAGTGCCCGGAAAGCTCGTGATACCAAATAAACCTGTTGGACTTTAACCTGGTGTTGTGAGACTTCTTCGTATGAAAAGAGCACTGAATTGCTGAATTTCCTTTGTACCTTCTGTGTGAGAGCAGGAATTTCAACTGGTCAGTGCACTTGAATTGTGAGCCAGAAATGTCACAAAGCTGATGGTGGAATGGGACATCTCAACAGCAACTTCTTATTCCCCACATTTAATCACCCATCTGCTCTCACAAGAACTCAGTGAGGTATTTGTACATAAATAACAATGAGCACTATGAATTGTTACTTTAACTACAAATCTTGTACAATTGGAACTAGCATTTTGTTTTTATTCAATTCGGAATCCCTAACCCTCACATCCCACTCACCCACCCCACGCACACTCCCCACACCTCATCCATGTGAAAGCACAAACTAATGGCAGGTTAATTTAAGGGCAGCATTGTCATCCACTGTGATGAGTGCTTGTAAATACACTGTATAAAAAGTAGCCTGCATTGGAATACCTTTGAACTTGTATAATGTTTGAAATGATAATTGAAACTTGTACATCTGATAGAAACATGGAAACATAGAAGATAGGAGCAGGAGGAGGCCATTTGGCCCTTCGAGCCTGCTCCGCCATTCATTACGATCATGGCTGATCATCCAACTCAACGACCTAATCCTGCTTTCTCCCCATAACCTTTGATCCCATTCACCCCAAGTGCTATATCTAGCTGCCTCTTGAATATATTCAATGTTTTGGCATCAACTACTTTCTGTGATAATGAATTCCACAGTTTCACCACTCTTTGGGTGAAGAAATGTCTCCTCACCTCTATCCTAAATGGTCTACCCTGAATCCTCAGACTGTGACGCCTGGTTCTGGACTCCCCCACCATCGGGAATACCTTTCCTGCGTCTACCCCTGATGTGCTAAGTGTAACTTTACAAGATGTAAATTGTAAATTTAAACAGGTGGCACTGTTGTCTCACAGCGCCAGGGACCCGGGTTTGATTCGGACCTTGGGAGTCTGGCTGTGTGGAGTTTGCACGTTCTCTCTGTGTCTGCGTGGGTTTCCTCCGGGTGCCTCAGTTTCTTCCCACACTCCAACGGTGTGCAGGTTAGGTGGATTGGCCATGCTAAATTGGCCCTTAGTGTCCCACGATGTGTAGGTTAGATGGATTAGCCATAGTAAATGTTTGGGGCTACGGGGATAAGGGAGTGGGTCTGAGTGAGACACTCTGTCAGAGAGTTGGTACAGACTTGATGAGCCAAATGGCCTCCTCCTGCACTGCAGTGATTCTATGAACTATTCTGCTCCTTTCCGCCCCCTCCCCCAGGTGAATAATCTACTTGAGTAAAAGCAGGGCAGGTATATACTCACAGGAAACATTGATTAAAAATTGATAGGGTAAACAGCACAAATTGATGATAATTAAGAACTACATTCATCAAAGACAGGAGTAATCTGATCAATTAGTTGCTGCAATTGCTTCTGACGTTGCTTTCATCAGTACTAGGATGGCAAATCATTCTGGATTCAACATCAGGTCTTTCATGTCCAACTCTCAGATAATTCCAGTGCATTCATGTTTAACTAACTTCCATGTCAGTTGGTGATCAAGCTACTTCTCTACAAATTGCTCTAGTGCACATTTGAAAGCCCTTTATGCAAGGTCTGGTTCGGTGAGAAGGCACAGAGTGGGAACATTGCTTCAAGTAAGTATGAGCGATAAGCAAAAAAAACTTTGAAAGTTATTTTCCATTTCTGAGGAGAAAATTCTGCACATTACTGTAAACCCTGCTGTTTGATTTATTTACTCGGATCGATAAATCAAATTGCTCGTTTATGGCTTAAGCCATTGTCAGGTTTTTTAAATTCATTCCATTCATTAGTGTCGCTGGCTGGCCAGCATTTATTACCCATCCCTAGTTGCCCTTGACATTGTAGTGATTGATATAACTGAGTAATTTGCCAGGCCATTCCAGAGGGGACAGTTGAGAGTCAACCACATCGCTGTGTCTCTGGAGTCACATGTAGGCCAGGCCATGTAAGGACAGCAGATTTCCTTCCCTAAATGACATTCATGAACCAGATGGGCTTTTCCGACAATCGACAATGGTTTCATGGTCATCAGTAGACTCTTAATTCCATTTTTCTTTATTGAATTCAGATTCCACCATCTGCTATGGTGGGATTCGAACCAGGGTCCCCAGCACATTTTCTGGATTTATAGTCCAGCGACAATACCACTAGACCATTGCCTCCCTGATGCGCGACAATAAGCACGTGGAACCAAGGCTTCGGTATTGAAGGCTTTAATAGAGTAACAATGGAACTACTAACACGAATACACCAGTTCAGACTGAAGGGGTCCTGCCGGAGCAGGGGGTCTTATACCTCGCCACCGGAGGCGGGACCCCACTGGAATGTGCCATGATAACTCTTATAACAGGTAAACACCCTAACCCAACAACATTGTACAACCCCCACAGTAACAACACCCTAGCCCAACAGTAACATAGTAACAACCCCCAGTGGTGAACCAACGATGGTTCACCACATTCACCCCTCCTTTAAGAACAAAAGGTGGCGGGGTGCACGAAAAACAGGTCATATAAACAGACAAATCACAGGATTCACAAGTCCAGACGGTCTGGAGGACCGCACCGACGCTGCGATCTCCTCAACACCGGTTGCGAAACCGGAGCAGGTGCTTGTGGTGGCGCTCTTTCCAAAGCAACGTCTGGCTGTCCCCTCAAGGACTCCCGGGCCGGCCGGCCCTGGTGAGGCGATGGTGCAGGGGATCCTGGAACGTTTGGTGGTAGTGGTGGTGGTGATGATGGTGGCGCCGATCTCCGAGTCTCAGGCAAGCTGTACATGGGAGTAAAAGTGTTATGCACTGGTCCCGGTGCTGAACCCGCCACGTCTGGGGAAGCAATGAGGAGTAGTGGATTCGTGACTGGGGGAATAGGAGCGACAGGAGTTGCTACGTCCCCTGCGGGCGCCAGGTCTCTAATGGAGACAGTGTCCTCTCGCCCGTCAGGATATGCCACATAGGCATACTGAGGGTTGGCGTGGAGGAGTTGGACCGGTTCGACCAAGGGGTCGGACTTGCGAGCCCTCACATGTCGCCGCAGAAGGACGGGTCCTGGGTACGTCAACCAGGCTGGCAATGAGGTTCCCGAGGACGACTTCCGAGGGAATGAGAACATCCTCTCGTGGGGAGTAGCATTGGTTGCCGTACACAGGAGGGAGCGGATAGAATGGAGCGCATTTGGAAGGACCTCCTGCCAACGGGAGACTGGAAGGCCCCTGGATTTCAGTGCCAGTAGGACAGCCTTCCAGACTGTAGCATTCTCCCTTTCCACCTGTCCGTTACCCCTAGGGTTGTAGCTCGTGGTTCTACTAGAGGCAATCCCGAATGAGAGCAGGAATTGCCTCAAGTCGTTGCTCATGAACGACGAGCCCCTGTCGCTATGAATGTAGCAGGGGTACCCGAACAGGGTAAAAAGTTCACTGAAAACCTTGATGACGGTGGCAGTCGACGTGTCCGCACAGGGGACAACAAACGGAAACCGGGAATACTCGTCTATTATGTTGAGGAAATAGACATTCCGGTCCGTTGAGGGAAGGGGGCCCTTAAAATCCACACTCAGCCTCTCAAAAGGGCGAGTGGCCTTGACCAATTGTGCCCGGTCTGGTCGATAAAAGTGTGGTTTGCATTCTGCGCAAATCCGACAGCTTCTAGTCACTGACCTGACATCCTCCACCGAGTAAGGCAGGTTGCGGGCTTTGACGAAGTGGTAGAGTCTGGTGACTCCAGGATGACACAGATCATTGTGGAGAGCCTTCAAGCGGTCCTCCTGCATGATGGCACATGTTCCGCGCGAGAGGGCATCCGAGGGCTCATTGAGCTTCCCTGGACGATACATAATATCGTAATTATAGGTGGAGAGCTCAATTCTCCACCGCAAGATCTTATCGTTCTTGATCTTGCCCCTCTGCGTGTTACTGAACATAAACGCCACGGATCGTTGATCCGTGATCAGGGTGAACCGCTTCCCTGCCAGGTAATGGCGCCAGTGTCTGACTGCCTCCACAATGGCCTGAGCCTCCTTCTCCACCGCTGAGTGCCGAATTTCTGGGCCTTGAAGCGTGCGGGAAAAGAACGCGACGGGCCTGCCTGCCTGGTTTAGTGTGGCGGCTAGGGCGAAATCAGATGCATCACTCTCCACCTGGAAAGGAATGGATTCATCCACCGCGTGCATCGTGGCTTTCGAGATGTCGCTCTTCAAAACCTTGAAGGCCAATTGGGCCTCCGGCGTAAGTGGGAAGGTCGTGGACTTAATGAGCGGACGAGCTTTGTCCGCGTAGTTGGGGACCCACTGTGCAGAATACGAAAAGAACCCGAGGCATCTCCTCAGTGCTTTCGTGCTAGCGGGCAAGGGAAGTTCAGTGAGTGGGCGCATACGGTCTGGATCAGGGCCAATGACCCCGTTTTCCACCACGTATCCGAGGATGGCTAACCTACGCGTACGGAATACGCACTTCTCCCTCTTATAGGTCAGATTCAGGCGAGATGCAGTGCGCAGAAAGTGTTGGAGATTCGTGTCATGGTCCTGCTGGTCATGGCCGCAGATGGTGACGTTATCCAGGTACGGGAAGGTAGCCCGCAACCCGTTCTGGTCCACCATTCGGTCCATAGCACGCTGGAAGACCGAGACCCCATTGGTGACACCAAATGGAACCCTGAGGAATTGGTATAGACGACCATCCGCCTCAAAAGCCGTATATTGTCGGTCCTCTGGGCGGATGGGGAGTTGATGGTAGGCGGACTTAAGGTCTATGGTAGAAAACACTCGGTACTGCGCAATCTGATTGACCATATCAGAAATGCGCGGGAGAGGATACGCATCCAGCTGCGTATAACGATTAATGGTCTGACTATAGTCGATGACCATCCGAGGTTTGTTCCCGCTTTTGACTACCACGACCTGCGCTCTCCACGGACTAGCACTGGCCTGTATGATCCCTTCCTTGAGGAGCCGCTGAACCTCAGATCTAATAAAGATCCGGTCCTCAGCGCTGTAACGCCTACTTTTAGTAGCGATGGGCTTGCAGCCAGGTACCAGATTTTTAAAAAGGGATGGTGTAGTGATTTTCAGGGTGGATAGATTGCATGCGGGGCGCTTTGGGCAATTTGGAGGCTGCGGCTGATTCCCTACTGCCAGTGAAGGGAGTGGCCCACCGTACTGTAGGATCACACTCTTCATGTGGACCATAAAGTTTAGTCCGAGGAGAATTGGCGCGCAAAGGTGAGGTAACACAAGGAGCCTGTATTGCTCGTAAATTGTGCCCTGTACCTCAAGAGTTACCATACATCGTCCTTGGATCGGTACAGACCGGGACCGTGATGCCATGGAAATTGTCTGCTTGGCAGGGAGAACCCGGAGTCCACACCTTTTAGCAGTTTCAGGGTGTATGAAACTTTCGGTGCTTCCACTGTCAAACAGACAATTCACAGTTCTACCACTAACCTTTATATCCATCATAGAATGTTCAAGTCTGTAGTGCCTGGTCTGATCCAGGGAGATCGACGCCACCGTTGGCCCCTGGGCGTCACTGCATGCTGCCGATGTGGATGCTGAGGACCCCTGCTGGTCGCTCCTAGTCGTCGTGGACCATGATGGCCGCCCCCATGAATCGCACGTGGGCGAGGGCGCCAAGCGCAGCGACTCCTGGTGGTCTTCCTCCTCCTCCGTCAGCCACGATGGCGCCGTCCTGGGATCGCACGTGGTCGCACCTCGTGGGTACTGCGACGCCGAAGGAGATTGTCTCCGTTCTGGAGGGTTACAAGCTGCACTGCCGTTTTTAGGTTTGGACCTGCAGACTTTGCCGTAGTGGCCTTTTTTACCGCACTGGCTGCAGATTGCCGTTCTTGCCGGACACTGTTGCCGTGGATGCTTGGCCCCACCACAAAAATAGCATCGCTGGCCACCTGGAGCTGCCGCCGTCGTCGAATCGATCTGGGAGCGCGGGTTAGCGGGGCGAGGAGGGAGCTGAGCTTGCTCCAACCACGTTGACTGCACGTGGTCCTCGGGGTACAGCGCCAAGCTCTTCGACGCCGCCTCCAGCATCACGGCCATCTCCATTGCTTGGGTCAAGTCGAGTTTCCCCTTTTCCAGCAATTTAAGCCTGATGTACGAGGACCCTACCCCTGCTACGAACGCGTCTCGGGCGAGGTCGTACATATACTGTTCGGCTGATACGTCCTTACAATCGCAACCCCTGGCAAGCTGCAGGAGCTCATTGGCATAGTCCTCCATGGTTTCGCCCGACTGCCGACGTCGTGTAGCGAGGAGGTAACGAGCATGTATCTCGTTGGGTGGCATCGTGTATCTTTTTTTTAGGAGCTCGACGGCACCCAGGTAAGTGGGAGCTGCACGAATGGCTAGGTAAATCGTGTCGCTTACCCTTGCGTGGAGGACCTGGAGTTTATCACTGTCTGTAGTGATAGCTACCGAGGCTGCCAGGTAGTCCTCAAAGCACTTCCACCAATGGTCGAATGTGTTAGCTGCACCGACCGCACGCGGGTCCAGTGTCAGACGATCCGGTTTTAGAATCTGTTCCATACTCTCTGTTTTTTTTTCTTGTTGTACAGCTGTGAGTTTTCTGTTACTCTATTAAATTGATGCGCGACAATAAGCACGTGGAACCAAGGCTTCGGTATTGAAGGCTTTAATAGAGTAACAATGGAACTACTAACACGAATACACCAGTTCAGACTGAAGGGGTCCTGCCGGAGCAGGGGGTCTTATACCTCGCCACCGGAGGCAGGACCCCACTGGAATGTGCCATGATAACTCTTATAACAGGTAAACACCCTAACCCAACAACATTGTACAACCCCCACAGTAACAACACCCTAGCCCAACAGTAACATAGTAACAACCCCCAGTGGTGAACCAACGATGGTTCACCACACTCCCCTGCTATCAATTCTAAATGTGCAGTGAGCTAGCAGCATATTTCATACTGGGTTGCATGATAAATTTATGTAGATGAGCCTGCATCACAACATTTTGCATGTTGCCAACCAGACCTGGAAAGGGTTCAGTCACACTATGTGATAGCAGGCTCAATCAAATTTCCCATTGCCAAATCTGTACCCTAATATGTGAAATCATTCACAGAAAGTGAAATAAAGAGACGGAAAGCAAGGGTGGCATCAAGAGGAGTAAGAGAGAGAGAGAAATGTAACAGAGGGTAAACAAAAAACTCCAACAACAATTCAAATCTGAAGGAATGAAACTTCAGACTTATAATTTTCAACATCAGAGAAGATTGTTGGCAATAATTAAGACTTAACTGTTAAAAATTCATTTAATTTGAGAGGACAAGTCCCCGTATTTGTTGGTATGTTAAATGATCATCTAGTGATAAAATACAGCAAGTTCATACCCATCATGTTTGTGAATGGCAAATCTCTTTGATTAGGTACTTTTAAAGCAAAATTTGTGGATAAGCAGGGCAACTGCAACTTCCTGATGTCTGCATTTTACTTCAAATGAGCAGAAAACAGGAGAGATTTACTCCATTATAACGGGCAGCACCAATAGCCTCACTAGTATTCTTCTTGCAAAATCTTGACATGATGTAGGAAAAAAAAGTTTCAAAAATTAATGTCTGCTTCAGGCATTGCACCTGATGTAAGTGTCCGAAATGACAGAATAATTTCCATAACAAAACAGAGGAGACAATTGGGAATGACAGCGTAACAGAAAATGATGCCAGTGATGTGTTATCAAATCCAAAGGTGCAGCACAGTTTCAGTCCATTGTGTCCTTTTGAAGATTTGTGTGGACCTTTGGGACTTACCTAAGGAAAGGCAGGGAGGGAGGGCCAGATGGTGATTGATTCAGTAAAGGATGTCATGAACACATTTTGTTTCTGTTGGATGCTTTGTTTCCTTGCTAATATGCTTGCCGTTATCTAAGACTGGCGTCATTAGTATCAGTCACCCCAGAAAAGCATATCTGTGAACTTAAATCACGCGTGGGATAATCAGTGTAAAATCTGTTGAAACATAGTCCGAGGACATCGTGACTCGTAGACTTAAGGCACTTTGTTTGACTTGTGGAACCTGTGATGTGAGAAACAGACGCTGACATTGCCCATATTCCCTCACTCTCGTCCTGATTGTAAAGGTAAAAGTATTGTGTCTTTTCCTCCCCTTTTCAGTCAGTAATATTTTCTGAAGCAATGTTGTTTATTAACAACTCGATTTTTGAAAGAATCTTTCAGTGTTAGCCACCCTTTTGACCATTTCTGAAGAAGGTTTCTGTGGCATATATATTGTGGCTCATTGAATTCCAAAAGCCTTAAGAAATCTTAAGATTTTTAATCATAGAATCCCTACAGTACAGAAGGAGGCCATTCAGCCCATTTAGCCTGTACCGACAACAATCCCACCCTGGCCCTATCCCTGTAACCACATGTATTTACCCTGCATCCCCCTGACACTAAGGGGCAATTTACCATGGCCAATCCACCTAACCTGCACATCTTTGGAGTGTGGGAGGAAACTGGAGCACCCAGAGGAAACCCACGCAGACACGGGGACAAACTCCACTTAGACAGTCACCCAAAGCCAGAATTGAACCCGGGTCCCTGGCACTGTGAGGCAACAGTGCTAACCACTGTGCCACCATGCCACTTAATCTTGGAATAAGAAATGTGTTTTGTGTTGATTTGGTTATTTGGTGATGGAAAGAGAAGCTAATTGTTGAGAAAGAATTCTGGTTTAATATCGCCAATATAACCGTGGCCTTTTGTTAAACATTGCTCAAGTCTTCGATAAATAATAACTCGCAAATGGACAATGTGGGCGAGGGGGTTTTGGATGGAGAGAGGGTGCATTTACTCGAGAACCAAGGCTGCTTTGAGAGTCAAAACCAAGACTGCGATTCAGTCAGATATTTTGAACAATGACATAAGCATTGAGCAATTGTTGAGATTTATGGATGTGGACAGAGCCCTGAGTCTAGATTAAATGGTAGCCTTAAACTCACTGCAGGCTATCTGCTGAGCAGCGAAGGCAGTAGTGTGATATTGGTGCGAAGGCACAGAAAGTCATTAGCTGACATTTGCCCTGAAGTTATGTGGCATCTTACAGCAAGGACTGTCACATCAGTGAGTGTCTGCTTATTTTTTTGCTTCCCTTGAATGTATTGATATATCATTAAAATTCTGTCTGTGTGCTGATCAGCAGGGAGGATTTTGTTTTGTTTGAAGTTTTATGTTTGATGTCTTTATTATATAACAAGTTATGTTAATATTGCAAAAAAGTAGAATTGGAGGAATATAAACTCAAAAAATCTAATGGCAAAGACATTTTGTTGTGCAATTTTTTTCACATCCTTTAAAATCCCGATTAGGTGTTCCTGCAGAATTTTCTGCCCATCATTTTGGAAACGGTTTCTGTGCTTTCGTTTCACCCTTTTGTCTTTACCACAGTAAAACCTTGAGTTCAAAGCCAATGAGCAGCTAACTTTCGATCTGCCTTTAATCTAATTAGCCACTTCATGCTGCTAAGTGCAGCCCGAAAGGATATTTTCCGAGCCGTACCACAAACGAGTTTGTGGAGAACCAATTTATTGGAACCGAGAAGGGGTTTCATTTTCCACTTGTGGTTTGTTGACCGCAAGCTGTGAATGTACTCGGTCGGAAAGTCTGGGCTGCCGGACTACACTCACTTATCAAGTGCTCTAAAAGCTTTGCTTTAACTGTTGCATGGTATTGCGGTCTAAAATCAGCTCTACTGTTCCGTCTTCAGATATAGAACCCTTCACTTTATTCTTCCTTGCCAATTACATCATGACAAACTATGTTAGTTGACTCCCCATTTAGAGTTTGCCCTCATGAAGAAAGGAGGCACATTTGCTTGTCTGCATTGTATGAAGTAATGACAATAAAGTAGGTCTACTTGTGTTAGTACGGAGGTTGAGTGGGGACAATTTTGCAGGAATTTTGCAATTAAAGAACCATCAGTAATTTTTATGGTAAGTTACCAATATATATAGTGCACCAAACATGAAACTTTATTCAGCCCCATGTGCCTGAGATGTGTAAGAATTATAATTAAACTCCAAATACATGTTTATTTCAAATGTCAAAATATTTTTAAATTAGGTGGTAAGATTCTAGACTTCATTCATTTCCTTTTTAGGTTGTTCTCTGGATGTCAATGCTTCTGGCAAGATCAGCATTTATTGCTCATTACTGGTTGCTCTCAAGGTCAATGTTCCTTGTTAGTCATGTGGTTGTGTGGCTACATAGCAATCCAGAAGGTGCTGCGTGGACTACACGCAAGTTGTCCCCCCAAAGTTATCGCACCTGTGCAAAAGAATGCTGCACATTCAAAAGGACAGAACTCGCCACCCCCCCCAACCACCACCACCCCCCCCCCCCCCCCCCCAACCCAACATGCAACAGCAAGACAGATTTAGATAGGACATTGGCAATGGCCTGATGCCTTGTTGAAGTACTGCAACACTTGTTAACTGTTTTTTCTGTTCATTCATGGGATGGGATGTGGGTGTCACTGGCTGGGCCAGTTGTATTGCCCATCCCTAATTGCCCTTGAACTGAGTGATTTGCTAGACCTTTTTAAAGAGTATTTATGAGACAACCATATTGCGTCTGGAGTCACATGCAGGCCAAACCAGGTAAGAGTAGCAGATTTCCATCCTTAAAAAGGACATTAGTGAGCCAGATGGATTTTTATGATGATTAACAATGGTTCCATGGTCATCGTTAAATTTTTAAGTTCCAGAATTTTAGGGAATTTACATTTCATCATCTAACATGGGATTCGAACCCAGGTCCCCAGAGCATTAGCTTGTGTCTCATAGAAACCTTACAGTGCAGAAGGAGGCCATTCGACCCATCAAGTCTGCACTGACAACAATCCCACCCAGGCCCTGTACCTTCAACCCAACATATTTACCTCGCTAATCCCTCTAACCTATGCATCCCCTGAATACTAAGGGGCAATTTAATGGCCAATCAACCTAACCCACACATCTTTGGACTGTGGGAGGAAACCGGAGCACCTGGAGGAAACCCATGCAGACATGGGGAGAATGTGCAAGCTCCACACAGACAGTGACCCAAGCCGGGAATCAAACCCAGGTCCCTGGAGCTGTGAGACAGCAGTGCTAACCAATTCTCTAAATGCTTATTTTATTGCATTCCTGATTTGAATCTTGTTGTTTCCCAATTTTAATAAGAGTACTAGCCCAAACTGGTATTCTATTTTGAGATATACAAGACCAGTTTGAACCCACACCCTTATTTCCTGGTTTTCACTGTTAATTGGCATTAGCTTGTGAGTAGGCATTGAAGATCAAGAGGTGGGCTACTTAGCAAAGAGTACCCAGTTCTAAGAGCAGGGCAAACGCTTAGGTATCTTTTAGCGAGTGGCTCATCTCCTGACCTTTCAAAAATATGATTGGCCCCCTGGATGTTAAAGGTCAGGGACTTGTCAACTGTGGTACCATTGATCTCAAGGGAGGTGGCTTGGCTTTCATTTATAACAAATAGTAATTACCTGCCATTTATGCGGCACAAACATTACCTGCTGCTTGTCAGTCCAAACCTGAAGCACATCCAGGTCTTGATACCGGCCAGCAGAGTCCCTGTTATTACTGGAGGAGTTGCAAATGACTGTGTATGATGATTCCCCGAGTAATTTCTACAGCGATGCCCTTGGGCTGCAATGACTGGCTTTCAGTGTTAGGTATGGCTGAAACCACTCATATTTTTACTTTAGAACTTAGTTTTGTTTGGACTGCCTTGAACTCTATGTGCTTTAACACTGCCTTGATTCTGAAGACAGCTGCAGTTTTCTCTTCTCTGATATGCACCTCATAAGTCCTTAGCAAAATATAATTCCTGCAACTTCTTACAATTCCAATTCTATTATGCTGCTGTTAAATTGCACCAGTCATTATTAGACCAGTACCTGTGGAATACAAGGTTTTGTGGATAGAACAACAATGCACTATCACCGATTGTTATGATCTGGTAAGGTCAGGTTAAGTGGTTCCCCTGTTTTCCCTTTCCTGGTTTTGTTGGAATCGTTTTCTTTAGATATAGAAAGTGTTACGACACAGAGGATAATCCACTTTTGGGAAGATGTTAACTGTTCTTCATTAACATTTAGCAGTTCATTGACATCAAGACCTGACACATGCTTTAAGTGAATAATTAACAAGGGATCTTATTTAAATAACCAGGAACTTTAACTAAACAAGTAACATCTTAGTTAGGTACAGTTCGACTGAAATGCTGTTCAAATAATACAAGGAACATTCATTACCAAAACAGAAATAATGGAATTTTAGTCACTCTCAAATAAATTATACAACCAGGCTTGATGGAATTCCAAAGCTTTTGGAGTTCTTTTGTAGTTGTCCATTGCCTGTAACATCTTTCTGACTCGGAATCCCTCTGTTAGACAGCTGGATAATTCTCTGAAGAGATATTTAAACTGGCAGGGGAGAAGAGCTGCTCTGGAGATGAATGCTGGCTTTTTGACTGGCTGCCCTGGCTGTTGGAGATGTTCTCTCAAGATGTTGTCGAGAGATGGCTGTTGCTCTCGCCTTTTATACCTGCCATAACCTTACAATTTTCTTATACCATGATTGGTTTGACGCTGTCAACATTATCAAATTCAAATCTGATAAGCTCTTAATAGTTGATTGTCCTTTATAAACTGATAGGCTGGCAGAATGCAAAAGCCTGCTACCAAGTCAACCCTGATGCTTGGTCCTTTTGAAACAAATGTTGCAACCTGGAGTCTCTGTGTACTCTGCATTTTAGCACAGAACTCAAAAACAGCTTTGAAAGGGACCACGCACTGTTTTCTTTCCCTCAAACATTTTTTTTTACCATTCTTTTATATCTTTACAAACATTCTTTATATCTTTACAAATTCAACTTTACAACAAAAAAGGATATACTCGCCAATTCCGTGATGTTTAACTGTTTATGTGCTGTGACTATAAAAGATGTGATCAGACATATTTTCTTCATTTTTAAAGAGAGAAGAGGATCATTTTCAGGCACAGTGGGTGGTTCTGCTGCTTTCACTCAGTGGTGCTGCTGCTTTTGGTGTCAAGGTGGTTCAAAGTTGTGGGCAGATGATTTGTTTGTTCTTCTGGTGACTAACAATGTTGAGTTCAGCCCTTTTTAAAGTGCCTGTCCATGATACCTGGATGGCCAAGATCAGCAGACAGGGTTCAAAAGACTTGCAAGTTGGATGGAGAGGGAAAGAGAGAAAAAGAACCTACTCTTGGTCTTGCTCCTTCAGCATCTCAGTTGCTTGTCCAGTGAAAGCAAGTGCTTAAAACACACAAAGGGTTGGATGATCACATGACCTACTTTTTCCAACTGCCCAGTAATCCAAATACAGTCATGGTTAGTGCATTACAATTATAACTCGATTACATCATGGCTGGGAATTCCTTATTCAGCCAGGGTCCCATTGGCTAATTATATCTAATGGTTATAATTATATCTAATGGGTTGTCTCCATTCATTTGAATGCCCAGGTGATTATCTGGAGGATTTGCTAATGGGCTGTGAGATGGCCCTCTTTATCCTTTTTCAATGCCATTGTTTCTGGAATGGCTTCACAGATAGGTTGTCTCCATTTTAATGTTTTTTGGAATGTCAAAGGTACAGTGATGCAAATGTGCAGCCATGTATGATTATAATCCCAAGTCACTTAAACTATTTAAATGTAATTTTCCTCTGGATTAAAGATATATTACAACCCGTTTAAGATGGCTCTTTGGGAGAGACGTTTCACCACTTGACTTTAATGCTGCCATAAGTCAGATGAACCTGAGTTTCTGATTATATTGGTATTTTTATGGCTGCACACGCTCAAGGTTCCTGATGTAAAGGTCCTGCTATTGACTTATCACCTCTCAGACCTTTATCAGTGAAGGTGGTGGGGATTCAGGAAACCTGACCTGCATTCAGTAATAACATAATCTGGAAACAGCCTACCATAGGATACATGGAATCCCCAAAACAGCTCACTGGACAGGATATTATAGGGAGATTGAAAGAGTGGGACACGATAGTGATTGTTTTTACATGTTGCTTTTTAATTCAATTAGTTGTGATAAGACCAGTATTCATTGCCGTTAAGACATTGCTGAGCTTCTTCCCTGAGCTACTACAATCCATAAGAGAAGATACTCCCACTGTTATGTTTGGTTTTGAGGCAGCAATGATGAAGGAATGAGATTTAATTTCCAATGAGCATGATGTAATTTCAAAGGGTTCTTGGAGGTTCTGGTGTTTTTGATTTGATTTATTATTGTCATAGGTATTAGCATACAATGAAAAGTATTGTTTCTTGCACGCTATACAGACAAAACATAAGGTTCATTGAGGAGGAGAGGATGCAGAACATTGTGTTACAGTTATAGCTAGGGCATAGAGAAAGGTCAACTTAATGCGAGGTAGGCCCATTCAAACGTCTGATGGTTGCAGGGAAGAAGCTGTTCTTGAGTCAGTTGGTACGTGTCCTCAGACTTTTGTATCTTTTTCCCAAAAGAAGAAGGTGGAAGAGAAAATATCCGGGGTGCATGGGGTCCTTGGTTATGCTGGCTGCTTTTCGGAGGCAGCGGGAAATGTAGACGGAGACAATGGATGAGAGACTGGTTTGTGCGGTGGACTAGGATTCATTCATGACCCTTTATAATTTCTTGCGGTCTTGGACAGAGCAGGAACCATACCAAGCTGTGATACAACCAGAAAGGATGCTTTCTATGGTGCATCTGTAAAGGTTGGTGAGAGTCAGAGCGGACATGCCAAATTTCCTTAGCCTCCTTATGAGGTAGGCTTTCTTCTCAAGGGCCTACTGCTCATGTCCAACATAGTAGAGGTTATAGGTTTTTGTGGTGCAGTTAAAGAAGTCTTAGTGAAGTACTGAAAAGCATCTGGTGGATGGTACACACTGCAGCCATTTGTGCCAGTGGTGGAGGCAGTATATGCGTAGGGTAGTGGATGGGATACCGATCAAACAGGCCTCTTTGTCCTGGGTAGTGTGGAGCTTCTTGCTTATTGTTGGAGCTGCATTAATCCAGGGAGTGTATTTTGTCACCCTTCTGACTTGCACCTTGTAGATGGTGGAGAGGCTTTGGAGAGTCAGGATGCGTGTTTCATGCCGCAGAATATCCAGCCCTGAACTTGCTCCTGTAATCACAGTATTTATGGTGTAGCATTATTGTCACTGGACCAGTAAACCAGAGACCCAGGGTAATGGTCTGGGAACCCGGGTTCAAAGCCCACCACAGTAGACAAAATTGAGTAAAAATCTGGAATTAAAGGAAGTCTAATTAGTGAGAGCCTTTTTCCTCGGATGGTGTTGGCTAGCACGAGGGGGCATAGCTTTAAATTGAGGGGTGAGAGATATAGGACAGATGTTAGAGGTAGGTTCTTTACTCAGAGAGTAGTAAGGGCGTGGAATGCCCTGCCTGCAGCAGTGGTGGACTCGTCAACGTTGAGAGCGTTCAAGTGGTTATTGGATAAACTTATGGATGATATTGGAATAGTGTAGATTAGAGGGGCTTTAGACTGGTACCACTGGTCGGCGCAACATTGAGGGCCGAAGGGCCTGTACTGCACTGTAATGTTCTATGTTCTATGTTCTAATGATGATCATGAAACCAATGATGATTGTCATAAAAACCCATCTGGTCATTGACTTCCTTTCGGAAAGGAAATCTGCCATCCTTACCTGGTCTGGCCTACATGTCACTCTGCATGTGACTTTTAAAAATGTCGGCTGACATGCTAAAGGGAAATTAGGGATGGACTATAAATGCTGTCCCAGCCAGTGACACTTGGATCTCATGAATGAATTTTTTTTTTAAATGGCTTATGTTAAGTTTCTGGTCAATGGTAAACCCCAATGTAGAATCCTTATTTGACGATGGTAATGCCATTGAATGTGTAGAGGAAGTTATTAGACTCTTGCTTGGCACCTGTGTGATGCATATGTTCCTTGCCAGTTAACAGCCTAAGCCTGGATGTTGTGCTGCACATGGACACAAATTGCTTCAAAATCTGAGGAAAATTGACACTAGCTGGGAATATGTAATCATCAGAAAAACTCCCCATTGAAAACTGCTCCATGGTGGCACAGTGGTTATCTGTGTTAGGGATGGACAATAAATGCTGGTATTTATTTATCAAATTGTTGGTAAGTCCTGTGATTTGGTGTGGACATTGTGCAGATAGATTAATGATGCCTCCAAACTGTGTAATATGAACTAGGAAGTTAAAGTCCAAGAGTGAGGTTGTGCAATGCTGGAATAACGTGTTTACACTGAAGAAAAAGAAGTCTAATTTGAGTAGAAGAGCAAAAGGATCCGGAGGTACATATGCACAATTAATTAAACATAGCAGCAGAGATTAAGACCATACATAGAGGTTCGATCTGAAATGCAAAGTGATTATGTCGAACTTTGGATCACGCATAGACTACCTTGCATAGTTTTGAACCCCGCATTAGAGAAATAGTAGAGACACTGGAGTGCAACAAGCATGGTGCCAGAACTGAGTGGTTATTGTTTTCAGAAACGATTGAACAGACTGGAACTCTTCGTTCTAGAAAAAGGAAGGATAAGGAGCGACCTAATAGAGGTCTTTAAAATTATGAAGGGATTTTCAAAGGGTGTATCGAAATGAGAGAACACAACCAAAAAGATAGTCATTAATAAACCCAGTAAACTTTCTATCTCAAAGCAATATAATTAGAATGTGAAAGTTGTGTCATAATGAGGAAGCAAAAGCACTTTGAAAGAAAGGAGTAAAAATAGATTTTTCTTAATACTTTGGTCTCTTGCTTTTAACCTCTCTATTCTCAGATGTAATTTTACAGATATTGCACAATGAAGTTCAGAAAGTCTTAAAGAAGATTCATATCTCAAATTGTTAATCACCAAAGCAGTAATCAAGCTCTAAAACGTTTCAGTGTCTCATTCACCTTAATTTAAAATACATTTTATGGGTAATATGTATTACCCATAAATATTACTTATAGGCAATTTGTATTTTGTAGAACTCAAGATAGATTTGTCATAGAAATTACTTGGTTTCACACTTACCCTTCGCTCTCTCATCTTTTGAGCAACAGGTCATGATTGAAGTACATAATTGGAAAGCCAAAGTAAAAACCATCTTAAAGTTAAAGTTTTTATTTATTAGCGTCACAAGTAGGCTGACATTAACACTGCAATGAAGTTACTGTGAAAATCCCCTAGCCGCCACGCTCCGCGCCTGTTCAGGTGCACTGAGGGAGAACTTAGCATGGCCAATGCACCTAACCAGCATGTCTTTCAGACTGTGGGAGAAAATCAGAGCACCCGGAGGAAATTCACTCAGACACGGGGAGAAAATGCAAACTCCACACTGACAGTGATTCAAGCCGGGAATCAAACCCAAATCCCTGGCACTGTGAGGCAGCAGTGCTAACCCCTGTGCCACCATGCCGCCCTTCAAAATGGCATTACAGTTTCAGAATTGGCTATCCTCCCATTTGATTAATCAACTTGCTCAACTTGATGAGTGAAGATTTGATCATTCTTACCGTCAGTTTGTTAATCTCAACAAAGAATTTCAGTGGCCAACTTGCCACAGTTTTCAATGCAGAGGCACTGATGATGTTGAGAGCAAAGCATTCACACACAGGTCTTGATTTGAGTAAGCGGTGGTACATTTGCTAAATGTTGATTGCAGCTTCCTTTCAATGGGCAATGTAAACATGCCACTGGGGTGACAAGTGCTTCGTTAATGAGCCATCTGTTATTGAGTTGTGACTGTCGCACAACTGGATTGCTATTCCCTTTAGAATGTGTTGATATTCCCAACATGTAATCTTAATACTCTGGGGGTCTGTTGTTTTATTTCCCCAGCGTAATTTGTCCTGAATCGTCCAAACCAGCACAAAAGATGGGATTTTAATAGCCAATTAGATCCAGCATATGATCCAGTTAGATCTTCTGTGCTGGTTTTAAAAGGGCTAAAAATCATCTTTGCCCTTAAATCTAACCATGTCCCAGAACAAACTCATCACCATAGTGTGTTTCTGATAAATGTGGATCTTTCAACAAGCTCTTAAAATTGAGGCTGTTTTAGGTACAGGGTCATTATGAACCATCTCTTGAAAGCTTTTAATTTTTGGGAGGTTTGCTAAATTACCATGCACAAATGCAACTCGTAAACATTTCTGTATAGTTTCTAAAATGTCATTTTCAGTTACTTGATACAAGGTTACTTACAAGTGCCAATCTCAACCTCAATTACCATGTTCTGGGGAACCAGGTTCGAATCCCATCAAGGTCGATGGTGGAATTTGAATTCAATTTAAAAAAATCTGAAATTAAGAATTTACTGATGACCATGAAACCATTGTCAATTGTCGGAAAAACCCATCTGGTTCACTAATGTCCTTTAGGGAAGGAAATCTGCCATCCTTACCTGGCCTGGCCTAGATGTGACTCCAGAGCCACAGTAATGTGGTTGACTATCAACTGATCTCCAAGGGCAACTAGGGATGGACAATAAATGGTGGTCAGCCAGCAATGCCCATGTCCCATGAATGAATAAAAAAACCATTTTTATTTGTGGTAAAATCATTCTCAACTCTATTAATAAAACTTTCCCAGGTTACTACTCTTAAATATATCAAGGAATAGTTTTAACATGAAGTTAAAAAAATAAAATTTGCTGTTTCATGAATGATTTTGTATCTAGTGAAATGCAAATGAGTTTAAATGAAAATCTAAGCAGAAAAATCTTCAGCTCAATATTGGGTGCCGTCTACAATTCTAATCACCAACTTCACACAAAGCAGAAACTCTAGGTTACGTACTTGTTACACTGTTGAAGTTGATGAAATAGAGGTAACATTGGGGGGAATCTTACCAAAGTTTTTCAGCATCTGGCTCATTCAGGAAGCTGATGTGAAGCTCTCCGGCTCCAGTGACCAGTTCCCAATTCAGATTTTGAGCCTCTTATTCAGATAAAAATGAGTGGGCATGGTTGACGCCGTCATTCTGGCAAGGGGCCTGATGGAGCCAGCAAGGCCGACTGCAAAGAGATCAGGGCACCCCCATCAGAAGAAAAAGCCTGGCTCTCCCTATCCCCCCCCCCTCCCCCCGCCGCCACCACAGTGGTATCGTGGGCTCTCCTCCGCCCCCCACAATCACCGCTGGCATTCCCAGACCGAAAAGATCACATTTCCTGATTTTCCCCGCCTCTTGCTGGTGATACCAGGTGGGATTCTCCAGCTGCGCTTGCCCCAATACCAGACAATCCCACCCAAGTTCAATGGACATTTGTATGGTTTTCCACCCCCCACCCGCTACAATTCCCACGGCGGGCAGGATGGGAGAATTCCCCCCTATCACGTCAGCGAAGTATGAATATTTAGTGAGTGGTATCATGTGGCGGGGACCCCATTAATCATATTTAAATACACAAAAGTCTATTTCATTGACCTTTGTGGGCGTGAACCTCATGATATTGGCGGCAAAGAGTGGACAAAATTGGGAAACATGATCTTGCTGGATTTTGTGCCGGCCATGCACCGCAGGGAGAGTGCAGACTCAGAATCCCCCTGCACTCTTTTTCTCTAATTGTCTCTCTCTCTCTCTCTTTTTCTCTCTGTGGGTTGGATTTAGTCACAGCAGCAGGGATATAACCAGCCAACACTCCCAAAATCAGGGGTGGGCCAGGTATGGCAGGGTTGGGGAGGGGGGAGCCAACCCTATTTCAGTGGTCCACGGTGCCAGGGTCACATCTTGTCAGCTAACTGGTTGCCACTGGGGCACCCATTCCTTTTGTGGATGGCTATGTGCCCCCCCCGAGAGCCAATCAAAGGGCTAGCAGTTCTGCAACCTCAACAGCGCCACCAGGTGCAATGGCCAGTGCTGAGACTGCCCTGAGGCTGCAATGGGTAGATGCCACCCTCACAACCAAAGATGTGCGGGTTAGGTTGATTGGCATTGCTAAAGTTGCCCCTTAGCGTCCTGAGATGCGCAAGTTAGAGGAATTAGCAGGTAAATATGAAGGGATATGGGGGTAGGGCCTGGGTGGGATTGTGGTCAGTGCAGACTTGATGGGCCAAATGGCCTCTTTCTGCACTGTAGGGTTTCTATGATTCTATGATAACCAGGTAAGTTAGATCTGGGTGCAGGTCCTGTAGAGGGGACTGGAGGAAAGGTTGATGAGGGCAAGTGACACTTTTGCTACACTGGTGGTTATTGCCAATTGAAAGGCACCCCACCACTGGTGTTAGGAATAGGTCCTTAACTGGCTTCTCTCCCCTCCTGTGCTGCTTACAAAATGGCATGGTGGTGGAAAGATGTAAGCATGGCCCACCCTGCCTTCCATTTTACAACTCCGTCCCACTGCCCAACCTCTCTGTCTATATCTTTCTCTTGGTTTGGAACAGGCAGAGTGCAAGAGTTTATAGTTCAATCATCTTGGGGATGGCAGAAAATTAATTTATTCACTAAGCAGGTTTTAAAAAGAGTTTGAACTGCCACAAAGACTATTGATGGGACATTTATCCCGCATATTGAACAAATCACCATTCTAGAGATACATTATGGCCAAAATGACACAGTGATATAATGGCTAGCACTGCTGCCTCACAGCACCAGGTACCCGGGTTTGATTCCAGTGTTTCCGATTGCATGTTCTCCCTATGTCTGCGTGGGATTCCTCTGGGTGCTCCGGTTTCCTCCTTCACACCAAGAGATGTGCGGGTTAGATTGATTGGCCATGCTGAACTGCTCCTTAGTGTCAGGGGGAACATCAGGGTAAATATATGGGGATAGGGCCTGAGTGGGATTGTTGTCAGTGCAGGCTCGATGGGTCGAATGGCCTCCTTCTGCACTTTAGGGATCCTACGATTCCACTAAATACTCTGACCTCACCAGTGGCTGGAATTCTCTAGTCCTGCTGCAGTGAATGGAGATTTGTCTGAGCGCCAAATTTTCCGATCTATACAACATCGGAGAATTCCAGTCGATATATCTGCTTTGTACCAGTCATTTGTCTTCTTCTCGGGTGCTTTGGAATATCACAATTAAATATTGTCACACACTGATGGCTGGGTGCTGGGAAAGGGAATACTGCCTCAGGACTGTTCTAGATCTTTTTGGGATAATCCTTGTCAAAGTGAAGGTGATTGAAGAACACCCAATGTTCTTACTGCATTATTGATCTTGTTTTCATACTCTCTTTTAGCCCAATGGACAGATTGAAGCTGTGCGGATTTGCATTTTTACTGCGCTGTCGACTAGAAATCAGCAGGTCAGGGTAGAGGTCAGGAAAATGTGGCGCAGTGAGCAGCGATGTGGGTGAATAGGTAGCTAGAGGAAGAGGAAATAATAGTTGGAATTCTACGATCTTGCACGCCTCGCCACTGTTGCCAGCGAGAACGGAGAATTTGGTGCTCCATCCACAGCAGCGGGACTGGAGAATCCCAGCTATGGACAAGGTCGGAGAATCCCAGCCAATGTTAGAGTTTAAGGTGGAAGCTAAAAGCATGCAGATGAGACAATTAAGACTTGGCCTGTAGTGGATTGATAATCCAGAGGTCTAGGCTAATGGAGCTGGTGGACTTTGAATTCAATTGGCAATAATGGCGGAATTCTCCCAAGCTCCCGCTGGCAGGTTCAATGACGGGCAGGGGTGAAGAATTCAGCAGGAGGCCCAAATATCGGTTTTACTTGGGCGCGAATTTCCTGAGGAACTTCACTGGTGTCCACCATGGTGGATAGGGAGTGACTGGCATCAAACTCATCTGTATCCTGCTATTGAGATGCAGGTGAAGGCCTGACCACCCATATCCAATTCTCCATGGTGACAGCAGGAAAACATGATGATGCGTAATACGTTTGGAAAATGTGGTTTGCAGATGTTGGGACTCAGCTGAACAATTCCTGAGGCTGCCTCTTGAGTGGGCCACCAGCAATCCTGGAACACCGAAGCATTGGGTGGGGGGAGCATCTACAAGTGTATCTTCCAGATTTGATGTCCTGGAGGGCGTTCATTTTCCAGCCTTCAGGACAATCTTCCAAAATTTTCCTGGAGATCCATCTACTTTCTCAGGAATTCCATCGTCTGGCCTTGGTGTTTCTGGATATCTATCTTCATTTTCAAGAGACCCATCTTCTTTCTTCAATAGTTGGTCAGTGATGTTGGGCGACTTTCCAATACGACCCCCAGATAGGATGACAGACTACCTGCCATCAGGTCTGCCTCTCCATGGAATATAGAACATAGAACATCGAACAGTACAGCACAGAACAGGCCCTTTGGCCCACGATGTTGTGCCGAGCTTTATCTGAAACCAAGATCAAGCTATCCCACTCCCTTTCTTCCTGGTGTGCTCCATGTGCCTATCCAATAACCGCTTAAATGTTCCTAAAGTGTCTGACTCCACTATCACTGCAGGCAGTCCATTCCACACCCCAACCACTCTCCGCGTAAAGGACCTACCTCTGATATCCTTCCTATATCTCCCACCA
The DNA here is from genome assembly GCF_964213995.1 of Mustelus asterias. Taxonomy (NCBI): domain Eukaryota; kingdom Metazoa; phylum Chordata; class Chondrichthyes; order Carcharhiniformes; family Triakidae; genus Mustelus; species Mustelus asterias. Next base: position 10,499,195 of record NC_135827.1, on the reverse strand, counting down.
TGAACCCTATAGTTATGCCCCCTTGTAATAGCTCCATCCACCCGAGGAAATAGTCTTTGAACGTTCACTCTATCTATCCCCTTCATCATTTTATAAACCTCTATTAAGTCTCCCCTCAGCCTCCTCCACTCCAGAGAGAACAGCCCTAGCTCCCTCAACCTTTCCTCATAAGACCTACCCTCCAAACCAGGCAGCATCCTGGTAAATCTCCTCTTTCCAGCACTTCCACATCCTTCTTATAGTGAGGTGACCAGAACTGCACACAATATTCCAAATGTGGTCTCACCAAGGTCCTGTACAGTTGCAGCATAACCCCACGGCTCTTGAACTCCAAGCCCCTGTTAATAAAAGCTAACACACTATAGGCCTTCTTCACAGCTCTATCCATTTGAGTGGCAACCTTTAGAGATCTGTGGATATGAACCCCAAGATCTCTCTGTTCCTCCACAGTCTTCAGAACCCTACCTTTGACCCTGTAATCCACATTTAAATTAGTCCTACCAAAATGAATCACCTCACATTTATCAGGGTTAAACTCCATTTGCCATTTTTCAGCCCAGCTTTGCATCCTATCTATGTCTCTTTGCAGCCTACAACAGCCCTCCACCTCATCCACTACTCCACCAATCTTGGTGTCATCAGCAAATTTACTGATCCACCCTTCAGCCCCCTCCTCTAAGTCATTAATAAAAATCACAAAGAGCAGAGGACCAAGCACTGATCCCTGCGGCACTCCGCTAGCAACCTGCCTCCAATCCGAAAATTTTCCATCGACCACCACCCTCTGTCTTCGATCAGACAGCCAGTTACCTATCCAATCGGCCAACTTTCCCTCTATCCCACACCTCTTCACTTTCATCATAAGCCGACCATGGGGGACCTTATCAAACGCCTTACTAAAATCCATGTATATGACATCAACTGCCCTACCTTCATCAACACACTTAGTTACCTCCTCAAAAAATTCTATCAAATTTGTGAGGCACGACTTGCCCTTCACGAATCCGTGCTGACTTTCCCGGATTAATCCGCATCTTTCTAAATGGTCGTAAATCCCATCTCTAAGGACCTTTTCCATCAATTTACCAACCACCGAAGTAAGACTAACCGGTCTATAATTACCAGGGTCATTTCTATTCCCTTTCTTAAACAGAGGAACAACATTCGCCATTCTCCAGTCCTCTGGCACCATCCCCGAGAACAGCGAGGACCCAAAGATCAAGGCCAAAGGCTCTGCAATCTCATCCCATGCCTCCCAAAGAATGCTAGGATACATTTCATCAGGCCCAGGGGACTTATCGACCTTCAGTTTATTCAAAACTGCCAGGACTTCCTCCCTCCGAACATCTATTTCCTCCAGCCTATTAGCCTGTAACACCTTCTCTTCCTCAAAAACATGGCCCCTCTCCTTGGTGAACACTGAAGAAAAGTATTCATTCATCACCTCGCCTATCTCTATTGACTCCATACACAAGTTCCCACAACTGTCCTTGAAGATATCCATCTTCATTTTCAAGAGACCCATCTTCTTTCTTCAATAGTTGGTCAGTGATGTTGGGCGACTTTCCAATACGACCCCCAGATAGGATGACAGACTACCTGCCATCAGTTCTGCCTCTCCATGGAATATGGCGCAAGACCACTGGGTTCATAATTAGTGAGGTCGAGGCTGGAAGATTTGGCATGTTTTCCCTCCGGCCTCTGCAATGGGAAACACTTCAGGTTCCCAGGATAGGAAAATTCCACCTCATAATTTTGGAATATAATGCTAGTCGCAGTAACATTGATCATCAATTGTTGTAAAAACACATCTGGCTCATTAATGTCTTTTAGGATAAGGAAATTTACTCTCCTTATCTGGTCTACATGTGACTCCAGCCCCCAGCAACACAGTTGACTCTGAACTGCCCAGTCAAATGGCCTAGGAAGCCAGTTTTAGGGGCAATTAGGGATAGGAAACACATCCCATGAAAGAAAAAAAGGGCTAAGACCCTTGCTACTGACGATGGAGAAGATGGAAGGATATGAACAGGAGTTGAGAGTTGCAGCAATGAAGGAGTCGAGGTAAGAGACAATTCAGATGAGAATGAGGATTGAGTATGCTGGGGGCTATGAGCAAGTTTAGGCTTGTGGAGATTGATTGATGGGCAAGCAAGACTCTTGTGCAGGACAAGTTAGAGCTTGTGGAAGGTGGAGAAAGAAGGAATGCATTCAGGAAATCTGAAATAAATGCATGGATAATGGTTTCAGTTCAGTTGCGAATGAGTTGACTTGGGGTGGATAATGCTGCCATGGAGAACTTTCAAACTCCGCACAGTCGCCCAAGGCCGGCATCGAACCTTGATCCCTGGCACTGTGAGGCAGCAGTGCTAACCACTGTGCCACCACATACTCCATGTAGTGTTAAATATCACAGCGCCAGGGACCTAGCTTCAATCCCTGCTTGGGTCAGTGTCTGTGTGGAGTTTGCACATTTTCCCTGTGTCTGCGAGGGTTTCCTCCGGGTGCTCCGGTTTCCTCCCACACTCCAATCATGTGCGGGTTAGGTGGATTGGCCATGCTAATTTGGCCCTTAGTGTCATGGGGACTAGCTGGGTAAATGCATGGCGTTATGGGGATAGAGCCTGCGTGGGATTGTAGTCGGTGCAGACTCGATGGGCTGAATGGCCTCCTTCTGCACTGTATGATTCTATAATTCTATACAAGTTGTTCTACTTCTGTCTCCATTGTTGCTTCAGTGCTTCTATTGTTGGAGTAATGTGCTCTGTGAAAATCTAGCAGAGAGTGGAGCAAGGCAGGAGAAAACGGCCAGGGATGTGGGTTGGATTTTGTAGTCAGTGGTGCAGCAGAAATGCTCACTGAGTTTGATGTGTCTGCGGCGCAGATTTTCCCTTTCTCAACACCAGTTTGAATTTGGCACTGAGGCAAAGGCATGGCCGGCAACAATGAAGTGAGCAGTCAGTCAGACAGCAAACTAGGAAGTAACAAACTATTGAGTTGCTCTACATGTTATTATTTTCTACATTTTACAGATAACAAAATAAATGATTGGGAAATATACATGGGATTAAGAAAGTACCCAAATGTTGTGAGCAAACTTTCAAAATAAATATTTTTAAAACATGTGGGGGCAGCACGGTGGCACAGTGGTTAGCACTGCTGTCTCACAGCGCCAGGGACCCGGGTTCGCTTCCCGGCTTGGGTCACTGTCTGTGTGGAGTTTGCACATTCTCTCTGTGTCTGCGTGGGTTTCCTCCGGGTGCTCCGGTTTCCTCCCACTGTTCAAAAGATGTGCTAGTTAGGTGAATTGGCCATGCTAAATGCTCCCTTCGTGGACCCGAACAGGCGCCAGAGTGTGGCGACTGGGGGATTTTCACAGTAACTTCATTGCAGTGTTAATATAAGCCTACTTGTGACACGAATAAATAAACTTTAACTTTATTTCTTAGCAAATAGAGAAATTTGTCAACCAACACACATAAATTACTCTTTCAGGGCCAAAGAGGCTATTCAATTATTTCTCAATCAACAATGTTTTTTTTAAAAAGCGTTTTTGTAGCAAAGCTAAGCTTAAGAATAGAAGTTCTTGTTGATTTAATGATTTCTAATTGAATATATCTGGAGAGACAGACCTCAACAGCACACACTCCGGAAGAGCACTAAAATCAACTCCTCGGTTTCTCCATTTATGTGTGGACTGCCGAAGCCACTGTCAGTTTCAGAGGTGCTTGGAGGTTGAATATAAAATCTAGGCCATTAAAAATAGGCATTGATTTATTAAGCCAGTTTCACAGCAGTTAGCAGGTTGCCGTAATTTATTCCACACAAGAACTCGCGTTCGGTTTCTCCTGTCGTCAGTTCTGCAGACAGATTAGGATATTAGAAATGGAATGAAGGCAGCAAATATGATTCTCAGCCACTGCTGCGTGCACTTCTATTGCTTAATAATCGGAATGTGAGATGGTGATGAAATTGGTTTCAGATGGGTGGGCTAATTTTAACACGGACGCTCTTATACTGTCGTTTTCAGTGGGAATAGAAAGGGATGGGTTCCATCCTCCTCCACTTCATCATATAAATGAGTTCTGTATTTGACATGGCCTATGTCACTTGATATGAAATGAAATTGTAGTCTGTATAAAACAAATATCATGTGTCACAGAGCCGCAGAAGATAGGTTTGTGCTAATAGTTTCCTACAGCACCAATTTGCAGTCTCAGTAAGGCCAGGGACTGCTACACTGCGAGGCAGGAAATAATGTGTGAATTCTCTCTGCACCACTCCCATAGACTTTCTAACAACAGGGTGAAGTATTGCACTGATGGATCAGACGAATTTATTACCCTGCAGGGTCAGCAATAAAGCACGAAATAGGGGTCAGTTCAAATTGAGGGAAAAGGAACGAGAACATCTTATTGGATGGCAGAGCAGGCATGGGGCCGAATGGCCTACTTCTGCTCCTATTTCTCATGCTCCTGCATTTTGAAAAATTAAATAAGGCTGACGCTCCAACCATCAATAACAAGTACGAAATGAGGGTGGAAATGCCACCAAACTTTGCACCAAGCTGAATGTGACTCCTATCGATAAAGAGGAGTGGCCACGTTTCAATAAACTGACAAAACTATTCCATTGATTTTCAAGTGTTTCAGTTCTTCCAGTGGATCTAACTCCAAACCCAAATGAAAGCAACTCAGTCAGCACTTCTTACCTGAGAGCGCAGGCAAGATTGGAAAATGTGCAGGAGAAACATTCTTAAACTTTATTTATTAGTGTCACAAGTAAGACTTACATTAACACTGCAATGAAGTTACTGTGAAAATTCCCTAGTCGCCACAGTCCGGCACCTGTTCGGGTCAATGCACCGAAACCAGCACATCTTTCAGAATGTGGGAGGAAACCGGACCGGAGGAAACTCATGCAGACATGGGGACAATGTGCAACTCCACACAGGCAGCGACCCAAGCCAGGAATCGAACCTGGGTCCCTGGCGGTGTGAGGAAGCGGTGCTAATCACTGTGCCACCATGCATTCGGTGTGTCTTGGGACTTTTTATTAGGAGATTTTTTTTTTAAATTAGAAAATTAGCAGTTACATTCCACAGCATCAACTAAGAGTACAGCTTGGCCATTGTTTGGGATGAAACTCTGGGAAGGACACTGAAAGATTACTCATAACGGGAAGTACGTGAAAGACTTTTCATAATAGAAGCAGATCCCCTCATAATGTAGCTTACTGTCAGTTAATGGCTGCTTTGTTTAGCCCACACCACTGCCACATAAAATCATTCACCTGGGGTAATTATTTTGTTATGTCTCTGCGAATGAAAAGTTATTTAAAGAAACTTAAATGACTATTATGTTGCTGGAGTAAAAGCAAAGATGGCCTCAGTTCTCTAATGCACTTATTGCTACATTTGTGCAGTATTATCAGCTAAAATACAAGAATTGTTTAAGAGACTGGATAGGCTGGGACTTTTCCTCTTAGGCGTAGGAGGACGAGGGGTGACCTGATAGACGTTTATAAAATCATGAAGGGCATAGATGAGGTCTTTTTCCAAGGGTCGAGGAGTCCAAAACTAGAGGGCATAGGTTTAAGGTGAGAGGGGAAAGATTTAAACGGGACCCAAGGGGCAACCTTTTCACACAGAGGGTGATGCGTATATGGAACGAGCTGCCAAACGAGGTGGTATAGGCAGGTACAATTACAACATTTGAAAGATATTTGGACAGGTACATGGATGGGAAAGGTTTAGAGGGATATGGGACAAGTTCAGTTTAGAAAACCTGGTCGGCATGAACAAGTTGGGCCGAAGGGTCTGTTTCCATACTGTATATCTCTATGATTCTATGCCCCCCTCCAGCAGCTATTGCTGTGAAATTAGAAGTTCGAAAACTAAATGTCTCTTCAGGACTTGAGCTCAGCAAGATTTATTTCATTGGCTAAGGCATTGTTTGAGTTCTTGCACCAGTATTTTCCATTGAACGAATTAATGGGCGGCACGGTAGCACAGTGGCTGGCACTGCTGCTTCACAGCTCCAGGGACCTGGGTTGGATTCCCGGCTTGGGTCACTGTCTGTGTGGAGTTTGCACGTTCTCCTCGTGTCCGCGTGGGTTTCCTCCGGGTGCTCCGGTTTCCTCCCACAGTCCAAAGATGTGCGGGTTAGGTTGATTGGCCATGTTAAAAATTGCCCCTTAGTGTCCTGAGATGTGTAGGTTAGAGGGATTAGTGGGAACAATATGTCGGGATATGGGAGTAGGGTCTGGGTGGGATTGTGGTCGGTGCAGACTCGATGGGCCGAATGGCCTCTTTCTGTACTGTAGGGTTTCTATGATTTCTATGAATTTGCCAAGAGGAGCAATTGCTGGGAGAGAGGTTCTTGGGGAGGAATGTTGCAGACACGCTACCATATCAGAGAGATCTGGTGGTCACGAGAACGGGCGTCGTGAGCTGCAGAGCGCGCAATCATTCAAATAAATATTTGAAATAAAAAGGATCAGGAATGGTTAGAACATTCTGATGGCCAGAAGTGAACCAGTTGCATAGGCTGAAGAAAAGGATCCAGGATTGGAGCCAAGGTCAGTCATGAGATAAAATTGGGCAGCCACTAATGAGTTCAGCATGAAGGAACTGGCCTGGCTCTTAGATGAAAAGGTTGGTTTCAAATGCTGACTTAATAGGAAAATACAATTGAAAATCAGGTAAAAGACAAGTTGATGAGTGACAACCTAAACCACAGTATCACCTAGTGGTGGAAAGCTGCAACTACCATGTGATGGCAGAAAGGAGTTTTGCCTTTCTAAAATGTTGGCATGAAGAGAAAGATCATGACACAATGATTAAGTTGATCCAGAAATTGTGATTATCGTATTAGTGTATTGTCTATGTCTTTCAGAATCAGTGAATTATATAATTCTTGCATGCTTATCTGTAATATAAAACCACACATGTTAGTTCAAGGGAAACTTGAGAAATGTATTCCATTGAGACTGAAACTACATAACACAAGGCATAGTGAAACTGAGTGGGAAATGTTGGTCACATCGATGTGATAGTCTGTACATGATAATGAGCAAATGGTGGATAGACTGTAATTACAGTTTGTTTTTTATTGATCACCGCAATTTTGCATGGTGCTTGATTGGAAGAGTTATGTAATGTAGTATCTATGTTAATTCTGACATTTACCCCTTCATAGATTAGCATGTCTACTTCATCACAAACTGTGAAAACAATTCACGATACTGAATCCTCAGAGATCTGATGGATGGATCTTATTGCAAAGAGAGTGGATTATCAGTGAAATGTTATTGGTCTATCTACAGTAAGTTGTGAATCCCTAGTTACATCTTGGACAGTACATGGTGGCGCAGTGGTTGGCACTGCTGCTTCACAGCGCCGGGACCCAGGTTTGATTTCCGGCTTGGGTCACTGTCTGTGTGGAGTCTGCACATTCTCCCAGTGTCTTCGCCCGTTTCCTCCGGGTGCTCCGGTTTCTTCCCACAGTCCACAAGACGTGCTGGTTAGGTGCATTGGCCGTGCTAAATTCTCCCTCACTGTACCCGAACAGGCGCCGGAGCGTGGCAGCTCGGGGATTTTCACAGTAGCTCCCTTTCAATGTTAATGTAAGCCTATTTGTGACTAATGAGTTAAAAGAAATGTTAAACTCCATAATAATTTTAAATAATATTCCATGCTGTGCGTTCATCAGAGCAGAGCTGTGTGTCCAAGTGTAGACTGGCTCTGCATGACACTGAATCACTTAAACATTTTGTCTTCTAAGACAAGCACTGCACCAGTTTTAAGGCGATAGTTCCAGTTCAGTGTGACTTGGCCATTTTACAGCTGAATCCTCTGTGAAGATGAATGGAGCATTTATTTGAAAATAAGAGGAACAAAGAACTTGCAGTTATATGACTTGCGCTTGTATAATGTTTCTTTCATCTATCATATTGTTGAAATGCCCCAAAGTATTTACCCGTCAGTAAATTATTCGGAAACGTGGTCACTAGGGGATTTTCACAGTAACTTCATTGCAGTGTTAATGTAAGCCTATTTGTGACACTAATAAATAAACTTTTAGTAAAAGAGAAAATGCTGGAAAATCCCAGCAGGTATGGCAGCATCTGTAAGGAGAGAAAAGAGCTGATGTGTCGAGTCCAGATGACCCTTTGTCAAAGCTAAAAGACATAGAAAATAGGAGATATTTATACTGGAGGGTGAGGTAATGAAATTTAAAGTTTATTTATTAGTCACAAGTAAGGCTTACATTAACACTGCAATGAAGTTACTGTGAAATTCCCCCAGTCGCCACACTCCAGCGCCTGTTCGGGTCAATGCACCTAACCAGCACGTCTTTCAGAATGTGGGAGGAAACCGGAGCACCCGGAGGAAACCCATGCAGACATGGGGAGAATGTGCAAACTCCACACAGACAGTGACCCAAGCCGGGAATCGAACATGGGTCCCTGGTGCTGTGAGGCAGCAGTGTTAACCACTGTGCCACCATGCTGCTGAGAGATGAGTCATAACCACAAAAAACAAGGGCAAAGGCTGCTAATGGCAGTCCATAGAGAGAATAGAAAGTGTAAATGGCCAAACGGCAGAGAAACTGAAATCAGAAAGAAAGCTGTGACAGATGAAGATGTGGGTGGGGCGGTGGGGGGGGGGGGGAGGGGGGGGGGGGGTGCCGGGCGGGGGCGGGGGAAGATAGGTGGGAGAGGGGTAAAATTGAGAAAAAGTTGGGGGGAAGGGGAGGCAAAGAGGGAGAAAAGGTAAGAAGGGGGGGTAAATTAGGGGGAAAGAGTGGGGCGGGGGAGAAAAATAAAGAAAGACAATAAAGAAATAAACTTTAAGCTTTAACTACTTTTTAAGAAACAAACTTTGGAGCCAATATTCTGCAAGGTATGTTTTTCTCTGTTCAGGGAAAATTGTTGAGGGGAAGTGCTGCGAGAACTCCACCTCTCTCTTTTTCATATGGAGCCATCAGATCATTTTGTGTCTACCTGTGAAGGCCAATAGATCCCGTTCACAAAAACGAGTGACCATACTCCCACTATATTGAAGGGTCATCCTAAATCATGCGGCCAAGTCTCTGGAATGGAATTGATAAATCAACTCTGAGAAGAATGCGTTGTGTCTGTGACCACTTCAAGAAGTCTGAATTGTGTGACCCACTTGTTCTTTCATTTGCACTCTCACTGTATTGAGAATGTAGAGTTGCCAGGATTCCACAGAATCTCAGAAATGTGATTTCTGACTTTCCTTGCATGTCCTTTCATTCTACAAAGACACTTCAACAATCTCATCACCTATTTTTTAAATTTATGTGTCCAGTATCTGCTCCTACTCTTCATGCACGATCCTGATTATAAACCTCGGCCTTCACCTGGGTTTCAATAATGCCATGCAACACAATGGTGGCACAGTTGCACAGTGGTTAGCACTGCTGCTTCGCAGCGCCAGGGACCGGGGCTCAATTCCGGCCTCGGGTCACTGTCTGTGTGGAGTTTGCACATTCTCCCCGTGTCTGCGTGGGTTTCCTCCCACAATCCAAAGGTGTGCGGGTTAGGTTGATTGGTCTCAGTTGTTGATCCACCAGAAGGAACTCTTCAACTGTAGGCAATAAAAAAAGCAAAACTTATTCCAACTTATAAATCAAAGAAAAAGGTTTAATAAAGAAACTTCATGACCCCAACACTTAAGGCACTTCGAATGACACTGGGTCATTCCAAGCTCCCACAAACCCCCACAGCTTCTTATTTCCACTGACTGCTCAGCTGACTACCACATCATTTTGTCATTGGTTACATAGTTTACTGGGTCAGCTGACCCATACAGCATGTTACCATTGGTCACACTACAACAGGTCCAATGTCACCCTGGTGACATTCTCACAGCAGTGTCAGAGGGACTAGCAGGGTAAATACGTGGGGTTATGGGGATAGGGCCTGGGTGGCATTGTTGTCAGTGCATACTCGATGGGCAAATGGCCTCCTTCTGCATTGTTGGGATTCTATGTTTTAAAGTTTGTTTATTCGTGTCACAAGTAGGCTTATATTAACACTGTAATGAAGTTAATGTGGAAGTCCCCTAGTCGCCACACTCCAGCACCTGTTCGGGTACATTGAGGGAGAATTTAGCATGGCCAATGCACCTAACCAGCATGTCTTTTGGACTGTGGGAGGAAACCCATGCAGATACGAGGAGAACGTGCAAACTCCACATAGACAGTCACCTGAGGTCAGAATCGATCCCGGATCCCTGATGCTCTGAGGTGGCAGTGCTAACCACTGTGCCACCGTGCCGCCCAACCTGAGCAATATTTTGTCTCTTTAAAGCATAGGGTCAGGTGTAGGATCCCAAACACTGCCCTGAGTGGCTTCAACTCACCTCACTGGATAAGACAAGAACGAATGTATTTCACTATAAATAGAAGCAAAGTACTGTGGATGCTGAAATCAAAACAGGAAATGCTGGAAAAGTTCAGCAGGTCTGGCAGCACCTGCGGAGCGTGAAAGAGAATTAACGTTTTGAGTCCACATGATTCAGCTCTGAAGAAGAGTCACACGGACTCAAAATGCTACCTCTGTTTTCTCTCTCCACAGATGCTGCCAGACCAGCTGAGTATTTCCAACATTTTCTGTTTTCTTTCGAACGTATTTTCCAGTTTACATTCTACTCATTCAATACAAATTCCTGTTTCATTAACAGAAATAAAACTTGCATTCTGAACATTTGAACAGCTCAGTCTGCACCTTTTATGTTTTCCTTGTTTAGGATTCATTAAACAGTGAAACAAAACAGAAGCTGCTAAATTCAGGAATTCTGTATTTTTCTAAGCAGGGTTACTGAAAAAAACTTTCAACTAATTCCTGCAAAAAACAAAGTGGATAGTCAGAAGCTTTTTCCCAAGAGTCAATTACTAGGGGGTGTTGGTTTAAGGTGCGAGGGGCAAGGTTTAAAGGAGATGTGCAAGGCAAGCTTTTTACACAGAGGGTGGTGGGTGCCTGGAACTCACTGCTGGGGGAGATAGTGGAAGCAGATACAATAGTGACTTTTAAGGGGGCAAAGACATGAATAGGATGAGAATAGAGGGATATGGTCCCCGGAAGAGTAGGGGGTTTTAGGCAGCATAGTCAGTGCAGGCTTGGAGGGCCGAAGGGCCTGTTCCTGTGCTGTAATTTTCTTTGTTCTTTGTTCTAATACAATTTAAAACCAGCAACGCCAGATACATTTAGTGAGAAGTTAATTTGGGTGCATACGTTTTAGTAAAATTCTATTTCGCAACTTTTTCCATTTTATTTTTGACAAAGTATTTTCTAATAAATTGGTGTTAATAGTATTTAGTTATATCGCTTATAGCTTCAGATTTAGAAAGTAGAAGTTTTGACCTTTTGTGACAAAAAGTTTTGTGTTTTCTATCAACTGTATTTGGGGATCAAGGCAGGTATAGAGTGATTGAAAAAGATTTTAAAAATGCAGTAAAATCTGCGATGAAACCTTTTTGATTCATCAGTTCTGATGTGTAAATTGAATGTGATTTGGAAATCCTCTCACTTTCTCGTCTGCTACAGATGAGAAAGTCAATCTGTTAATAATTAAGACTTCCAAACTGCTTCTACTACTTGTTTCTATTTATCATCATCGCAGCAATCAAACATCAAATTAAAATCGGCAAGGATTGCTGCTCAGTTGCTGGGCTGTGGTCATCTCATCCAATGATCACAGCACTGCCCACCAGAACACAGTTACCGATCTATGTTCCCATTTGACTTTCCTGTCTTGACATAATTTAAGTGTACAAAACCACTTGCAGCATATTCTTTCCAGTTTAACTCAATTTTAGGTTCTAACTTCCATGGGTTGAGGTAAAGAAGATTAGCAGATCAAAGTTCTTGGATTGAACATCAGTCATTTAAAACCAAACCACTTTTCTGTTCTTCACTGGCTGCTGCGATGCATTTGAGAATTTCTTTTTCCTGCAATATTGATTTCTGTTCAAGTGTTAAATCCATTTTAGAACCCAAAAACACGCAGGTCGACGTCCATCTGCCTGCAGTCAGAGGCCACTTGAATCGCACAGTGGTTAGCCCTGCTGCCTCACAGCGCCAGGGACCCGGGTTCGATTCCCAACTTGGGTCACTGTCTGTATGGAGTCTGGTTTCCTCCCACACTCCAAAGATGTGCAGATGTACAAAATGTGTCCTGCTCTGCCCAAGTCTGCAAGAAACTACAAAAGGTCGTGAATGTAGCCCAATCCATCACGCAAATCAGCTTCCCATCCATTGAGTTTGCCGACACTTCCCGCTGCCTCGGCAAAACAGGATAAATACGTGGAGTTACAGGGATTGGGTGTGGGTTTTTTTATTCATTCGTCGGATATGCACGTCGCTGCCTGGCTAGCATTTCTTGCCCATCCCTAGTTGCCCACATTGCTGTGGCACTGGTGTCACAGACCAGGGAAGGACGGCAGACTTCCTTCCCGTTAGTGAACCAAGTGGGTTTTTCCGACAATCGACAATGGTTTCATGGTCATCAGTAGATTCTTAATTCTAGATGTCTTTTATTGAATTCAAATTCTACCATCTGCCACGGCAGGATTCGAGCCCGGGTCCCCAGAACATTAGCTGAGTTTCTGGATTAATAGTCGTGCAAAAATACCACTCGGCCATCGCCTCCACACTATTGTCAGTGCAGGCTTGATGGGCCGAATGGCCCCCTTCTGCACTGCAGTTATTCTGATTTAAGTCACATCCCTGTTTGGTGTTCATTGATTGATGCTGGAAAGTGCATGTTGGGATAAGGACGAGTCTGATGCTCTCCATCTCGTAGTGTACCTTCTCTCATGAATCACATCTGAAGAATTAAGGCATTGGAGCCAGACCAATGCCAATGGAACTGTACTTGCACGAGAGAAGGAATGACAATGAGAAGGTTGAATCTGCCTTAAATTAAGCTGTGTCAAGTGAGATGCCTTTTTATTTGTTTATTATCCAGTGCAGGTGAAAAATGTGAAGAGAGCCCATTCTTCTGCATGTAACTCAAATATCAATATTGAATAGAGTTGAGAATGAATAGGCAAATAATAACTGCAGTTGTAATGGATAAACATTTTTTGGGTTCGTCTAGGTTAGAAGAGTCTTTCAGTTCCCTGTGAGATCTTTAACCTTAGTTTCTACTCGTTTTGATTCGCGAGTAGGTCAATAAATGTCCATATGTACTTCAGTTCAGTTAAAAGCTGCAAGAAAAAATAAATCACTGGATACGGCTTCTGCATTACAAATTTTAGCCCAGCACTGTGTTTAGTTCCATTTGCAATCTTGAAACAGAATCAAGAGAGACCTGGACATTTTCCAGATTCGGGGCAATAAGTGGCAACTAATAACTGCATCCCACAAGTGCAAGGCAATAACTGTCTTCGAAAAAGAAGGGCTTAAACACTTTCTTTTTGCATTCAATTATATTACCATTGACAATTACCATTAACATTCTGGTGGTCATCATTGACCAGAAACTCCAACTGGATCAGCCACATAAATGCCATGGTTACTAACGCAGTTCTGAGGTTAGAATTCTGAATTCATAGAATTCCTACGGTGCAGGAGAGGCCATTTGGCCCATCGCGTCTGCACCGATCACAATCCCACCCAGCCCCTATCCCCGTAACCCAACCTATTTACCCTGCTGGTCCCCCTGACACTCGGGGACAATTTAGCATGGGAAATCAACCTAACCCGCACATCTTTGGAGTGTGGGAGGAAACCGGAACACCCGGAGGAAACCCACGCAGACACCACAGGGAGAACATGAAAACTCCACACAGGCAGTGGCCTGAGGCCGGAATTGAACCCAGGTCTCTGGCACTGTGAGGCAGCAGTGCTAACCACTGTGCTACCGTGCTGCCCTAAATTCATGACTATCCAAAACCTCAGCACGATCTACATGACACACTGGAATGGAACATTCTCCAGTTGCCTGGGTGTGTATAGCGGTAACAGCAAATCAAAATTCACTACCATCCAGAACAAAATACTCCACTTGACCGGTTCTCCATCCTTAAACGTACATTCATCCCACCAACCATTCATCGTAGCTGCTGATTATACTGTCTACAGGAATCACAGCAGCAAATGTGCAAGGCTTCTTCAGCACCACCTTCCAAAGCTGTGACCTCCGCCACCTAGAGTCACAAAGACAGTAGCTGCTTGAGAACACCATCCATGTGCTCCCCAGTGAGTCATAGACCATCCTGATTTGGACACAAATCCTTCATTTTTGTTGGGTCAAGTTCCTGGAATACCTCACCTAAGAGCAGAGAGTGAGCACTGCCACCTTCTCAGTGACAACCAGGGATGGACAAAAATGCCAGTCTTGCCAGTGACATTTACATCCCAAGAATGATAAAATTCCCATGCCATATGCTCTCTGAAGGGCTGCTTTACAACGGTAAGCTCAATTCATGCGGAACAGCCAAAGTTCAGTTCTTCAATAATTCAAATTGTGTAATGTCTCCCTAAATGATGCTTCGATCAGATTCAAAGGAACTTTCTGGATAAATTAAAATTTGTAGCCAAGCTATCAAATGGGTTTCCGATTCTTGGATCATTGGGACCTCTTCTGGGGCAGATGGGACCTGTACAAGAGAGACGGGTTACACCTAAACTACAAGGGGACCAATATACTTGTAGGGAGGTTTGCTAGTGTTATTGGGAAGCGTTTAAACTAGATTTGCAGGGAGATGGGAACCAGAGTGCCAGAGCAGATAGTGGAGCAGGGGTAAAAAGACAGGTTAGTTCAAGCAAAATCACAAATGGAAGGGTTGAGTGTGGTGGAAATAATCTTTTGAGGTGTGTCTATTTCAATGCCAGGAGTATTGTGGGGAAGGCAGATGAGCTGAAGGCGTGGATAGACACATGGAAATATGACATTATAGCCATTATTGAAACTTGGCTACAGGAGGGGCAGGACTGGCAGCTCAATGTTCCAGGGTTCCAATGTTTCAGGTGGGATAGAGGCAGAGGGATAAAAGGTGGGGGGGGGTGGCATTGTTGGTCAGGGAAAATGTTACAGCGGTACTCAGGCAGGATAGATCAGGGAGCTTGTCTACAGAGGCCCTGTGGGTGGAGCTGAGAAACAGGAAAGGGATGACCACATTAATGGGGTTGTCTTATAGACCACCCAATAGTCAGCGAGAATTGGAGGAGCAAATCAGCAGAGAGATAGCTGACAACTACAAGAAACACAAAGTTGTGATAGTAGGGGATTTTAATTTTCCACATATAGATTGGGACTCGCATACTGTTAAAGGTTTAGATGGGGTAGAGTTGATAAAATGTGTTCAGGAAAATTTTCTCCATCAGTATATAGAGGTGCCAACGAGAGAGGATGCGATATTGGATCTCCTCTTGGGAAATGAGTTAGGGCAGGTGATGGATGTGAGTGTGAGGGAACAATTTGGATCCAGTGATCATAATACCATTAGTTTCAACCTGATCATGGATAAGGATAGATCTGGTCCTCGGGTTGAAGTTCTGAACTGGAAAAAGGCGAAATTTGATGAAATAAGAAGAGATCTGGGAAGTGTGGATTGGCACAGGCTGTTCTCTGGTAAGGATGTAAATGGAAAGTGGGAGGCCTTCAAAGGAGAAATTTTGAGAGTGCAGAGTTTGTATGTTCCTGTCAAGATTAAAGGCAAAGTAAATAGGAATAAGGAACCTTGGTTCTCGAGGGAGATTGTAACACTGATTAAGAGGAAGAGAGAGTTGTATGAAATGTACAGGCAGCAAGGAACAGATCAGATGCTCGAGGAGTATAAAAAGTGCAAGAAGCTACTTAAGAGGGAAATCAGGAGGGCTAAAAGAAGACATGAGGTTGCTTTGGCAGACAGAGTGAAGGAAAATCCAAAGAGCTTCGATAGGTATGTTAGGAGCAAAAGGATAGTGAGGGATAAAATTGGTCCTCTTGAAGACCAGAGTGGTAGACTGTGTATGGAACCAAAAGAGATGGGGGAGATACTAAATGGTTTTTTTGCATCCATATTTACTGAGGAAACGGGCATGGAGTCTACGGAAATAGGGCAAACAGGTAGGGAGGTCATGGAACCTTTACAGATTAAAGGGGAGGAGGTGCTTGCTGTCTTGAGGCAAATCAGAGTGGATAAATCCCCAGGACCGGACAGGGTATTCCCACAGACCTTGAGGGAAGCTAGTGTTGAACTTGCAGGAGCCCTGGCAGACATATTTAAAATGTCAGTATTCACGGGGGAGGTGCCGGATGATTGGAGGGTGGCTCATGTTGTTCCGTTGTTTAATAAGGGTTCCAAAAGAAATCCGGGAAATTATAGGCCAGTAAGTTTGACGTCGGTGGTGGGCAAGTTATTGGAAGGTGTGATAAGGGATAGGATCTACAAATATTTGGATAGACAGGGACTTATCAGGGAGAGTCAACATGGCTTTGTGCGTGGTAGGTCATGTTTGACCAATCTATTAGAGTTTTTCGAGGAGGTTACCAGGAAAGTGGATGAAGGGAAGGCGGTGGATGTTATCTACCAGGATTTCAGCAAGGCCTTTGACAAGGTCCCTCATGGGAGGTTAGTTAGAAAATGAGTACCGCTGTAACATTTTCCCTGACCAACAATGGGTATACATGGGGAGGTAGTAAATTGGATTAGACACTGGCTCAATGGAAGAAGCCAGAGAGTCGTTATGGAGTATTGCTTCTTTGAGTGGAGGCCTGTGACTAGTGGTGTGCCGCAGGGATCGGTGTTGGATCCATTGTTGTTTGTCATCTATATCAATGATCTGGATGATAATGTGGTAAATTGGATCAGCAAATTTGCTGATGATACAAAGATTGGGGGTGTAGTGGACAGTGAGGAAGGTTTTCAAAGCTTGCAGAGGGATTTGGACCAACTAGAAAAATGGGCTGAAAAATGGCAAATGGAATTTAACGCAGACAAGTGTGAGATATTGCACTTTGGAAGGACAAACCAAAGTAGAACGTACAGGGTAAATGGTAGGACTCTGAAGAGTGCAGTTGAACAGAGGGATCTGGGAATACAGGTACAGAATTCCCTAAAAGTGACGTCACAGGTGGATAGGGTCTTAAAGAGTGCCTTTGGTACATTGGACTTTATAAATCGGAGTACCGAGTATAAAAGTTGGAGTGTTATGGCAAGGTTATATAAGGCATTGGTGAGGCCGAATTTAGAGTATTGGTCACCTAGTTACAGGAAGGATGTAAATAAGGTTGAAAGAGTGCAGAGAAGGTTCACAAGGATATTGCTGGGACTTGAGAAGCTGAGTTACAGAGAGAGATTGAATAAGTTGGGACTTTATTCCCTGGAGCGTAGAAGATTGAGGGGAGATTTGATAGAGGTGTATAAGATTTTGATGGGTATAGATAGAGTGAATGCAAGCAGGCTTTTTCCACTGAGGCTAGGGGAGAAAAAAACCAGAGGGCATGGGTTAAGGGTGAAAGGAGAAAAGATTAAAGGGAATATTAGGGGGGGCTTCTTCACGCAGAGAGTGGTGGGAGTGTGGAATGAGCTGCCGGATAAAGTGGTAAATGCGGGGTCACTTTTAACATTTAAGAAAAACTTGGACGGGTTCATGGATGAGAGGGGTGTGGAGGGATATGGTCCAAGTGCAGGTCAGTGGGACGAGGCAAAAAATGGTTCGGCACAGACAAGAAGGGCCAAAAGGCCTGTTTCTGAGCTGTAATTTTCTATGGTTCTATGGAAATTTTGTACATTAGTCAGACACGGAGTACAAGTTTAAGATCAGGTAAAGGTTGCACTAAATAAGTGTTTGACTCGATCCTTCTTTCTTTGAGTTTAATTGTAATTTATATTTAAGGTAGACAGACGATCATGGGGTAAGCGAAATTTCAAAGATCCTTCTCTTTCACCACACAGAACAATGTTGCTGCTGATAGTTTCCTGTTTTTTTTAGAACTGTGATGATGTAAACTGGCAGCAGTTAACACTCTTGAACAGAGTGCTACTTGTTCTTTCATTTTTTTTTGAAGCGTTCAAAAGTGGTCCCTTTTGATTAATGGGAAATGGTTACCATGGCAAAAATCATGATGTGAAGAGACATTTTGATAGCAAGTGCCCAGTCAGGTCAGAGGAAAAGACACAAAAACAAACTGTTTTTCTTCCTCTCCCAGTTACATGACAAAAGTTATCCTTTGGCTTTTTAAATAAGGCATTCGCACTACAGATGTCAGCAACTGAACAGTTGATTTATGCATTTTGCAGTGTCGTGGAAATCCAGCACTGAAATGGTTTTGATGTTGGATGAATATCCTCAAGTATAACACTTTGATTCCAGTACGTATTAAATTCTGGGCTCTCAAACTGTGATAACTGCTACTGTCTGGTGGTTATTGCAGTAAGTTATACTTAGTATATGTGAACTTGTGGTACCTGATCATAGAGGATTCAATGGGCATTACTTTTCAGATTATCTCTGAGCATTACTTTGTGGGAAAGGCAATTTTACTGACATCCTGATGATGTTTTTGGATGTGCACAGGATCCGCTCATAGAGGGGAAGCAAGTATTCAAAACTATTTGGCATTTTTCTTATCTATGATAATCTCATCAATGACCTTCCCTCCATCATATGGCCAGCAAAGGGGATGTTCACTAATCACATATTGTTCAGTTCAATTCATAACTCCTCAGTCCATAATTGCTTGCAGCACAACCTGGTCAACATTCAAGTGTGGGCTGAGTGACGAGTAACATTTGCGCCACACAAGTACCAGGCAATAACTGTCTCCAATAAGAGAGAGTCTAACCATTTTCTCTTGACATTCCCTGGCATTACCATCACCATGATGTGGAGATGCCGGCGTTGGACTGGGGTAAACACAGTAAGAAGTTTAACAACACCAGGTTAAAGTCCAACAGGTTTATTTGGTAGCAAATGCCACACATGTGTGGCTTTTGCTACCAAATATACCTGTTGGACTTTAACCTGGTGTTGTTAAACTTATTACCATCACCACCATCAATATCATGGCAGTCACCATTCACTAGAACTTTAACTGGGCCAGTCACATAAATACTGTGGCAACAAGAACAGGTCAGAGGCTGGGAATTGTGTAGTTGGTAACTCACCAATCTGGCTTCCATAGTAATTCCATTGTCTAATAAATATAGGTCATTTGTGTAGTAGAGTACTCTCCACTTGCCTGGGTGAATGTGGCTCCAACAACATTCATAACTTGACACCACCCATGGCAATCAGCCACTTGTTTGGCATCCCATCTATCACATTAAACAGTCACGCAGTCCATCACTAGTACACAGTGACAGCAGTGCCTACAATCTACAAGGGCAACTACAGCAAGTCGACAAGGTTCCTTCAACAGCACCTACCAAATTGCAAGATCTAATACCTAACAGAACCAGGGTGGCAGGCAAAAGGGAACACTGCCCCTCCAAGCTCTCGTCTAAGCCACAGACCATCATGACTTGGAAATCTATCATTGTCTCTGAATCATCACTGGGTTAAAATCCTGGTGTGGAGATGCCGGCGTTGGACTGGGGTAAACACAGTAAGAAGTTTAACAACACCAGGTTAAAGTCCAACAGGTTTATTTGGTAGCAAAAGCCACACAAGCTTTCGAAGCTCTAAGCCCCTTCTTCAGGTGAGTGGGAATTCTGTTCACAAACAGAGTTTATAAAGACACAGACTCAATTTACATGAATAATGGTTGGAATGCGAATACTTACAACTAATCAAGTCTTTAAGAAACAAAACAATGGGAGTGGAGAGAGCATCAAGACAGGCTAAAAAGATGTGTATTGTCTCCAGACAAGACAGCCAGTGAAACTCTGCAGGTCCACGCAACTGTGGGCGTTACAAATAGTGTGACATGAACCCAATATCCCGGTTGAGGCCGTCCGCGTGTGAATCCTGGAACACCTTCCCAAATAGCATTGTTGGTGTACTAATTACTGGATTGCAGGGGTTCAAGAAGACAGCTCATGAGTACCTTTCCAAGAACAGTTGGAGTTTAGTTAGAAATATTGCCCTTGCCAGCGCTGCCCAAAATCCCATAAAACTGCATAAATGTACCTCTGTGAAGGTGATACTTCAGCAATCAAAGCCAGAAAGGTGTTGACTCATTACCATGCCAGTTTGAATTAAAATCACCTTTGAGCAGAAATGAAATCCTCAGGTTTTTGGGAAAGATTCAAGATTCCACTAAGTAGAAGATTCATAGAATCCCTACAGTACAGAAGGAAGCCATTTGGCTCTTCAAGTCTGTACTGACCACAATCCCACCCAGGCCCTATTCCCATAACCCCACGGAACCCTGCTAATCCCCCTGACACTAGATTCAATTTAGCATGGCCAATCCACCTAACCTGCACATCTTTGGACTGTGGGAGGAAACCGGAGCACCCGGAGAAAACCCACGCGGACACAGGGAGAAAATGACCTGAGGCCAGAATTGAACCTGGGTCCCTGGCGCTGTGAGGCAGCAGTGCTAACCACCGTGCCGCCCATAGTATTTTCTAGCAAAATCAACTGGACAGAGTCATGTCTTTGGTGAACAGTTTTTGTTTAGTTAGATTTAAAAATTTGTTTTATTTTGCCTGATGTGATCTGGCTGAATGAATGAAAGTAAGAAGTTTAACAACACCAGGTTAAAGTCCAACAGGTTTATTTGGTAGCAAAAACCACACAAGCTTTCGGAGCTCCAAGCCCCTTCTTCAGGTGAGTGGCTCACCTGAAGAAGGGGCTTGGAGCTCCGAAAGCTTGCGTGGCTTTTGTTACCAAATAAACCTGTTGGACTTTAACCTGGTGTTGTTAAACTTCTTACTGTGTTTACCCCAGTCCAACGCTGGCATCTCCACATCATGAATGAATGAAACCCAGACTTTTGTTTCATTACGGCCTTTCACCTGTCCAGGGAATACTCAGAGTGTAAAGCTAACAGTCTGGAATGATCATTAACTTTTGGTTGGCATTGTGATGAAGCACCGCGAGTTATTTTCATGTTAACTGAAAGGAACCATTCGGGTTATCTCATTAGATTGGTCCAACGCTATGTCGAAAAATCTAGAATTCCTGAAATTCAAGATGGATTTCAAGCATTCTTCCTTGTCAGTGACGAACTGTCAAGACAACGTTCCAGCTTCTAAACTGGTCTTGTGCAAACTCATTTTGGGCTCAAAATGTTGGTTGGAATTCACACCCCGCCACCGCTGCCAGCAAGAATGGCAAATTTGGTGCTCAGCCAAATCTCCGTTCTCCGCAACGGGAGAATCCTAGATGCTGGGGAAGTCAGAGAATGCGGCCAGTTATTTTTTTTTCCTGCCAAACTTCTCTCAAATGTTCTCATTGTCATTTTTTAAAAAATTAATTCACACGATGTAGGTGTCACTGGCTATGCCAGCATTTATTGCCCATCCCTAATTGCCCTTGAAAATGTGGTGGTGAGCTGCCTTCTTGAACCGCCGCAGTCCATGTCATGCCCATAGTTAAGATGAATGCATGGTACAGGTTTCTTAATCCCAGGCCTCTGCTAAATCAGCTCTGTAACCAAATATCAGAACGGTGTTGAATGGATCATACGGTAGTAAATGTTACCTACCATGTTCAAAGAAAATCTCACCAGTACTTGTCACATCCACTGATGGAATGGCTGAGATTATGAGATGACTGTTTAGACAAAGCTAACACCTGTTTCTTCAATGTTAGTTGTTTGTCTGGAGCACTTTGTAGCAATGTACCAGACTTGATTATGTGCAAGAGAGTTTCCTTCAAGTAAACATATATGGTAAATACAGTACACAAAAATATGACTCATATTGAAAGTTACACTGGTTCCCTAATAAACATTCGCCCGAGGCTTTTATTTTTGTTGCTACATCTCTAGTATTCATCCCAATTAATTTATATTTGTTTCAACACCTTATTTAATAATAATCATCTGGGCTGATGTGAGCATGAAGCCCAGGTCATTTTGAGACCTGACAATCGCTGAATTGCAAATGCAGGAAATTATGACCTGTTTTCTTTAAACTATACTTTCTTCCCTAATTATCACTCATGGGGTTTCCATTTTTATGCCACTGTCTGACAAGCTGCTGTGAAGGGACAACTTGAAATTTCTTTATTTCCAGTTTGTCTCTTCATTTTGAATACAACAAAGGAACTAGGAGCAGAAGTAGGCAAATTCAGCCCTTTAGGCCTGCTCTGCCATTCAATCAGATAATGGCTGATCTCTCCCTCGTCTCAAATCTACCTCCCTACCTGTTCCACATATACCTATATCCCTTTAGTTATTAGAAATATATCTGTCTGCTTCTTGAAACCATTCAATGATTCAGACTCCACCGCGCTATGGGACAGCGAGTTCCACAAATTCACCACCCTCTGTGAGAAGTAATTCCTCCTCATCTCATAGAATCATAGAATCCTACAGTGTCGAAAGAGGCCATTCGGCCCATCGAGTCTGCACCAACCACAATCCCACCCAGGCCCTATCCACATATCCCCACATATTCACCCACCAACCCCTCTAACCTATGCATCCCGGGACACTAAGGGGCAATTTTGAATGGCCAATCAACCTAGCCCGCACATCTTTGGACTGTGGGAGGAAACCGGTGCACCCGGAGGAAACTCACGCAGACACGGGGAGAATGTGCAAACTCCACACAGACAGCGACCCGAGCCGGGATCGGAACCCAGGTCCCCGGAGTCATGAAGCAGCAGCGCCAACCACCATGCCACTGTGCTGCCCAGCTACCGTGCTGCCCCGACAGATCAGGAGAGGTCCAATCCCCAAACTGCACCGAGCCAGCAATGACGAGACAGGCAGTAAAGTTGTGTGGCGAGGCGGCCTGGGAGATGATTCACCAGGCCTCTACTGAGCTGAGCGTCCCAGGACTGAGCTGAGCAGCCGGCCAGCCACAGTGTTCCTGTCATCCACAACATGCCTCAAAATGACCGCCTCCTCCTCCCCCTCTCCTCCAGCTGCCGACCGGTCCCGAAACCCCATTAAAAACCCTCAGAGCGCGCCCCTTACCCACTCCCCCTCTCTCCCCCTGACTCCCCCCTTGCCCGGGGGTCTCCGTCCCGGGCGCTCGACGCCTCCCCTCTGTCGGCCGCGCCGAAGCTTCCAGATTCTTCCAGCGTTTTCAGTTTTTAATCTACTGCCTCTCAACCTATACCTGTGACCTCTTGTTCTAGATTGTCCCATAAGAGGAAACATTTGGTCCACAGTTACTTTATCAATTTTATAACATTTAATGTACCTCGAGCAGATCCCCTCTCATCCTTCTAAACTCCAGTGAGTACAAGCCCAAACTGTTTAATCTCTCCTCATTTCTCAAACCCTACCTCCAATTGCCATCTTTCTGGATCCCAGGTACTACAACTAACTTGCTTCGACAGGAAGTAACTTTGGAAAACCTGTTGGCTAAAGGATTTTTGCAGATATGGGATCACAGAAATATTTGGCAAAAATACTCAAGGGGTTGGTCTTGCCAGATACACTACAATTACTATAGTTATACTATCACAATTGTTGCTGCAAGCTTCTACACTTGGACTCAGACTGATAGCTTGCTATGGGGGAGAAATCAATAGCATAAGGCCATGAAATGTTCTATGAAATACAAGTATTTTTCCTGTGTTTGAGGAACAAAGAGAGTATTAACACCAGTATTGACACCACTGAGTCAATAAGTAAAAGGCTGGTGGGACTTGTGGCATGACTTAAAGCAAACAGAGTCTATTGTTTAAAAAAAATGGTTCGATAAGCTATAGCAAATGGAACTCATGACTGAAAACTACAGCCAAGTTGCCCCAGAAAAGCTGTAATTTCTCCAGAAAAATGCTTTGAATAAAGGACAGTACATAATGAAAAGTTGCTTAAACTCAATCCCAATCGAAGCAGTGTGGCAAGGGAGAATGATCCAATCTCCTTGGTTGAAATGGGTTGTTGGTGACACTATACACAACTTTAAAGGGAGTGAATCATTTGCTAAGCTAGTTTCAGTACAACGCACAGTGTCATTTTTGATAAAATGCAAAGACTTCCTGCAATGATTTTGCTACCATTATCTGAAGTCTTTCGTTTGAATTAATTGCCAAAGAAACGCAGAATTAACTGTCTGTTTTCACTACAGAAAGTCTTTTAGAATCATTGAATAGAATCACGACAGTGCTGAAGGAGGCCATTCAGCCCATCGAGCCTGCACCGATAACAATCCCACCCATACCTACCCTCATAACCCCACGTATTTACTCTGCTAGTCTCCCTGACATTAAGGTGCAATTTAGCATGGCCAATCAACCCAACCCATACATCTTTGGAATGTGGGAGGAAACCGGAGCACCTGAAGGAAACCCGCACAGGGAGAATGTGCAGACTCCACAAAGCCAGTGATCCGAGACCAGATTTGAATCCAGTCCCTGGTGCTGTGAGTCAGCTGTGCGAACCACTGTGCCACAGTGCTACACTGAACATGCACCAACAAAAATAATTGGGACTCCACAAAGCCAGTGATCCGAGACCAGATTTGAATCCAGTCCCTGGTGCTGTGAGTCAGCTGTGCGAACCACTGTGCCACAGTGCTACACTGAACATGCACCAACAAAAATAATTGGGTAGTAAGTCAACACCTTTCGAAATCTGATGGATCAGTTCAAAATGCAGATTTCCTGAGGTTTTCTGGTGAACAATGTTATGGATTGTCCAGCCAGATGTTTATAGGAATTGCTGTCATTTGTCTGAATAAGGTATGTTTTGTTCATTTTCTTTGCTGAAAGGAAAATGAACAATTGGGACTTCATCTGCTGTTTTCCCAGGTAGAGGAAAGTGATACAGAATTAAATTAAGAGAGCACAGAAGGAGGTCAGTTGGTTATTGCTTCCATTACAGCTCTCTCAAGTTTGTCCCACTCCTCTGCGCTTTCCTCTCAATAATGCAATTTTCTTTTCCTTTCAAGAACCTATCCAACTCCCTTCTGAAAGTTACGATTGAAAAGTCCTACTCATTCAATGGAATGGTCCATCTGAAGTGGAGAATCTTTGATAGTGCTACGCCTTCTCAGTAACACATTGAAATGTCACTCTAGTTTGTCTGCTCAAGTCCTTGTGTAAACTCTAAATCCATTGACTTCGAGAGTGTGGCCAACCATACCAAACTGATATTTTCTCACTGTAATGTGATGGGAATTCTTGGTGAACCAGCTGCTCATCTGAGGTAGTTGTGTTGAGGTTTCTAAGGTGTTTTTGCTGATTATGTTTTTGGGCTAGTAGACTATCCACTCACCCTGATTTGATTTATTATTGTCACATGTACTGGGGTACAGTGAAAAGTATTGCTTCTTGCGCGCTATACAGACAAAACATACCGTTCATAGATGTTGTGGATCCTGAGTATGATTTGCTTCATTTATGCAACAACCTCATGTTAAGATATTTCTGCATATGCAATTACATTTAAATGTTAAGCTTTTAAAGCTAACGTGACCACATTTTACACTCAGCAGGCATGCTGGGATTAGCTTGAAAAATTGTCTGCATCCTTTGAAAGTACAACAGGCCTTTTGAAAGTGAAACAGACCTTTTCATAAGCCAAAACAAAGCTTTTCATAACCAGCATCTGAAAGTTGTTTTGGTAGTCGGAGATAGCATGAACCAAAGAAATTCAATAACACAGATAAGAATTAACTTATATTGTAGTCACAGATCTATGTTTAGTTAGTTCAGTCCAGAATATGTTTTGAGTTCTTTGACCAGCATAGGACTGGCTCTTGTCAGTATCTCTCTCTCTCTCCAGTCTTTTTCATTTTCTGTAATCTTTTAATTTCAAATTCTGCTCAATAAAGAAATTCAACGTATCAGTGCTGTCTTTGTCCATTCTGAGGAATGAATGGACCCTACAATAGAGCACACAGGGGAGAAAGAAAGGATAAGGTGCAAAATATAAAGGTAGCATTTAGAGGTTGGGTGCAGAGAAAGATCAGCTTAATATATCATAGAACCGTTCAAAAGTCTGATGAGAGCAGGGAAGAAGCCGTTCTTGAGTTTGTTAGTACATTGTTTCAGACTCTTGTATCTTTTTCCCGATGGAAGTAGGTGCAATAGAGTACGTCCGGGGTGCGTGGGGTCCTTCATTATGCTGGCTGCTTTTCCGAGGCAATGGGAAGTGCAGATGGAGTCAATGGGTGCGAAGTGGTACACAATTCTCCAAAAGGTCTCTCAGAATTTATTTCCTTTCTGCGAGCATGCTTGAAATGAGTCAACTAAAATTAACGCTCTATCACACTGTCTAGTAGAGTACAACTCCTCGTATCTCCTATCTTTCCAGATAATCTACTTCTTTTTGCTATGAGAGTGCTGGGTTAAACACTTCATGCATCCTTTCTTGAAATCACAAGTGTCAACAGTACAATATGCAACTCAAAAACAATGCGTAGGAATATTAATTGTAGTCTTTGTTTAAAAGTGATTCCACTGATAATTATTCATAGACCTGCTTAACAATTAATAGCATAGACAAGTACAGTACACCATCATAAACGTGTATTGATAAATTGAAAGTGACAACAACAGAAAATTGCCAAACGCTTGACCACATAATCTACTTCATACTGCAAGTGTATGAACAGAATACTTTTAGCCCAAGATCTTTTTGTTTCTTCCAGTCTTCTCAACAGAAACACATGGAGATCGGTTCAACTTTTTTGGTGCATCAGCATTCGACCTGCAGATTAATTCCCACTCAGTCATTTGCATAATTCATATCATTTTATCCTGCTGTCGAATTAAGACAATGAAAATATTTCCTGTTGTGAATAGGAGGCCAGCAAGGTAACTCATTATGTGAACTAAAATGTCAGAGCGCTAATAAATCTAGATAAAGGTAAAATACTTCACCATTTCAGTATAATTTGCTGGCTGCTTAATGTTCCTTGGAGAAAAATTCACAACACTGAATGTAATTGCTTGCATAAGAGGGTTGCAGTGTCACATTGATCTCCCATTCATTTCAGTGGAGACTCTTTAAGTACATAAGTCCCCAACAGTATATAATGATGGTTAAGTACCCAACATTTATGTGTGCACATGCAATAGCTTTTCGGATCTCTTCCTCACTTCAGTCACTTTGAAGATCAAATCATTCAGGTTTTCGAATTTTATGAGAACCTCATTAATCTGAACATTTTATTTACTTCACAATGTAATCAATTGCAGCATTGTTTTTTTTTGTGTTCATGCATGCTCCCTGACTCAATAATATGGATGTTGCACAATGTGCTATCAAGGCTACTGATCTTGCCACTTGCTTTACTTGCTTATGACCCATACCTTTCCACTCTCTTCAATTCTGATTCATTTCGCCCAAGTCTGACAGCTGACTTGTGATAAGGATACATCAGAGATGAAGACTTGGAGGAAGCGTGGAGCATGTAAAGCTTTAATATATTTGGATCAGATCTCCTAAGGTATTGGTGAGTTAGAAGATAGAAAACAGAGATACAATGGACAATATATTACCAATGCTCTTGATATGACTAAATGCAAGAACTTTGGTCTTAATTCCTGGGATCTGAAAATTAAAGCAGTGTTTTGGAGATCAAGTTTGACAACTGTGACCACTTTCATATGAAGTGTAAATAAGCAATCATGATTATTGCATGCTCTTTAATTTTTACATTTGGTGTACATCTCTTAATATGTTAAAGCCTGGGAAAACTGCAAGATATTTGCGTTTCTACACACATCTATGTGGGAGAAGTACAATGAATCCATAGGAACACGGGAATCATAGAGGACGGGGGCAGACCATTGCAAAGGTCCATTGACCTCGGTAGGATTTTCCGGTTTTGTGGTGAGTGTGGCCGGAAAATCCTACATATAGACTTTGCAGTGGCAATAATTGCACAACATCAATGTTGGGCCTCATTACTTTACTGAAACTGACAGCAACTCCAGGAGTGAACATGTGCACAGAACTCTGAAAGTTGCTGTCAGTAAGTCTACACTCCTTCAGAAGGTGCACTATTGAGGTATGCCTGGAAATCAATCCCGAAGCTACCAGAACATCCATTTTTATGTTGTTAGTTTTGCTGTTAAACCCTGAAAAATATTGTATTTCATTGAATGAAGAATGTACTAACTTCATGGTTCCTTATAAACACCCTCTCTGGCCATAAAAACTAATGTTATGTTTGTGGAATGTTTCCATTATAATAATTTTATAAATATATATATACTGTGAAATGTTTGTTATTTTTCCAGCCAAATCCTATCATTTAATTTGCCCTCTAAAATATTTAAATTAAGTGTAAAAGGATAAACACCAGAACTTCACCACCTCACCTCGGGCGAGGGTCCGACAATGGAAACTTCCGTTGACTTCGGGCGGGAATTTCCGGTCTCGCTCAAGCGAGGCCATAAAATCCCACCCTAAGTGTTTGAAACTTCCTGGTTTTCTCTCTGTGAGAATACTTCACTGTGATTGGCTGCTTGCCCTGTTAGTTGACCTCACTGTTGTTGGATGCATTGAGATCCCCATAACTTGGCAGCAGGTGTAAAATATCTTTGGGCGGGGGGAAAAATGCCACACCATAGACTCTGCCAAAGCTCCAGAGACACATTTCCCTGAGGTCAGTGTTGTTGTTCTGCTGATTGCAAAATCTAGCCTTCTTTCTCTCAGTCTCTCTTCTTCTTTATGACATCCTTTATCTTTCACTCATTTTACCTCTCTCAACATCTCTTCCTCCGTTCCCAGGAGTGAAACTGCAAATGAACCATAGCAGAAATACCCACTGAGCAATCACCTCTAATTTGCTAATAGTTCACCAGATTTTTGGATGAAATGAAGAGTATTCACTTCCTTCCAAAAGCTTTGAATGAAAGGAAGGAGACAAGGCAAGAGTTGAAATGCCGAGTTAAACTCAGAGATAATTGCAGTTCAGCGATCTGGAAAAGCTGATTGAAGTTTCTTGATGACTTGATTGTGTCTGAAATTAGTAGGCAATACAGAGTTGCAAAGAACTTGCTGAGCTGGCCAAATGAGTACATGATGTTATAATACAATTTGAACAATGCTGTGATAATTGACTCCTATGATAATGAGATCAGGATGGCACGGTGGCACAGTGGTCAGCACTGCTGCCTCACAGCACCAGGGACCCAAGTTCAATTTTGGCCTCAGGTCACTGTCTGCGTTGAGTTTTCACATTCTCCCTGAGTCTGTGTGGGTTTCTTCCAGGAGCTCCGGGTTTCTCTCTCATGCTAAAGATGTGCAGGTTAGGTTGATTGGCCATGCTAAATTGCCCCTTAATGTCAGAGAGACTAGCAGAGTAAATATGTGGGGTTATGAAGCCAGGGTGGGATTGCTGTTGGGCTGAATGGTCTCCTTCTGCACTGTACGGATTCTGTGTTTTTTTAATCTTAGAAACATAGAAAATAGGAGCAGGAGGAGGCCATTCAGCCCTTTGAGTCTGCTCCACCAGTCTTTATGATCATGGCTGATCATCCAACTCAGTAACCCTGTTCCCACTTACCTCCATATCTTTTGATCCCTTTCACTCTACCTAACTCCTCTTGAAAAAATACAGTATTTTGGCCTCAACTGCTTTATGTGGTAGTGAATTCCCCAGGCTGACCACTCTCTGGGTGAAGACATTTTTCCTCATCTCAGTACTAAATGGTCTACCCCGTATTCACAGACTGTGACCCCTGGTTCGGGACTCCCTTGCCTCCCTGCATATACCCTGTCTAGTCCTGCTAGAATCTTATACTTTTCTATGAAATCCTCACTCATTCTTCTGAACTCCAGCGAATATAATCCTATTTGAATTAATCTATCTTCATCCATCAGTCCCACCATCTCAGGAATCAGTCTGGTAAACCTTCACTGAACTCCCTCCATAGCAAGAACATCCTTCCTCAGATAAGGAGACCAAAACTTCACACAATATTCCAGGTGTGATCTCACCAAAGCCCTGTTTAACTGCAGCAAGAAGAGTTTTAACAACACCAGGTTAAAGTCCAACAGGTTTATTTGGTAGCAAATGCCATTAGCTTTCAGAGCGCTGCTCCTTCGTCAGATGGACCTGTTGGACTTTAACCTGGTATTGTTAAAACTCTTACTGTGTTTACCCCAGTCCAATGCCGGCATGTCCACATCATAACTTTCAGTGACTGGTGTACAAGGACACCCAGATCTCATTGCACATTCCTCTCTCTCTATCCATAGCTATTCAGATGATAATCTGCCTTCTTGTTTTTGCTACCTAAGTGGATAACCTCACATTTATTCACATTATACTGCATATGCATGCATTTGCCCACACACTCAACTTGTCTGAATCACACTGAAGCATCTCTGCATTCTCGTCACAAGTCAGCCCCCCCATCCAGCTTTGTCTCCCCTCTCTAAGGGGTGCTTGTTGCACAGTGGTAATTTCACTGGCCTAGTAATCCAGAGGCCCAGGCTAATGTTCTGGCTATCTCATTTCAAATCCCACCACGGCAGCTGGTAGAATTTTAATATAATTAATAAATCTGGAATATAAAGTAATAGTGACAATCATCGATTGTCACAGAAACTATCTGGTTCACCACTGTCATTTAGGGAAGGAAATCTGCCATCTTTACTTGGTCTGGCCTGCATGTGACCCACAGCAATGTGGTTGACTCTCAGTGCCCTCTGAAATAGCCTAGCGAGCCATTCAGTTCAAAGGCATTTAGTGATGGACAATAAATACTGGCCTTGCCAGTGATACATAGATCCCGTGAAAGGATATATATTTTGTTCCCTCATCTAAATCATGAATACACATAATACATATCACGGTGGCACATTGCTGCCTCACAGTCCGAGAGACATGGGTTCAATTCCAGCCTTGGGTCATTGTGTGGAGTTTTCAAGTTCTCCCCGTGTCTGCGTGGATTTCCTCTGGGTGCTCCAGTTTCCTCCCACAGTCCAAAGGTGTGCAGGTTAGTTGGATTGGCCATGGTAAATTGCTCCTTAGTGTCCCAAGATGTATCGGTTAAGAGGATTAGCAGGGTAAGTATGTGGGGTTATGGGGATAGGGTAAGTTGATCTGTTGAGGAGTTAATGCAGACTCAATGGACCAAATGGCCTTCTTCTGCACTGTAGTGATTCTATGATTCTCTGACAAAAAAGGTACACCCACAGTGCTGTTAAGGAGAGAGTTGGAGCATTTGACCAAACAGCAATGAAGAAATATCAATACAATTCAATTCAGGACGTTAGTGCTATTTGATTGATAAGTTCGCCTGACTGTGATAAACGATGCTTCTCAAATGTCTCCTCTGTACCACTATGAACAATTAATCAACTTGGCGTTCAGTACCTAAAGCTACAGCCCCTTAAGAGTTTCTTTCTTACCCAAGTGTTGCCTCCTTTGATTCTCTTACTTGCCAATGAAGTGTGCTTCTGGCCAAACTCTTGGAACTGGCTTTTCTGAAGTTAGTAGGCAGTGTAAATTAAGAGAGAGAGACTTCCATGTTAAAAATTGGTGCAGTACACTTAGGAGCTTCAGGCATAGATTAACGTGTGGTCATTTTTGCCAGCAAGTCGCAGCTTCATTCTTGTCTTTGAAGAAATGATCAACAGTTGATGTAGGATGGAAGTCAATAATAGATTAATCATGCAGAGATTTCTGGAAAGAATAGACTTACAAAATTGAAAGGCCTTGTACCCTTCTGGATTCTCTTGTGCTATGATATTTGTTAGCATTCCTGTTTGCTGCCCTGCCGTGTTTTAACATAATAGAATCAAGTCGAGTGGTGAATATAATGCTGTCCGAGTCCAACATTTCCAGTCCAACTGAATTGCCTGACGCTGCCAAATTGAAATTACATTAGAAACAAGTTAAATGCAAGTAAGCCAATGCAATATGTGCTCCCAGCTGCCATTGCAGCACTCCGTAATACTGTACTACCGAAACAGTAAGTGAACCTGGCAGCAGCAGAACCTCTCCCTTAGATTTGACATATCCCATCTGACAATTGGATTCTCAGTTCTAACCATTAGATTAGATTGCATGTCCCGTTAAATGACAAAATTGTGACATCTGCTGCCAGGTTAACTTAGTGTCGCGTTTTGTTTATTCAGTACACTGCTACCATTTACTGGTAGTTAAAAAGTTATTTAATTAACTTAATCAGATAAATTGATCCTTATACTTTATGCCCATGAAGGTGAAAAATGTGAGCGCTGGAAATTGAGCGGTTTTGTTGATATGGGGCAGGATGGTGGCACAATGGTTAGCACTGCTGTCTCACAGCGCCAGGGACATAACATAAGAACTAGGAACAGAAGTAGGCCATCTCGTCCCTCAAGCCTACTCCGCCATTGAATAAGATCATGGTTGATCTTCTTGTGGAGTCAACTCCACTTACCCGCCCGCTCACCATAACCTTAGTTCCTCTACTGTTCAAAAATGTATCTATCCTTGCCTTAAAAACATTCAATGAGGCAGCCTCAACTGTTTCACAAGGCAGGGAATTCCACAGATTCACAGCCCTTTCGGTGAAGAAGTTCCTCCTCAACTCAGTCCTAAATCTGCTCCCCCTTATTTTGAGGCCATGCTCCCTAGTTTTAGTTTCACCTGCCAGTACGAACAATCTCCCTCCTTCTATCTTATCTATTCCCTTCATAATTTTATATGCTTTTGTAAGATCTCTCCTCATTCTTCTGAATTCCAATGAGTATAGTCCCAGTCTACTCAGTTTCTCCTCATAGCCCAACCCTCTCAACTCCAGAATCAACCTAGTGAATCTACTCTGCACCCCCTCCAGTGCTAGTATGTATCTTTTCTCAAGTAAGGAGACCAAAACTGCACACAGTACTCCAGGTGTGGCCTCACCAGTACCAGCTGCAACATAACCTCGCTGTTTTTTAAACTCCATTCCTGTAGCAATGAAGAACAAAATTCTATTTGCCTTCTTAATTACTTGCTGCACCTGCAAACCAACTTTTTGCGATTCATGCACAAGAACCCTCAGGTCCCTCTGCAAAGCAGTATCTTTACCATTTAAATAATAGTCCATTTTGCTATTATTCCGACCAAAATGGGTGACCCCACATTTACCAACATTGTACTCCATCTACCAGACCCTTGCCCACTCACTTCGACTATCTATATCACTTTACAGACTTTCAGTGTCCACTGCACACTTTGCTCTACCACTCAGTTTAATTCCAGCCTCAGGTGACTGCCTGTGTGGAGTTTGCATGCTCTCCCTGTAGGTTTCCTTTGGGTGTTTTGGTTTCCTCCCACAGTCCAAAGTTGTGCAGGTTAGGTGGATTGGCCATGCTAAATTGACCCTTAGTGTCATGGGGACTAGCAGGGTAAATACGTGGGGTTACGGGGAAAGGGCCTGGGTGGGAGTATTGTTGGTTCAGGCTCAATGGGCTGAATCGCCTCCTTCTGCACTGTAGGGATTTTATGATTCTATGATAAGCAAACAGTACCAGCATTAGCCATTCCTACCAATGCTTGGAATTTCACTTTTTTTCCATCTAAACAATGTACCTTTACCCTCGATTTGCAAGCACATCTCCTACTTTACCTTTGTAACTTTCTTTTCCAATATTCACATTATGGCTTTTTTGAGCTTGCCCGTTAAAGCTTGCGCTCACTGAAAACAAACTTGAGCCTGATCCGACTCAGTTGACATGGGACCAATACAGCTGATGGAAAGATGATTGATACTTTTGGCATTGTCAGACAGGGAACGGAGCACTGGTTGCTCTCACGCAAATTGCAGGTGGATTCAGTATAGAACCTTGAGAGAACCAGAGCTCATTTGTTTTACTAAACACTCAGGAAAAGATGTTTTAAATAGTCACTTTGTAGTACAGAATGTGTTCCTGCACTCATCAGGACAAGTGCAAGAAAACCAAATTTCAAAAGGAACCATTTTTATTGCATGTGAAAAGGGTACTGATTGGTTAGAAAGTTGACTGCTCAAGACATTGCCATGTGGAATGGACCAGGTAACCATTGTACCCATACTCTTATTTAATTCACAATGCCTGGACATGTCCCTTTTGTTTCCAGAGGACAGGTATCTGACTACGAATATACGTAGCTGCTAGCAAGTGTAAGTGAACAGAGGAACATAGGAATTAGGAGCAGAGGTAGGCAAATTCAGCCCTTCCAGCCTGCTCCACCATTCAATCAAATCATGGCTGATCTTTCCCTGGTCTCAATCCACCTCCAAACCTGTTCACCATATCCCTTTATCCATTTTTAAAATTAGAAATATATTTATTTCCTTCTTGAAACCATTCAACAATTCAATCTCCACCGTGCTATGGGGCAGCGAGTTCCACAAATTCACCACCCTCCAAGAAGTAGTTCCTCCTCATCTCAGTTTTAAATCTACTGCCTCTCAACCTATACCTGCGACCTCTTGTTCTAGATTTCCCCATAAGAGGGAACACTTGGTCTACATTTACTTTATCAATCTCTTTTAAAATTGTATGTACCCTGCTCATCCTTCTAAACGGCCAAGAGTATAAGCCCAAACTGTTTAACCTCCACTCATATGTCAACCCTTTCATCCCCGGAACCACATTGTGAGCACAAGGAATTATCTTAACTTGGTCGTTAGTTTAATTAGCAGGGTAAATATATGAGGTTACGGGGATAGGACCTGGATGGATTGTTGTCGGTGCAGGCTTGATGGGCCGAATGGCCAAATTTCAAAGACAGCAGCATACTGTGACATGTAAGGTTATTCAGCAATTACTGTCCAATTATGGCCAATCATGGAATCACATCTAATATTGGACATTATCTTCTGAATTTTACAGATGAGGCTGGTTGAGTAGCATCAGTACTCTGCCTTTTGCAAACAGCAGAAGTGCCACGCTGTTTGATACGATCCATCAGTCATTAGAACATACAATCTATGTATCTGACATCGCACTGACAGCACTGACTTGTCAACTAATCAGCACCCATTGCTCCTATAAAGTGTCATTGTCTTTGAAACTTGGCATTCTTGCATTTGTCCCGATGGTAGCAAGAAGAAAAGCTTCGGTCCCACATTTCAATTATCAGCAATAGGTGTTTTATT
Source organism: Mustelus asterias (assembly GCF_964213995.1). Lineage (NCBI taxonomy): Eukaryota > Metazoa > Chordata > Chondrichthyes > Carcharhiniformes > Triakidae > Mustelus > Mustelus asterias. Next base: position 10,464,080 of record NC_135827.1, on the reverse strand, counting down.
GCCTTTGGAATCATTCAAATGAAACCTCAATGATTCTCATAACCCTCCATTCACCATAGTAGGTGCCCACAAGTAAGACATATTTATGAAAATGAAAAGGGCAGACAAAATAGAATAACCCACACAGTCCCCAGTTGTCAAATTGCCAGCAAAGTTGAACAGCATAATCAAGGATAGTATTGTATCTGCTATGCCTGAAACTACCACAATGTCTAGATAATTCTCAAATCTAATGGCTCACAACAGCAATGGGAAAGAGGACAAAACCTCAGCTTTTAGAAGAATTTATATTGTGTCTTTTTAGATCACACATAGAAAGAGGCCATTCAGCCCATCAGGCCTGCACCAACAGCAATCCACTCAGGCCCTATCCCCGTAACCCCATATATTTACCTTGCAAATCCTCCTGATACTAATGGTCAATTTAGAATGGCTAATCAACCTAACCTGCACATCTTTGGACTGTGGGAGGAAACTGGAGCATCCGGAGGAAACCCACGCAGACACTGGGAGAACGTGTAAACTCCACCCAGACAGTTACCCGAGGCCGGAATTGAACCCGGCGCTGTGAAGCAGCAGTGCTAACCATGTGCTACCGTGCTGCCCTTAAGACTCATTATTTCTAGCCAATTAATTAATTTTAGATTTGAATTATGATAGTATCAGAAGTAAATGCAAACAGGTATTTTGTACATCATAATTGAGACAAACCAATGAGATAAAAGATCAGTTATTCTACTTTGCAGTTTGCTCAGTGCTTTTGGATTGTGTCATGCAGTCTTTAATGTCAACCTCAGCTATTAAACCAATTAGATAGAGTCCAGGTTCAATGTTATATCCAATGGCATGTCCCACTGACAATGCAATAATGCACCCATATATTGCCCTGGGTAATACATTCAATCCCAAGGGAACCTTGTATGTCAGAGATGAGAAGGTGACGATCTGGCTGAAGCTGCCACAAAAATCTTTTTCAAATGCAATATTTCAGTTATCTTTGCATATCAAGCAACTATTTTTAGTTTGGAGTTTTAATCTAATGCAGTGCATACAAAAGTGTGCTAACCTCGCTCATAGGCGTGGTGGCACAGTGGTTAGTACTGCTGCCTCACAGCTCCAGAGACCTGGGTTCGATTCCTGGCTTGGGTCACTGTCTGTGTGGAGTTTGCACATTCTCCCCATGTCTGCGTGGGTTTCCTCCAGGTGCTCTGGTTTCCTCCCACAATCCAAAGATGTGCGGGTTAAGTGCATTGGCCATGCTAAATTGCCCCTTAGTGTCCCAGGATGCGTAGGTTAGAGGGATTAGTGGGGTAAATATGTGGGGTTACGGGGATAGGACCTAAGTGGAATTGTTGTCGGTGCAGACTGAATGGGCCGAATGGTCTCCTTCTGCACTGTAGGATTTCTATGATATACTGGAGGAAAATTGAGCTCATGATCAGTTTGAGCCCTTTATTAAACTCCGATTTAGGGTTTGAGCTTGCTTTTGAATGAACAATTGACAATATGAACCTTACGATTGCTGCATTTACTGTTGCGTGCTTCTTCAACAAAACTGAAGTTCAAGATTTTGTTCTAAAAGTTTTGGCTGAGAAGCAGTTTGATGAACCGAGTGACATGGTAACAACTTCAGGCCAACTCAAATGTACCAATTCCATCAAATGTAGATTGATGAATAGGGCAGCAGAATGGAGCTCAGTTGTGCTGATCCCTCGTTGGACAACAAGCTCAACAGAAATTTAGATTTTAGTCTGTTGTTACTTTTGGAACTGTATGAGTCAGATGTCAGAGAATCCTTCCTGAAGCTGTTTGCAAGGCACATTCTCTGGAGTGATGTTCATACATTCAGCAAGCAGTATGGTCATTTGACATCTCAGAACAATGACCATTTTGAGATTGCAGTAAATATTGAAGATTTCCAAGTGTCATTGCTTGCATGTGTGCTTCTTTAGTTTGGTCCTTAGGGCATGTAGAACAGGAAAAAAAACAATAATCCAAAAGTAAAATAGTGTGGATGCTGGAAATCTGAAATGAAAACAGAAAATGGGAGAACTATTCAGCCACTTACATAGCATCTATGGAAAGAGAAACAGAATTACTGGACGGAATTCTCCTATTTTGAATTAAATGCCGTGGCGGGAAATGGAACGGGGAATATTTTCCGCTGCAGAGACAGGTGGGAAACCATAGAATCATAGAAACCCTACAGTACAGAAAGAGGCCATTCGGCCCATCGAGTCTGCAACGACCACAATCCCACCCAGGCCCTATCCCCGTATCCCTCCATATTTACCCACTAATCCCTCTAACCTACGCATCTCAGGGCACTAAGGGCAATTTTTAGCATGGCCAATCAACCTAACCCACACATCTTTGGACTGTGGGAGGAAACCGGAGCACCCGGAGGAAACCCACGCAGACACGGGGAGAATGTGCAAACTCCACACAGACAGTGACCCAAGCCGGGAATCGAACCCAGGTCCCCGGAGCTGTGAAGCAGCAGTGCTAACCACTGTGCTATCGTGCTGCCCATGTCATACCTTCTGGCCCGACCTGATTCCTTGGCTTGGTGAGCATGTTGGTGTGTGTCTTCCCACCATATCTGGGTGCCATATTGAAAAGACACCCGACGCCACTGACCCCACAGTTGAAGAAAGAGGATGGGCCCCTTGAAAAAGATGGATCTCCAGGAACACTCTGAGGATGGAAGATGGACTTCCTCGATGGCACTAAATCTGGAAGATCCACCTGGAGATGCTCCCCCCCACCCCCCAACCTACTGCTCTGGTGTTCCTGCATCCTGAGTTGCTGGTGGTCTCTGTCCAGGACTTTGGAGGCTGCCCAGGCATTGTTCAGGTGAGGCCCAACTTCTGCACATGCGTTCTGGACTGGCGTGTTTTCCCACTGGTGTGGTGGAAGATTCCAGTCAGACCTTCAACTGCATCACGTTAGCGGGATGCAAATCAGTTTCACCCCAGCTTCCAGTGGGTTCCCCAATCCACCATTGCAGGTACCAGCAGAAGATTGCATGGGAAATTCACGCTGGCATAAAGCCAACTTTTAGGCCTCACACACCCCCCAGTGAACCCACACCGGTGAGGGCAATGGGAAAATTCCACCCGTAGTTTCATGTGGATGGCTTTTCATGAGGCTTGAGGCTACAGATGTTGCCAAACCTGTTGAATATTTTTACAATCTTTCTGTTTTGAAGTGAGAAGCTTCATCACAGTCATTCCTGTTCTTTAACAAGCATCCAATTTTTGGGATAAATATGACTTGCATCTCTCTCCTCTCTTTGGATTGGTTTGATTTAGAATCACCAGCTTTAGTGGTTTGTGTTTCATTGTTTCTTGGTCAAAGTTACTGCTGCTTTCTTTAGTCGGGTGTAAGAGCATATTTTACATTAAGTCCTTGTTCAGAGCAATGGAACATGAAAATGAAGGTGCAAAGTCACAAATCTAAGTGCAAAATTCAGCAAAGATCCTTAGACAGCATCTTCCAAACCCATGACCACTTCCATCTAGAAGGACAAGGGCAACAGATACATGGGAACAGCAACACCTGCAAGTTCCCCTCAAAGCCACTCACTATCCTGACTTGGAAATATATCGTCGTTCCTTCATAGTCACTGGGTTAAAATCCTCGCATTTCCTCCCTAACAACATTGTGGGTCACCCCAGAGCATGTGGATTGCAGCATTTCAAGATGGCAGCTCATCACCACCTTCTCAAGAGCAACTAGGGATGGGCAGTAAATGCTGGCATGCCAGCGATGCCCATGTCCCGCGAATGGATAAGAAAAAAGCCAGAAATCTAAGACACGACTTTAAGTTTAAGTTTATTTATTAGTGTCACAAGTGGGCTTACATTAACACTGTAGTGAAGTTACTGTGAAAATCCCCTAGTCGCCAGACCTTTGGTTTAAGTTGGGAGCCAGTTAGCTCAGTTGGCTGGACGACTGTTTTGTGACGCAGAGCGATGTCAACAGCATGGGTTCAATACCTGCAACGGCTGAGGTTATCCTTGAAGAACCTGCCTTCTCAGCATTTCCCCTTGTCTGGGGTGTGGCGACCTTCAGGTTAAATCACCACCAGGTGGCTCTCTTGCTCAAAAAAGGGAGAGAGCAGCCTATGGTTGACTTGGACTTTGGCGACTTCCATTTTCACTTTAAGTAAAAAGTACAGTTCATGTAACTTACCCAGAGAATGTCAATGGTGAGGATCACCAGGATGCACAAGAGATTTTAGCTCCCGACTTGGTGCTCAATGGCAAATCTGGAACTGGAGATCTCGGTTGGAATACTACATTACCAAGGGCAAAGTTGTAATAACTCATCATTAAATTGTTTTTCAATAGCTGCACATTGGTTAAAGGACCAACATTTAGTTTTGATATTTTTGAATGGTATGCAAATCATTCCAGTCCTGGAGCATTGCCTTCCATCCCAATAATATGAAGAAAGAAGGTATTTTAATAATCTGGATTAATTACAGATGAGTGTTAAAAAAAATCCATTTGTAAAATACAATCTACAGTGCAGAAAGAGGCCATTCAGCCCATCAAGCCTACATTGACAACAATCCCACCCAGGCCCTATCCCCGTAATCTCACGTATTTACCCTCCCAGTGCCCCTGACACTAAGGGGCCAATCGACCCGCACATCTTTGGACTGTGGGAAGAAACCGGAGCACCCAGAGGAAACCCATGCAGACACACAGAGCGTGCAAACTTCACAGTCACCCAAGGTCGGAAGTGAATTCAGCTCCTTGGCGCTGTGAGGCAGCAATGTGCTCTGTGCTGCTGGGTTGTCCCAAAAATAGGAGCAAATCTAGCAAATGGCTTAAGTGATTCAAAATTAAAACAAGGTGCTGCTAGCAATAAAGGAATTTAGCCTGCTGAGATGCACACTTGTATTTGTGTAGATGTGGGTATATATGTATATGTGTAGACATCGACACTTAAAATGACACCTTACTTACTGCCCCGTAAGCGACCTTGTGTCAATTCTTCCTTTGCTCTGTGCCTTTCTAAATAGCCAATTGAAAGTCCCTACTGTAGACATCAAAAGGATGAGTCCTTGCTGATTCAAGCACACACGTGACTTACTTGTGGAGGATAACTGTGGACAAATACAAGATCTGTCACTTGTAACTTTGTCTCACCCACGCCCCACCCCAAGACTGCCCCTGCTCCGCCCCCGCTCCTTTCAAAGCCAGGGAGGCTTCAGAATGTGACAGCTTTATGGTTTTGTTTAGACCACCCATAACTGGAGTTGAGATGCAGTACGAGACCTTTTCTTTTGGTTGATCAATACTAAAAGCTTTTAGATGAATACCATTGCCCTTAATATTCTGAGTGTGTGGAAATCTTTGTTAGGAGTCATTGTGAAATGCCTGATTAAACAGCTGAGGTTGTGTTCCTCTAGGGTAGCGAGACAGCTGTGGTTTGAGGGAATAAGCAAGAGACAAAATAACAATAAATAAACTCAAGTTGGATGGATGAAAGCTAAGTAAGTGGGGCACAGGTTCAGTCCTTCATAGTAGCAGCTTAATGTATAAAGCTTGTCGAATTTATATCTGTCCAGCATCTATGATGCTTCTCTCTTGAATTTTACTTCTCACCCTCCGCAAAGTGAATGAAAGACCAGGCTGCTGCCATTGTTGATGCTTATTTGGATGATAGGAGCTTTGCAAGACTAGTCCTGAGGTGATAACCTTCCTTTGCTTTTCCTCAGGAAATGCCTGACTCATAGGCCGGGAAATCCCGCCCAAGGCCATTAGAACTTTGCATGGTGCGACCGCCCCCCCCCCATCCACTATGATTCCCATGGTAAGCGGAATGGGAAAATTCCATCCATACTCTTTGCCCCCCAGCCGAGGGAAAGATGGGACCAAGCCTGTTGCTCTGTAGCAGGAGGATGTTTCTATCATCCTTCTCTTCTACTTTCTACACTTTCTCAGAAGACTAAGGAAATTTGGCATGTCCACTAGGACTCTCAACAACTCAAGAAAGCATTCTTTCTGAATATACCACAGCTTGGTATGGCTCCTGCTCTGCCCAAGACAGCAAGAAACTACAAAGAGTTGTGAATGAAGCCCAGTCCATCACGCAAACCAGTTTCCCATCCATTGATGCTGTTTACACTTTCCGCTGCCTTGGAAAAGCAGCCAGCAGAGCTAAGAACTCCACGCACCCCGGACATGCTCTCTTCCAACTTCTTCAGTCGGGAAAACGACACAGAGGTCCGAGGTCACGTACCAACGGACTCAAGAACAGCTTATTCCCTGCTGCCATTAGACTTTTGAATGGACCTACCCCGCACTAAGTTGATCTTTCTCTACACCCGAGCTATGACTGTAACACTACATTCTGCACTCTCTCCTTTCCTTCTCTATGAACGGTATGCATTATCTGTATAGGGCGCAAGAAACAATATTTTTCACTGTATACTAATACATGTGAGAATAATAAATCCAATCAAATTTAAATCCTCTATATTAAAGATTGACAGCTATGGCTTTTACAGACCTCATGCTTGCAATTCATCTCCACGATGGGAAGGTCTTCTGCGTGTGCGGTATAACCTGCAGCATAAACTGTAGACTGCTTGCTACTTGGTTGGTCTATCCCTTTGATGCATAGCTGATATGACAGTCTCTATCATCCCCAACTTCAAGCTACCATACAACTTTGAGGTTTTCTCTTTTCCCTCTCTCAAGCTGTGTGGAGGGTGCAGAAAAGACTCCGAATATGATTAATTGATATAAAATCCTACAAAGGTGATTGCTTTTGAAATGAAGTGCACCTTTAGACTTACAGAAGCTGATGATGATTACAGCTGGTTCCAATTGTGTTTTTGTGAAAAACATATTTTTGCAAAGGGTGTCATTTATTCATGTGAGTTTATTTATACATTTATGAGTCGTTGAGGTTTGAATTTTCCTTGTTCTCGCACTTTAACTATAACCACCAGTTGTAGCTGTGAGTTGGCAGGGAACCTAAGATCTTCATTTTGATAAAAAGGATATGATCAGAATTTCAAGGCGTTCTACAGCGATGTGAGAGAAGGAATGCTTTCTCTGTTTTTGGTCACAGGTAGATAATTAGCCACAGTCCCTGAGGGACTGTTGGGATCTCGCTCTAAGAGAGAAAGACAATTGACATATAGCTTCAGAACCCTTCTACTTTCTCAGGAGGCTAAGGAAATATGGCATGTCCACTATGACCCTTACCAATTTTTACAGATGCGCCATAGAAAGCAACCTATCTAGATGTATCACAGCTTTGTATGGCTCCTGCTCTGTCCAAGACCGCAAGAAGCTACAAAGAGTTGTGAACGCAGCCCAGTCCATCACGCAAACCAGCCTCCCTTCCATTGACTCCGTCTACACTTCCCACTGCCTCAGGAAAGTAGCTAGCATAATCAAGGACCCCATGCACCACGGACGTACTGTCTTCCACTTCTTCCATTGGGAAAAAGATACAAAAGTCTGGAAACACATACCAACAGACCCAAGAACCTCTTCCCTCCTGTCATCAGACTTTTGAATGGTCCTATCATATATTGAGCTGTTCTTTCTCTTCATCAAACCTGTAACTACAACACTATATCCTTTTCCTTTTCCCCTCAATACTCTATGAATGGTATGTTTTGCCTGTATAGCATGCAAGAACTATACTTTTCACTGTATCCCAGTTCATGTGACAATAAATCAAATACTTTTTATCAACTTTGTTGTGGTAAGGAGGCAAGTCATCATCTACCACAGCCAGAACAGGAATTGAACCCATGCTATTGGTGTTATTCTCAACCACATGCTTGCCATCCAGCCAACTGAGCTAACTGGCCCCTTTTATGCATCTTATTGATATCAAAATGTTTAGTTTTGGAATAGATGCCTGCAGCATGAACATCATCAAGCTGTGTCTTGTTTTGAAGAGCATTATCAGAAGTGGTTCCCAACTTTTCCAGTCAAAGGAGTCATATAAACCCTCGTCATTGCTAATTTCTCTCTTACTCTCCGAAGTTTTGCTTTAGCATAGTTATCAGAGTGCCAGCAAGGCCCTCAGTCGCTCATCTTTGCTGGTCTAAATGGTGAGGCATCAGCAAGCTCTGTCTCTCTGGAGACCATCGCAACCAAGCTGGAGAATCCATCTTCTGGCAATACTGACTGGCAAGCAAGTGGGATCAGAAAGCTTGTGTTTGAAGTTTTCTGTCTCTCCCCTCCCTTTTGGCTCCGGGGCACTCTGAGCAATTACAGTGGCCAACTACTGCTTTCACTGAGATCATCTCAGTCGGCTAAAAACTGAACATATAGCCTTCTGGTCTGAATCACTTGGTGCTACATCAGACTATGCTTTTATCTACTTTGCCATCAGATTCTTCAAAGGAAGCCACATCACTGTGTTGAAATTCCCTTATCAGTTTTTATGAGCTAAAACTGATGCTAGCTTTGGGGGGGTGGAAACAAACCACTTCTTTTTCACATAAAGGAAGGGGAATTCTGACAAGATCTTCAAGCTTTTTTAATGTTTATTTTTTAGTGTCACAAGAAGGCTGACACCAATCCTGCAATGAAGTTACTGTGAAAATCCCCTAGTCGCCACACTCCGGCGCTGAGGGAGAATTTATCGTGGCCAATGCACCTAACCAGCACGTCTTTTGGGCTGTGGGAGGAAACCCATGCAGACACGGGGAGAACATGTAAACTTCACACAGGCAGTGACCCAAGCCAGGAATTGGACATGGGTCTCAAGCGCTGTGAGGCAGCAGTGCGTGCCACCCGACTGAAATCTTGCTTGTATTCACACTGGCAGGATCTTACAGTCCCATCAATGACGTACCCTTGCTGTGGGCTTCCCAGTTTCAAAGGGTATGTTGAAGGGTAAAGACTGTTTGACAACGGAGGGACCATAAGATCCCGCTGGCACTGAGCACGCACCACCTCCTGCCACTGCGAAACATGCCACGGAGTGGGAGAAAAATCCCATTTCTCCTCTCTGGTATGGAGCTTGCTCGTTAAAATAGAATGGCAGTCTTGTAGAGCTAAACCCCCAGTCTTCTAATAACTAGACAAGCTCCACATTGATCTCGCAGACCAACAATATAAAATATTGAGCTTTAATGAGTTAGGTGAAAGGTCGCTTTGACCTGTTTTCTGAACATACAAACAAATGAATTAAGAGCAGGAGTAGACCATTTGGCCCCTCGAGCCTGCTCTACCACCTTATAAGATCATGACTGATCTGATTGTGAGCTCAACTCTACATCCCTGTCCATCCCTATAACCTTTCACGCCCTTGTCAATCACCATTCCATCGAGCTCAGCTTTAAACATATTCAATTATCCAGCCTTCGCTGGTATCTGGGGAAGAGAATTCCACTAACCACCCTCTGAGAGGAAAAAAATCTCCTCATCGCTTTGTTAAATGGGGCACCCCTTATTTTAAAACTGTGTTCCCTGGTACTCATCTCTTCCATCAGGGGAAACACTCTTTCAAGTTTCCTCAGGGTCTTAAATGTTTCAATAAGATCAAACACCATTTTCAGCTCGTACTGAGAAGGATTTTATCCCATTTCAGTTGCATTCATGTTTAACCATCTTATATGCAAATTATAAAATATTTTATTGATGAATAAAAACAAAAACAACTCTCCTGTGATGGCACAGTGGCACAATGGTTAGCACTGCTGCCTCATAGCACCAGGGACCCGGGTTCAATTCCAACCTTAGGTCACTGTCTGCGTGGAGTTTGCACGTTCTCCCCGTGTCTGCATGGGTTTCCTCCAGGTGCTCCGGTTTCCTCCCACACTCCAAAGATGTACAGTTTAGGTTGATTGACCATAGAATCCTACAGTTCAGAAGGAGGCATTCAGCCTATCGAGTCTGCACCGACCCAGTCCCTATCCCCATAACCCCATGCATTTACCTTAGCTAGTCCCCCCGACATTAAGGGGCAATTTATCATGGCCAACCCACCTAGCCCGACCATGCTAAAGTTGTCCCTTAGGGTCCCAAGATGTGTAAGTTATGGGGGGACTGGCGGACTAAATATATTGGGTTTTGGGGATAGGATCTAGGTGGCTTGTTCCATTAGAGAGTTGGTGAAGACTCGATGGGCCGAATGTCCTGCATCTGCGCTGTAGGATTTCTGTGTACCAGATTGCTTTCCTCACATTGTATGTGCGGCTTCCTTAAATATCTCGATTTCCTTCATCCATTTTGCCCCCATGTTTCCTCGCAATATTAACTGATTTTTGATTAGTTTACAATGAATGCATCTTGGTTTGGTCATGAATGCAACTTGAACTGCTTTGGAAATAGGATGCATGAAAGTTGCAGCGTGTCTCCATCCAGCAATAAGAACAGCTGGTGCCATTTTATTTCAATGTAGAACCCTCAGAGGATAACGATTTTCTAATAGAAATGCAGTTTTCTTTTCAATATTTCATCACTGCGACTGTTTTCACCGTACTTCCTGAATACATCCATGCAAATGAGCATTATAAATTGTAAAAACCGAATGCAAATATGTTGATTTAACTTCCGTTTTCTACACATCAATTGCTGAGACCCCATTTGATGTTTCTTCGGGCACAAACCAGGGCTATACATTGCCCTGCTCACTGTTTAAATTATTTCCCAAAACTAGGTGCTTTTAACTTGTTTTTAGTCAATTGAAATTTCCACCATGTCTTCAAAGGCTGCCTGAAGGAAAGCGATGCCTGGGCCCTGGCTTAATCTTTTGGAACCCCCTGCTGAGACCTTCTTCTTCATTCTTCCTTGGCATGTATGCTGTTTGTGCAAAGATCACAAGGGGCTTCAAAGAAGATGCTTAATTAGGCAGCCTTTCCAGATTACAGAAGTTTAGAGATGTGTTAGTGCTTTATAACATTTTCGTATATCATTCAGCGTTTTGTCGATTGATGTGCAGATTTGTGGCATTTTTATGTATTTTTTTTCCAATGAGGCAGCTGCCTTGAGGGAAATGTTTGTCCGAAACAAAGTCGTATAGAAACTTTCCATGACCAGGGTTGCACCAATTTTCCCCTCGAGATGGAACTGATGCAGGGTCATAACTTCATCCGGCAGAGGAGGAGGATGTTTGGCCCATCGTGCCTGTGCTAGTTCTCTGTAAACATAGGCTTTATTTCTCAAGGGATAGAATGGGAAAGTAGGGAAATGAAGCTAAACCTGAATCTTTAGTTAGATCACACTTAGGATGGAATTTAATGCTCTCCCTGAGCCAGATTTACAGTTGAGGGGAATATAATAATTTTGAAGGTAACTCATTGTGGCTTCAAGTTATAAAGAGTTTATTACCAACAATATTCATGTATTTAAAATCAAGGGTCTGACAGAACTGTATACATGATTACTCTGTTCTACTCCTTGGCTCTAACTGAGGCTCCTCCCCCGAGCCAGGACGCGTGCCCCTGCTCCCGATTGGCTCGGTTTCCCGCGCTGCCTCTCCATTGGATCTGGCCTGATCACGTGACTCTCAGGGATCACCATCTTAAAGGGGCCACGGTACCACACTCCTGCCAACCCCCACACCCCTCACAACTCCTGAATTCACCTATGAATAAAACAGATGGAATATCATTGAACATAGGCATGCATGGCACAAGACATCAGGGACACCTCCGGAAAATCTCATCACAGTAACTTAATTGCAGTGTTAATGTAAGCCTACTTCTGACACTAATAAAACTAAACTTTAAACTTTGTACTTCCACAACAAAGGAGACCAATCCCGTTCTTTCCACAATTTGGGTTGTTGCTACAACGACACCATTAAACAGTCTGGTAGAAGTTGTCAAGAAGTCTTTATTAACATTGTTGAACTGAAGGAGCATAACTCCCGACCAGTGTCAGAAGGGGATGTCCCACAAGAATTAGGAGAAATGAACATTCATATACCTGATCTTGAAAACTGCACTGAAACACTTGAAGGCTGGAGCAGCTTGGAGATTTCTTCAAAAGACTCTGTGTAGGCTCCAGAGCAGTACAGCTCTGGTGGATTCAATGTGGCCCACTTTCTTACTGAACTAGCTGCTGTCAACTTTATAGGGCCCGGTGAAATTGACAAGCCAGGGAGGAGGTAAGTATGGATCGACGGGTGTTGGCTGATCGGAGGTTGGAGTTTGGCAGGGAAGGGGTAGATGTGAGTGTGAGAGGGGGGAGAGGTGAAGAGGATGTATGTTGGGAGAGTTCTGGGTGTGGAGGGAGTCCCGTGGGTTAGCCAGTCAGGCTGTTTACAATTGTTACCCATACATTAGGAAAGGGTTTAATTCTGCCGACCTTTTCTGGGCGACTATTGGTGTAAACCTGTCAGAACCATCCAATGTTATGTCTGTGTGGAGTTTGCACATTCTCCTCGTGTCTGCGTGGGTTTCCTCCGGGTGCTCCGGTTTCCTCCCACAGTCCAAAGATGTGCGGGTTAGGTTGATTGGCCGGGTTAAAAATTGCCCCTTAGAGTCCTGTGATGCGTAGGTTAGTGGGATTAGCGGGTAAATATGTGGGGGTAGGGCCTGGGTGGTATTGTGGTCGGTGCAGACTAGATGGGCCGAATGGCCTCCTTCTGCACTGTAGGGTTTCTATGATTTCTATGATTTACATCACATTTTCAAATGGTTGCCAGTGTAGGGCAATTGTCCAGAGGAAGTTCTCCCCTTCCCCCAAACATGATGCTGCGGAGCTCGGAGGTTATGGCCCATATATATATATATATTTACAGTAGGGGGTACAAGTATGGGAGGATTCTCTGGAATGTTGCTACCTAACTCTACCATGCTGACCTAAGCTTTGGGTCAGGTATCTTCTTACATCACCGGTGGGCAGCACTGTACTCAGCCTCGGGTTAACCCTTTGTGTACCAGATCCTTCTACCACAGCCTGAACCTCCTACCTCTGCCTGATTAATTCTAGAGTGGGAATGATCATGGCTGACCTTCCCATTCACCACCAGTTGACAACCTTAAATGGCAAATGATGCCCACCTATGGGTCGCATCCTGCTGGGCGGGCAGGGGACTCACCACACAGGAAACCCAAACAGCAAGCCCAGTCATGTTTGGCGGGGGGCGGGGGGTGGGGGGGAAAGTCCACAGATCCTTAAAGGTGGCAGCACAGGTGGAGAGGGTGGTGAAGAAGGCATATGGCATGCTTGCCTTTATTGGACGGGGCATAGAATATAAAAGTTGGCATATGATGTTGCTGCTGTATAGAACGTTGGTTAGGCCACATTTGGAATACTGCGTCCAGTTCTGGTCGCCACACTACCAGAAGGATGTGGAGGCTTTGGAGAGAGTACAGAAAAGATTTACCAGGATGCTGCCTGGTATGGAGGGTCTTAGCGATGAGGAGAGATTGGGTAAACTGGGGATGTTCTCCCTGGAAAGACGGAGGATGAGGGGCGACCTAATAGAGGTGTATAAAATTATGAAGGGCATAGATAGGGTGGACAGTGGGAATCTTTTTCCCAGGTCGGAGGTGATGAACACAAGGGGTCACAGGTTCAAGGTGAGGGGGGCAAGATCAGGCAAAGATGTCAAGGGGATGTATTTTACACAGAGGGTGGTGGGGGCTTGGAATGCACTGCCAAGCAAGGTGATTGAGGCGGACACGCTGGGATCGTTTAAGACTTATCTAGATAGCCACATGAACAGACTGGGAATAGAGGGATACAAATGAATGGTCTAGTTGGGCACATGAGCGGCGCAGGCTTGGAGGGCTGAAGAGCCTTTTCCTGTGCTGTATTGTTCTTTGGTGTCTTTGGGCTCCCCTCATTCAAATCCACTCGTTGCCTGGTTGAAGTACTGTGTTGAGTTCTAGTTACCATACGATAAAAATGGATGCAAAGGTATTGAAGAGAGTGTAGAGGGGAGTTACAAGTATGATACCAGAAATGTGTGGGTATGGATATCAAGACAGACTGGGTCTCTTTTCTCTTGAGAGAAGCTAAGGGGGGACTTGATAGAGATCTTTGGATCTTTCATGAAGCAATGATCATCGTCAGATTGCCAGTGCACTCAAACTTTATAATGATTCAATGGTACTCCGCATCTCTGGCCAGCTCTTGTGAGTCTGATTTCTTCAGAAATGTCGAGTCCCGTAACATTACTGTAGCATTGGGGAAAGACCCCTTTTTCATGGCACAACCTACTGGAAGGTGAGTCTAAATACCCAGTGTGAATGGGTGAGTGTCACTGAATGGGCAGTGTATTTTTGGTGGGGTAAGCGAGTAGGTTAAGTGGCTGAGTAGGTAGGGTGGCAGGTCGCTAGGGAGGCAGATGGCTGCAATGACAGGTTGGTATGTGGATGAGGTTGCAGGTGGGTAGGGTGGATGAGTAGGTAAGTGAGCTGGGGTCAGGTCAGGAGAGCTTGTCAGATTGGGTTGGGGATAGTTGGGTGGTTGGAGGTTAGTGTGGTTGAGAGAGGTAGTCGGGTTAGGTCAGAGGCAATTAATTGGGAGGGGGGTGAACAAGTAAATTGGGTTGGATTTAGTGGGGGGGGGTGGTGTCAGGCCACAGGTTGGAGGTGGATGGTCAGTGTGAGCAATTGTTGGGGAAGGAGCCCATTCTATAGTTAACTGGGTTGACTAAGCTTTTCCTCTCTGACATTTTCTGGATACCTACCCAGATAAGTCCTCTATATAGAACTATTCTAAGTCTGAAACTCCAAGTCAGATTTGGAGACATCTACTTGGGGTCACAAGAAGCAAGAGAATTACCCATCAGGAGTTCAAACTTGCCAGGCTATTCCAATGGAGGTCAGCACATCAGGACTTCCACAAGTCCCAATGTGCCTCCTGGGTCGTATGTCTGAACTCCAATGATCCAGACATTGGAAGATCTGTAAAAGATTCCTCCTTTTGAGGAATAATCAGAGATCATTAAGATAAGATAGTCACCAAGAAATCTGATAAGAATCTCAGAAGAAATGCCTTTACCCAAAGAATGGTGAATGGGTGGATTCGCTATCACAGGGAATGGTTGAAACACGTTTAGGTGGAAGCTGGACACAAAATGAGGGCGAAGAGAACAGTTTTTAGATAATAAATTTAGATAATGAAATATGGGAGGAGCTCAAGTGAAGTATAAACACCAGCATCGTCTGGGTTGGGCCAACTGGCTTGTACCTGTGCCCTGTGTCCTACGTTATTCTGTCCAGAAATCTTGTGCCCTAACCTTAATTGCTCTATTACTGCCGAAGGAATGCAATCTACAGCTAAGACGCTAAACTGCAACATTCGAAGTCATGGGTAATAAACTACACAGACCAAGCAGGTCTGAATTAACTTAGAATTATACAACTGTGCCACAATTCCTTGGCAGAGTCTACTGCATCTGTCCCTTTTTCCCAGGCATCATGTACACAATTAAATGTTTGCATCTCATTAGCAAGAGGCAGCGATGAGCTGCTTATCAATATTTTGTACATACAGCCGTGCGTTTAACCCTGAGCAGATGACTGTAATCGAAGAATTCATTTAAAAACTGTAACTTCTAGAAAGAAAATGGACCCCACATTTTGGAATGGCAGCTGTTGTTTGATTTTGTTGAAAAGATTTTGTTGAGATTGGTTTGGCAGAGGAGAAACTGCAGTTATGGTTTTTTTCCACATGGCATAAAGCATCTCCCAAATATAATGACGAATATTGCCTAATGGGTTGTTTCACTACTGTGTTTATTCCTCAAGTGAATTTGAGAAATGTCTTCAATTTGCATTGTTCAAGGTTTTCATAGCTAGTATTTTATTTATATGGTGCATATATAGTCCATGATATTCTATCTGGTTCATTAAAATAGTCTGCGCATTGTGAGCTGAATTGTACCATAATCAGCAATCTTTCCTATTGTGTAGTGTGAAGTAATGTGCCGAATTAATGCTGGATTTTCTTTTGCTTTGGGCAATTGCCTTGGAGTTGTTAAAATTTCCCAGAGACGTTGATACTTTCTGCTGTGCCACATAGCTCATTGCTTCAATGAGTTGTTTTTTTTTACTTTTATTCTTCCATGGGATGTAAGCGATTCTGGCTAGGCCAGCATTTATTGCCCATCCCTAATTGTTCTTGAGATGGTGCAATGTCTTTCAATGTTCCTGTGTCTCCTCTGCTTTGTACTTTGATTCCTGTGAAGGGATTATTCATGCAGAATATAAAATGATCATGTTGTGGAGATCAAGAATTCGTTCATGATGTTCTTATGCGAAGAAGCATTTTTTTAATATACACCTGGCAGCAACGCCTTCAAGCATCTCGGTCCTAAGGTTTGGAATCCCTTTCCAATTAATGATTCCCACAGAAACTGGTAACTTTTAGAAAGTTTCCAGTGACTGACTGGGAAGATCACACAATAAGATTTCAAATTTTAAGACTTCTACTGTAACAAACAAACTAAAAACAATATTGATTAAAAACTACTTCTGTCAGCAACTTACACCTGAAACCACAGAAAGGTTTCTCCATCTATCCTTGAAAATGACTAAATATCCTCCGACTCATTATACTTTCATTTGTCCCTTAAGTGGACATTTCTTTCTGCAGGAACCAGTCCAAGCCTATTCTCATCTCCTGATGGCTTCCTTCCTTTTTCCTTTCCCAGCTGATAACCCTGATGGTCCCTGAAAAGACTTTCACTCCAGGGTTACCCTGGAGATCCCTCCTTCCAGATAAAGATAGGTGAGTCTTCCAGCCTCATTTAAATCCTTGTGGAATTGGTCTCTTCAGCCTGACCATGAGCTGCCACTTGCATTCTGCATGATGAATGATAGTGACTGGTTGCCTTTCTCTGTTCTCCCTATTTCTCTTTCTCAGATTCTTGAAAACCGACATACTTGGGAGGTTCAGGGATATCTCCAGAAAACCCTTGAATGCCAATAGGCTTTCTATCATTTATTCACCTCGCAGAGCCCATTTCCGTTGCAACATGAATCACATGATTCTTGTATCCAGGTAGAACTGCTGATTAGCTATCTTCTCAACCCCCAACTGCATTCTATTTTAGAATTAAATAGACAGCTAAATCCTTATAAAACCTGGTATTACTAACACATACCTGTGAGACTTTGAGACTAATAGTCTACCCACAGTCATCACAGATGCCCTGGCTATCATTTACAAGTGTAACAAGTGCATCTTCTTCCCAATAAAACAATTTGCCATCTTCTCTCTCTCCCTTTAACCTTGAACAGACAAACCTTATTGTTGGGCATCATCAGAAAAGGTCACATGACTACCTTCATTCCTCCATTTTACCCTAAATTCAATCAGTCATCTCAAAATATAACAACCTTATAAAATTTATATTTGTAATACTCCCTAAACTTCACTATTCTTAAAACCTAACCTTATCCCACTTCTTCATCTCTTGTTCTAATATCTCCTGCATGCCTTCAGTGAAGTGATACAGAAGCCTGAGATCACGTGCCAACCGACTCAAGAGCAGTTTCTTCCCTACTGCCTTCAGACTTTCAAATGAACTTACCTTACATTAAGCTGATCTTTCTCTACATCCTACATATAACTGTAACACTATATTCTGCACCCTCTCCTTTCCTTCTCCCCTATGTACTCTATGAACAGTATGTTTGTCACTATAGCGCACAAGAAACAATGCTTTTCACTGTATCCCAACACATGTGACAATAATAAATCAAATCAAGCATTTTTGGGGTCTTTTAACATGTTAAAGGTAATATAGAAATTCAATGTAACAACAGTGACAAAATAAATTTGATTGTGACCATTAAGAAAGAAGCACAGCTTTGACAAAGGGTCATCTGGACTCAAAACATCAGCTCTTTTCTCCCCTTACAGATGCTGCCAGACCTGCTGAGATTTTCCATCGTTTTCTCTTTTGAGCAATGTTTGGATGTGTGAGGCCATTTATTTTAAATGATTTGACTAAGAGATTAACTATCTGCCTCACAGTTTTGACTCAGATTGTCATAAATACCTACCTTACTAATTACTTTTCACAAAGTGGAAGAAAATCTCTGCAGATTTTGTGTCCCTGGGTCTGGGAGAGATACTAAGTAAATCCTAGTCAAGCTTATAAATAACTACTTAGTTCAAATGTTCGCATGATTTTAACTGGTTTTGTACAATTCAACATACATTTGATCCTCTGTCTTTTCCTGCTTCTCGAAGCTGAACAAAATGCTCCTGTAACTGTACAATCCCTTTTGGATACTTGCAGGGTTCATTAGCAATGTGGTGCATCATTAAACAAATCCATGTTAGGTTCAAAAATTGAAGTGGCAGTGCCCAGCTACATGGCATGAAATCCATAGTGGGCTCAGGTGCTGGAAGACTGGACTCATAATCATAGAATCCTACAGTGCAGAAGGAGGCCATTCAGCCCATCAAGTCTGCACCGATCACAATCGCACCCAGACCCTATCCCCATAACCCCATGCATTTACCTTAGCTAGTCCCCTATGACACTAAGGATCAATTTAGCATGGCCAATAAGCCTAACCTGCACATCTTTGGACTGTGGGAGGAAACTGGAGCACCCGGAGGAAACCCACACAGACACGGGGAGAATGTGCAAATTCCACACAGACGGTGACCCAAGCTGGGAATTGAACCCGGGTCCCTGGTGCTGTGAGGCAGCAGTGCTAACCACTGTACCACCGTGTGGCCCTCATTGAAGGAACTGGACTTCAAAGATCTCAACTGATGCCTGGACTTAAAGGGAAATTGACGTTCCAATTTAACTTCCTGGGCAGATTACTATAAGGTTGGATAGAGACAGATGGACGATGAATAGGATATAGTGGTGGAATAGTCAAAAGCAAATTACTGCAGATGCTGGTATCTGAAACCAAAAGAGAAAATGCTGGAAAATCTCAGCAGGTCTGGCAGCATCTGTAAGGAGAGAAAAGAGCTGAGTCCAGATTACCCTTTGTCAAAGTATGGTGGAATAGTTGATGGTTACAGACCAGATTCATGAAATACAGGTGGGTGGGGAAGACATTTCCTTTTACAAAGTTCCCCGGGCAGCAAATATGTAAATTCTAACATAAACCAAATGTTTTTTGTGAAGGACCTATTTCAAATGGATCTTATAATACTCAATAATCCGCATAATATGAACTTGTTATGTACGGAGTGTTTTAATATTGTTTTTAAGAAAACAGGTAGCAACATACAGATATCATAGAATCATAGAATCTCTACAGTGCAGAAGGAGGCCATTTGGCCCATTGAGTCTGTACCAACCACAAGCCCACTCAGGCCTATCCCCATAACTCCATTTATTTACCCTGCTAGTCCCCCTGACACTAAGGGGCAATTTACTATGGCCAATCAACCTAACCCGCACATCTTTGGATTGTGGGAGGAAACCAGAGCACCCGGAGGAAACCCACACAGACACAGGGATAATGTGCAAACTCCACACAGTCAGTCATCCGAGGCTGAAATTGAACCCAGGTCCCTGGCGCTGTGAGGCAGCAGTGTTAACCACTGTGCCACCTTATCAGTGAAATAGGGGTGCCTGCTTGTCACTGCTGACTCTATCTACCCTTGATATGATGTTTGACAATGACATGCATGAATTATTGATGACTACTTGATCTAACCAATGAATGGTTTCTCAGGGAAAGGGACAGAATCAGTTTATGGATTCTTTTCAAACAATGTATATGCGTGTACATTTTAAATATAACATACATGTGTGTGTAAATTTTGTATAGATGGGAGTTTGTATTAGAATAATTGGAATGAATTATCATTATTATTCATTCCAGAGTTAATTCCATTGGTTCAAATCTTTAAAGTACAATTACCTATTCCTCTCCACAAAGTAGATGTTTATGTACCTTATGACTGACATGTTGAAGAACCAATAAATGCTAAATTTCTGTTCCTACCTGGACTTTTGCAACCAATCGTGCAAAGGAGACAGTGCAAATCGAGGTTGTTGGGCAGTGAAGGTTTTTAATTAGTATTAATAACATTTACTTTATCATTACTGAACTGGTCTCCGGTTCAAAATGTTTATGGTTTATGTTATAAAATGTTTTGGTCAAACTTGTGATGGCAGTGGTTTAGCTCATGCACTCACTGAAAATTCTTCATGAACTCTCAGGAAGTCAGAAAACCCTCCATTTGAGACCAGCGAGTCAAATTCAACACTTCATTTCATATCCAGTTCGACCTTTATCATTTCTCATGCTAACATTGTGCTATGTCTCCAAATCTGGTGATTTTTCCATGACTCAGACTGCCAACTCGTAATTGCCACTGCAATGCCGTCTCTCCTAATGTCATTGGACTGGTAATCTAGAGGCAAATGGTCTGATGGGATAGGGTTCTAATCTCACCAGAGCAGTTTGTGGTATTTTGAATTCAATTATTAAATCTGGAATTGGAAACTGGCCTCAGTAATGTGACAAGTCTCGTTTACCAAAGACCTTTAGGGTAAGAAACCTGCTATCCATACCTGGTCTGGCCTACAACCTGGTGTTGTTAAAACTCTTACTGGCCTACAACTCCAGGTTGACGATGATGTGGTTGACTCTTATATGCCGAGCAAGCCATTCAGTTCAGGGGCAGTTAGGAATGGGCAGCAAATGCTGACCCTGACAGTGATGTTCACATCCCATGGAATTGATACATTTATTAAAGAATACTTTTTTAAAAAGTTTGGGAGAAGGTTTTAAGTTTAAAAATGGAAAAATATTTGCTTGTGTGACCAGTAACATTTTTGAAGTGGCAGGTTTCAAGGCATCTGTGTCATGTTGTAGACAGGTGGGCACTTCTTTAACACATTTAAACAAACTCCACAGTGCAAATTTGGGCATGTTTTAAAATTTTACTATTGCTTCCAGAGTTTCTCAGGGGTCAGGGAGCTTGGCAGTGCCAAGAACCATCAATTCCACAAGGAAAGCGCCTTTAACAGCACAGTTTGAAGGCCAGGAGGGGCAAGAGCTTAGCCTCCACAGCCTCCCCAATGAAACTCTCTCAGCTCCTCAAAAACCCACAGCTCCCCTCTGGCAATCATGTGCCAATCTCTCTTCCTTATCTCAGTTGCTGACCTTTCCTCCTCACCCTTTCCATCCCATCCAGATTCTATCATGCATCTCCAAGCCACAATCACAGTCAACCTTAATGTGGTGTTCAGTCTCTCTCCGCGTCCCCCTTGTCTCCTTGTAAATACTGCAACCATCGTGTCTGATCTGAGTACCCACCAGCTTTCCAATGGATTTTTTCAGATCTGCAGAGAGTAATATTAATTCATTATTTCATTAAAACTGTGAGATGTGCACAAATAAACCCGTGAATGGAAAACTGCATTTTAAAAATTCATTCATGGGACGTGGGTGTTGGTGGCTGGCTGGCACTTATTGCCCAACCCTAGTTGCCCTTGAGAGGATGATGATGAATGGCTTGCTGGGCCATTTCCGAGGGCACTTGAGAGTCATTGCTGTGGCTCTCGAGTTACATGTAGGCCAGACCAGGTAAGGATGATAGATTTCCTTCTCTAAAGGACATTAGTGAACCAGATGGGTTTTCCAACAATCGACAATGGTCATCAGTAGATTCTTAATTCCAGATTATTTTTATTGAATTCAAATTCCACCAGCTACCATTGTGGGATTCGAACCCGGGTCCCCAGAACATTAGGTGGATTAATAGTCTGGCGATAATACCACTAGGCCATCGCCTCCCCTACCCATTCCCTCCCCTATATTTATGCATAGGGGTTTCAGTTATTTTATAAGGATATTCAGTTGAAAATGTTGAGGCTGGAATACACTTAAAAATTTGCTGCTCTTTGTACATACGTATGTTGTCTGAGCCATATATAATTTGATTCAGTGATCTGTCAAGTGGAAAGAAAATGAATAAATTCTTCATTTAACATGATATTGAAAAACAGTCCAATATTCAGTTAATATTCATTATTCACTTTTTTTCACATTTTATTCAATGAATCAAGATAAAATATTTCTATTTTAATGTTAATGACTCATTCCACATTTTTCTTCCAAATTATTTTACATAATAAGCAAAATAAATGCCAAAAGCCATTATGCAGGCAGATAATTGCTTAATTAGGCAAAAAATGTGACAGTAAATTCTCCTCATTGCAAACTAATGTAATGAACATTTGTCGGTCACTGCTGAAGGAGTTTGAGGTTCGGTAGAGATAATAAAATCTCAGGAAAGCAAATGCACGATGAGCAGAAATACATTGATGTCACCAATAACAGGGCAACCATTCTCAACATCTGAATCATCAGAAATATTTTCAGTCTGGTGACTGCGCTGCTGGTACCATGAGCAAAATTGTTTACTTCATGGATAAGGGTTTTGACGCTTCTAAACATATTACTGAATCAGTTGTTTGATAAGATCAAATGTTGAAAGTAAATACCTTTTGATTTTTACGTCCTTTTTTTTCAATATGTGCCCATCTACAAAATGGACAGAAGAACCAAGGCCAGAATTCTCCGGTTGTCCACACCCGTGAGATTCCTGCCGGCATGGATTGGCATCAATGGGAATTCCCATTGACAGCGGCAGAGAATCCCGCTGCTAGCAAACAACCCGCCACCTGCCGCAGGCGGGAAACACGCGGCTGGGAGGCCGGAGAATCTCATACCAAGTGGTGCAGCAATAAGTTAAGAGAGTGAGGTTTGTCTTCCACATAAATGTCAGATAATTGCTTCATAGAATCGCTACAGCGCAGACTAAAGCCAATTCAGAGTCTGCACACACTCTCTGACAGATTATGTTACCCAGGGTCTCTCTCCCCATCCACATAGCCCCACACATTTTCCATGGTTAATCCATCTTACCCACACATCTTGTCTCAATTAGGGGCAATTTAGCATGGCCAATCCAGCTAACATACACATCTTAGGAATCTGGGAGGAAACCAGAGTACCCGGAGAAAGCCCACACAGACGTGGGGAGAATCTGCAAACTCCATACAGACAGACATCCAAAGCCGGAATTGAACCTGGATTCCTGGCACTATGAGGCAGCAGTGCTAACCACTTTGCCACTGTGCTGATTCGTATAATGAAGGACTGTTAAATGTTTGTTAATTCACGTGCTAACCATATAGAATAGCGCACATTAGCCCTGCTTCCAAAATTTACTGTAGGTCGGTTTAATGAGGAGTCAGAAAGATGGCTTCTTCGAGCCTGTTCACAATTTGGTCTTGATGTTGTTTTCTTTCCTTCTTTCTAGCCAAGTAAAACACAACACCGGTCTTAAATCTTTTTGGTTTATGGTTCTTGTCCTGTCGAATGTAATTCTTACCTCATGGTTTTCAATTATACATTGATTTTAAATGGTTTACCAAACAAACATGAGTTGCCATTGCCTTTTCATGCTAGGCTGTTACTTATTTACCCCCATCCATCATTCCCCCCCCCTCCCACCTGAAACCATTGACTGGGGTAAACTATCTTGCCTTCTTATCTACACATTCATGACACCTCCAACCATAACAACCTAAGTTTCAAAAGTTTTTTGTTTGATTTGCAGTGTTGAGAAGAGCACATGATTTAAAGAAATCATCCCTACATTATAATGTCAGGGACCAGATCAGAAATCCCAAGGTATATTATGAAATTAGACTAGACCCCAACACTTTTTTTGATTTTGGCATTAATGTACGGTTAAGATGTTTCACTCCAGGTGTGATTCTACTAATGTTCTAGGAAGCTTTTATCAAAACAAACTACTAACCTATCTCTCTTAGTTCTAATTTAAGCAATATTCCTCATATAAACTTAAATTCCTCTTCAAAACCAGTTAGCAAACAACACAGGATTACGTGTTTTTAACAGAACTAGAGCCTTTGAACACCATTGGAGAGAGAGAGAGAGAGAGAGACCCACAGACAGACAGAGAGACACATGTCTTCTGACACTCAAACAGCAGCCTCCAGAGAGAAACATTTTTCTTCTTTCAGGATGAAGCAGAAACTAAACTGTTATTTGATCAAGGATCAATTATTCTCCTGCATTCTCAGCATCGAGTTGCCTGGTGCAGACACATCAGCACCATGTAAACAGAACTGAATTTTAAACATATCCTTCACAAGAAACATCACATAAATACATTTCTTAAAGGCACAGTATTGTCACAATAGTTATTTTTTTAATCAAAAATGAAAGCAATGTAAAACTCCATGAAGGCAGGGGTTTTCTGTTTTGAATGTATGTGAATAGAAATAAAGTAATCAAAATCTGCTTCTAATATTTACCTATTGGTAGTCTTGCCATCAGTGCAGAAGCGGTTAACTGGAATGATATCGGGCATGAGTGACTTTGATTAGGTAGAACTGCCAGAGGAACAGGGATCAGAGCTCTCTGAAGCTGAGAAGGTTAAGGGGAAATTTAGTCAAAGCATTCAAAATTAAGAGGGCATTTTGATAGAGTAAAGAAGAAACTATTTGCACTGGCATGGGCAGATACCAGAGGGAACATATTTAATATAATTGGCAAATGAAAGAGAGAGCATATTTCAAACAGAATGCTGCTATGATCTGTTTTTGGCCTGATAAGGTGCTGGAAGAAGATTCAATTGTGACCTTCAAAAGCAAGTTTGGATATGCAATTGAAAAGGAGAAAAAGTGCTGAGTCTATGAGGAAATTGGACTAATTAGATAGCTCTTTATGTCAAAATAGCCAGCATGTTGGGCACAATGAATTCCTTCTGTTCTGTATCATAGGATGTTTCTATTGTTCATTTAATAGCACATATGAATTGGAATTAAAGCTGGAAACTAGGAGGAGGGGATGGGAAAGAGAGCAAATTATTCAAGGCAATATGAAACAGTACAAGCTGAAGTGAGGCGTTCAGTATTTTATTTGGAATTGTCTGTTTAGGGATAATATTGCATTTCTCTTGACATCCTAGCATTTTTGTTTTTTATAGTGTTTTAGTGTTGATTGTTGTGCAAAAAAAGCCCCTGGCAAACTTTAGTTTTATTTAAGTTTATCTATTAGTGTCACAATTAAGCTTACATTAACACAGCAATGAAGTTACTGTGAAAATCCCCGAGTCGCCACACTCCGGTGCCTGTTTGGATATACTGAGGGACAATTTAGCATGGCCAATGCAGCTAACCAGCACGTTTTTCAGCCTGTAGGAGGAAACCAGAGCACCCAGAAGAAACCCACGCAGACATGGGGAGAACGTGCATTCTCTGTCCCAAACTGGGAATCGAACCCGGGTCCCTGGCGTTGTGAGGCAGCAGTGCTAACCACTGTGCCACCGCATTGCCGTGGGGGGCAGAATTGGCTCAACTAGGTCACCAGAAATGTCTTGGAGCTGCTGGCAGGGATTTCTGCTCTGAATATAGGCAATTAGAAATAATGGGCGGGATTTTGCGGGCCTCACTCGAGCGAGACCAGAAATTCCCACACGAGGGGTCAATGGACATTTCCGTTGTCCGCCTCTCACCCGCTCTAATTTTGTGGCGGGTGAGGCAGTTGAATTGCTGCGAATGTCACCAAAAATTGATTGGCGTATTTGCTTTCTCATTTCATAATAGAAACATTGCAAGTCTAGGGTATCTCTGGAATGGCTGATGGCAGGCTGGAGTCTGAAGTTCCATCCATACAAAGTGAAATCTGGTGGTTCCTCAGAACCAAGCAACCAGAGAAAACAATCCTGCGTGTCATTTTTTTGAATGATATTGATGGAGGTCTGTGTGCTGTTCTTTCAGCAAGGGACGGTGCAGCAAAATGATACTGAATGCTCTCTCAACTGGCCTGCAGCTCTATAGTTGGACATGATTCTTCGAGCAATTAAGAATGGGCAATAAATGCAGCCATGCCTTCAGCGACAAGAGGGAACAACATAGAAAATGGGCTGCATAATTTTCAAGCCAATTTTGCGCAACTCTGAGCCCAGCTATTCTTTATTTTGAATCATCTGCAGAAAATATTGTTCCAAATGCCCAACATTTCATTTGTAGATGGGAAGATTCACCTACATGGAGGCTGAAAGTATCTAATATAAGTGTTGGTTGACAAGACAGATGGATGTAATTATCTCTTGTTCAAGAAGAGTCGCTGTTTGAAAAATGGTGAAATGCTGCGACGCAGAGGGTTATATTGTAACAATGTTGCAGGAGGCAGTACTGTAGGAGAATGAAAGACAGGTGTAAAGCCAGTCATTTCAAGACCATCATCAGTTTAATTGTGACTTAATTGACCTCACCAATAGAGCATGAAGACTGTTGTCACATGGTGTTCTTAAGGATGCAGGGAGAGAGAAATGTCACGTGAAAATGAAGCCAAATTGATTCACAAGGAAACTGAAACTTAAAGCACGTTCAATGCCTCTTGATTTTGTGTTGCTTCATGGTGAGATATGTGTACCAGAGTTTGGGGCATTTGCTTCACACTGTCCATGCAGTGTCAGCGTCATGTCGCCCCAATTTAAATATGGTGCAGGTTAGAATGAGAATGAAAGTCTCTGTACTTTACTCCAAGTTTAATTACGGAGAGACAAAATGCTGGCTTGTCAGAAGGCTAAGGAAATTCAGCATGTCCGCTACGACTCTCACCAACCTTTACAGATGCACCATAGAAAGCATCCTTTCTGGTTGTATCACAGCTTGGTATGGCTCCTGCTCTGTCCAAGACCGCAAGAAACCACAAAGTGTTGTGAACGAAGCCCAGTCCATCAAGCAAACCAGCCTCCCATCCATTGACGCTGTCTACACTTCCTGCTGCCTTCGAAAAACAGCCAGCATAATCAAGGACCCCACGCGCCCTGGACATACTTGCCGGAATTTTACCGCCTCGCCCGTCCAAAGCTCATAAGATCCCACCTGAGGCCAATGGAGAATGCTGTTCTGCGAGCCATGCCTGCCACGATTCTGGGGAGGGCATGGCAGTAAAATTCCAGCCACACTCTTCCACCTTCTTCCGTCAGGATAAAGGTGCAAAAGTCTGAGGTCACATACCCACCAACTCAAGAACAGTTTCTTCCCTGCTGCCATCAGAGTTTTGAATGGACCTACTTTATATTAAGTTGATCTTTCCCTACACCCTAGCTATGACTGTAACACTACATTCTGCACTCTCTCATTTCCTTCTCTATGAGCGGTATGCTTTGTCTGTATAGCGCACAAGAAACAATACTTTTCACTGTACACTGATACATGTGATAATAAACCAAATCAAATTGTTGGTTTATTCAGTTCCCACAACCCTTTTTTAAAAGCCAAATCCAAGTGTAATAGACATGTTTTTCTTTTCACTTTTCTCCTTCTGAACCTGGTTAGAGTGAATGTTGATGAGCTCCGTGGATCTAGTGGGATATTAGAGGACTACAGTGGAGTATGAAAGAAGGATGAACATGCCCATAACTTTGGTGATTTAAAATTAATATTATTTGGAGTTGAAAGTCAACTTTTCTTTCAACCGAGGGGGAATAGCTCCCTGGAAGGTAAGGCAAAAGGAAAATCACTATCAAAGAAATTCTAGTAGTTGACCATGGATTTGAAAATTAATCCTGACACGCTCCAGCAAATCACAGAAAAATGAAAAAAAACTTTTTTTCTGGCTGTATAATTTTCAATATTTTATTTAAGCAGTGAGCGCTGATATGATATTTTCTTATTTTACCATTTTTCATAGAATTGAACATTACAATGAAGTGAAAGCCTGAGATGATTTATAACACTGGTACATTGCGTGAACTCGAAGTGGCTCACAGGCTGACAGGAGAGGTGCATATAACTAGAGTGTCAAACAGCAAAAACATAAGGCTTCATCAACTCATCAATTCCACAAAGAACCAATAGTGCTTCAGAAAATGAGCTGGCTGGTGGACTTTCGCAGCTTAAATCCATTTAGCATTGAAGGAATCAAAGGAAGTATAGATTGCAGACTTGAATTGAATGTATGGAATCCTCACAGCCGCTCCTTCTTGCCATCATGGATACTTTGCCTTGTTTCAAAGTAGAATTAAGTAGTGAGCTAAAATTAGTCTTTCCTCAGATTTTCCAGTCTATGTAATATCTGATGTGGAGATGCTGGCATTGGACTGAGGTGGGCACAGTAACAAGTCTCACAACACCAGCGCTCTGAAAGCTCGTGATACCAAATAAACCTGTTGGACTTTAATCTGGTGTTGTGAGACTTCTTACTGTAATATCTGAAATAAAGGAGCAAAATATTCATTAAGGAAGTATTTTATAAACCATCGAATCCCTACAGTGCAGAAGGAGGCTATTTGGTCCATTGAGCCTGCACCGACAACAATTCCACTCAGGCCCTCTCCCCATAACCCCACATACTTTTACCTTGCGAATCCCCCTGACACAAAGGGATAATTTAGCATGGCAAATACACCTAATTTGCACATCTTTTGACTGTGGGAGGAAACCGGAGCGCCCAGAGGAAACCCATGGGGAGAACCTGCAAAAGAAAGTCACCAAAGGCCCTGGCGCTGTGAGGCAGCAGTGCCAACCACTGTGCCACCATGCCACCCTATGAATTATTGCAAAATGCAATGTCAGTCAGAACACAGGAATTGCTTGTGGAAATGTCCATGCTTTCCACGATGCCATTAGTCCCATGGTGTAACCAAAATGGAGTTGTTGACTAATACTAATCAATTTACATGAATTAGTCAACAACAGATCCAGATATGATGTGAGGTGGAGATTTTTAAGAATGAAGGTTCAAATTCACCAATTTCACCCAAGTATGCTACACTTCCTACATGACTCTGAAACATTCTGACCATGGTGTCTGTCAGCAGGACAGTTTGAAATAAATTGTGAGGGGGATAAAAAACCAAGGCCGGAATGCGATGTTGTTAGTGGTGGGCGCGGCAGTTAAGTTGCCACGCGATCGTGTCTCAGTAGCCAAAGAAGCAGATTTTCAGAATGCGATAACACTGCATCTGAGTCTGTTCAATTAGCCTTAACTATACTGAAAGTGCATCTGAAAATCTGTGCCTCATTTTTGTCAATAGGTATTGTTGATATAGATGGGCAAAATTCTCTGGCCTCCCCTCCGCATTTTTCTCGGCACTGGAATCTGCTGGGAAATCCATGGTCGGGGATGCATTGCAGGCGGGTCCAAAGAATCCTGTCGGCATAAACGGTCAGAGAATTCCAGCCAATATACAAAATATTTACATTCCTATGCCAACGAAAGCTTAGTTTAGGAGAATTATTCACTGCTGCCTCGCAGCGCCAGGGACCTGGGTTCAATTCCGGCCTTAGGTGACTGTGTGGAGTTTGCACGTTCTCCCCGTGCCAGTGTGGGTTTCCTCCAGATGCTCCAGTTTCCTTCCACAGTCCAAAGATATGCAGATTAGATTGATTGCCCATGTTGAATTGACCCTTAGTGTCAGGGGTGGTTAGCAAGGTAAATAAGTGGGTTTGTGAGGATAGGGCCTGGGTGGGATTGTTGTTGGTGCAGGTTTGATGGGCCGAATGGTCTCTTTCTGCACTGTTGGGATTCTATTTTTCTACGAAATCTGTTGTTTGCAAGCCGGAGACACATCTTGAAGTTGCATGTTGATTAGTCCCACTTTGATTCTGCTTAGTCTGGCTGAGGACTAACGCAGTCACAAGCCGAGCACTGAGGCAGAGTCACAGTTACAATTTCCTTGGCGCTGTTTGTTTACAATGAGAACAAAAAAAATGATGTATAAACACACATGACATCAATTCACCAGGGGATTAAGAGCTAAAGCTTGTGCCCTGTGACCGCTCCATTCTGTCCATTGTTAGAACACTGTGAGCTGCAATTCTATCACTGCGTTTGAGTCCACAGCCAAGGGACCAGGGGCTGCGCTGTGCAATTGGAGCAAGTGGTGTCTGGGTTTGTTAATTTGTGTAGAAATAATTATCCTCAGAAGCCGAGCCACGAGTGTGGGCACAATGCTCTCTGCGGTTGCTCCAAACATCGTTCCTGTAACAGAAATAATTTGAATGACACTGGTATGGTTTTCATTATTGCTACAATATTTTTCACCCGTTTCATAACCTTCGTTTACAGATTAAATTGTCCCTTTTGATCCTGGAATTTGTAGATATCAGAGAAAGGAGTATGTTTTCATCAATGAAAATCGAAGCGTAGGATCAGAATGAAAGCACTTAATAAATCTCACATTATCTGATGAACTGTAACAGCAGTTCAATTATACACTTTACTTACTGCAGTTGAACTGTGTGTGTCTACATGTGTGTCTGCAATAAATTCTGCAGAATCTTTCCAGCGCATTCAATTGCAAATGTGACAGAAGGCTTTATGCCTCTGAAAAGCTGTAGATTCTTCTTTGATTGTCCAAATAGGTCCATTATAGTTTGTAAAATCAAATCTAAATCACTCCCTCAAGTGCATTTCCAGATCCCAGTGACATCGGCAAACCTTTGATTTATTCCAAACTATAAATCAATAAGGAGCTAATGGAAACAGAGAAGTGTTTAACTCCCTGACTGTCAGATTTGCCCCTGTAGGCGGCTCAGCATGCGTGTTTTAAGGGAATGTTGCGCAAGTGAAAATTTTCTTATTGAAGCACCCTTACATAAATGTAACAACTTCAACTTTGTCTTCTCAAGGTTTGGTCAAATTCCAATGCTCTTTTACTTTCAACAGTGAGCCACTCCTAGAACAATGTGAATGTGTTACCCATTTTCCCAAAATTACATCTTTTAACAGAAGTAAATGTCAGTAAAGTGTTTACATATTGTCCAAACCTCCATCTCCTCCTAACATCAGCCATGATCTTATCAAATGGTGAAGCAGGTTTGATGGGCCAAGTGGCCTACTCCTTTCTTATGATCTAACTCCACAGACCAGAGCCGGAATTCTCCAGCCCTTCATGCCGGCCGGTTCTCCAGTCCCGCCAGCAGTTCACCCCCCCCCCCTCCCCCCCCCCCGCCCGTGGGTTTCCCGCCGGCGTGGGATGACATCAATGGGAATTCCCATTGACGGTGGCAGGGCTGGAGAATCCCACTGCTCGCAAAAAACGCGCCATCTCCCGCCGGCAGGAAACGCGCAGCTGGGAGGCTGGAGAATCTTGCCCCAGATGTCTCAAAGGGGCTAAATGGAATAGTGTGGAGGGTTCAGATGTTTAAGGGGGAGTCAAATCTCAGTTCATTTGGGTAAGTAACTAAGAACAAAGATTGTTAAGGAAATTGATAAAGTGGCCATGGGTTAATAGAGAAAGGTAGCTTACAAACAGAATAGAAGTTAACGAGATAAATTTAGAGGAATGGAAAATAAATTAAGAAGTGAAAATGGACTATAGAATCATAGGATGTCTGTAGTGCCGAAGAGGCCATTCAGCCCATCGAGTCTGCACCGATTCTCTGACAGAGCCTCTTACCCAGGTCCAATCCCCATAACCCCAGGTATTTACCCCGCTAATCCCACTAACCTACACATCTGAGAACACTCAGGGGCAAATTAGCATGGCTAATCAAACTAACTTGCACATCTCTGGATTGTGGGAGGAAACCAGATCTCCCGAAGTAAAACCACGCAGACACTGTGAGAATGTGCAAACTCCATGCAGTCACCCGAGGCTGCAATCCAATTCAGGTCTCTGGCACTGTGAGGCAGCAATGGTGACAGCCAAAGAATTGTGTATTTGTGTTCTTGAGTACTTAAATTAGGCAACTAGAAATACGCATTAGAAGGGTCAGAATATCATGGGTTTGAAGACTTTAGTTGAGTACTGAGGCAGTATTGCAATGTCGAAAGTGCAATTTTTTGGATTGAACAGCCAACCATTTCAGGTGGATAGGAACAAATTCATAATCTGAAGTCCAGTGAAGCATCACATAGCCTGAATATATGAATTGACAACTAACTTTAAATCTGCCATCATCACTGCTCTCCTCAAACCAACTCCTCAACTGCACCATCCTTGCAAACCATCATCTAGCTTCAACGTACCATTTATCTCCAAGGTCCTTTCATATGTTGTTGCCTCCAAAATCCATGCCCATCATTTCTGAAACTTGATGTGCAAATCCCTCCCTTCAGATTCCTGCCTCTGCCACTGGGCAGCACGGTGGCATAGCAATTCATTAGCACTGCTGCCTCAGGACGCCAAGGACCCGGGTTTGATTCCCGGTTTGGGTCACTGTCTGTGGGGAGTCTGCACGGTCTCCCCGTGTCTGCGTGGGTTTCCTCCAGGTGCTCTTCTGTCCTCCCTCAGTCCGAAAGACATGCTGGTTAAGTGCATTGGCCATGCTAAATTCTCCCTCGGCGTACCTGAACAGATGTCGGAGTGCGGCGACTAGGGGATTTTCACAGTAACTTCATTGCAGTGTTAATATAAGCCTACTTGTGACACTAATAAATACACTTTAAACTGTGCTGAACTGATTCTTTATCACAAATAACATCCAGTGTTACTGTGACAAAGATAAACTCTCCGTCCTCATCATGCAGCCTTTGATGCACACCAACCTGCGCCAATGCCTCTCCAGTGCCTCTCACTTGATGGGACTGATCTCAACTTGTTCTGTTCTTTGCTGATTGTAGCCAGAGCAACAAATACTGCCCAGCCAGCGATGCCCATGCCCCACGAATGAATAAAAACAAAGCACACTGTTAGTTTTCACACAAAAACAGAAAATGTTGGAACAACTCAGCAGGTCAGGCAGCATCTGCCGATAACATTTCAAGTCTATGACCTTTCGCCATATTCAAAAGCAGACTGGATGCCAGATAAACAGTTTGACAATTTAACAGCAATGGAGCTGTCACGAGAGAGTTGCTGATGAGGTACAGATGGGTGTCACCGGCGTACATGTGAAAATGAACAATGTGCTTTCAGGTGATGAATATTCAAAAAAAACTTGACTGAAACGGTGAATTTTTCAGAAAGTAAACAAGTACTTATCCAGTCTACTTGGCATATCCCAGAATATCTGGAGTGTGGGGAGGAAATAGCAACAGGCATGACAAATGCTGCCGAATGAAAACAGAACCTGCTGGAAATACTCAGTTTGACTAGCAACGAAAAAGAGTATTTAGCTTTTCTATTTGTGTCGTAAGTACTGCACTCCATTCAAGAAAGGGCAAAAGGAATAGTTAATTAGTTAATTGTCGGAAGTGTTTCAGTGCATGGATACCTGATGAAATTAGTTAACACCGAATGGGCATGGTCAGGAGTGGGCAACAAGGATATGTAAAGGAAAAATCGTGCTTTATTGTTTTAACTGATTGTTTCAGGGAGAGAGAGAGATGGCTGGTTTTTCATTCTGTGGCAGATACTGCTTTGCTCATGAATGAATTGGATGGAGGAAGAAGATCGATGGCACTGAAGTTTGCTTATATAATAAGTTTGCTAATGATATAATAGCACAGCAAATTGTAATGAGGACATAGATAGGTTAGCAGAATGTGTGGATAGATAACAAATGCAGTCCAATGTATTGAAGTTATGCATTTTCGAAATAGAACATGGAAGATATGTTCTGAGGTCTGGGAAATGTGAACAGGATACACATGTCCAGCTGAAGAGCTAGATTTGGCACTGCAATGAAGTTACTGTGAAAATCCCTCAGTCGTCACACTCCGGTGCCTGTTCGGGTACACTGAGGAAGAATTTAGCATGGCCAATGCACCTAACCAGCATGTCTTTTGGATTGTGGGAGGAAACCGGAGCACCCGGAGGCAACCCACGCAGACGTGGGGAGAAAGTGCATACTCTGCACAGACAGTGAGCCAAGCCGAGAATTGAACCTGGGTCCCTGGGAATTTGGTAACAAATATATATTGTTTGAATCATTACAACCTTAGAACTAAAGCCTTGACCTTTTGATGCAGGCCTATTGTGATATATAATCCTTACCTCTATATACTTGACTATGCTCTCACATTTGTTGATGCACAATGAACAGGTTTCATTTTAAAATAGATTATTGCAGCCCAACAAATTGAAAGGTTTGAAATCCACGTTATGTGTGATCAATCATTGAATCCTACAGTGCAGAAGGAGGCCATTTGGCCTATCGAGTCTGCACTGACCACAATCCCACCAAGATCCTGTCCCTTTAACCCCATGCATTTACCCCAACTAGTACCCCTGACACTAAGGGGCAATTTACCAGGGCCAATCCACCTAACCCGCACACCTTTGGACTGTGGAAGGAAACCAGAGCACCCGGAGAAAACCCACGCAGACAAGGGGAAAACGTGCAGACTCCACACAGTGATTATACACCTGTATTTTGAAATGATTATTGTATTAGCATGTTATGAAACAAATGTTCAACATTCACGTTGCAGAGAAGGAAACATTTTCCTGGTGATATTGTTGTGTTCTCCAGCTCCCCAGTGTACTGGAATGATGCACACTGTGATAATCACACTGATTATAGATTGCAGAACCAATCCGTTATTTGAAACAAAACAACATGGACATAAGACATTTCTTGATGCGAGATGAAGATTGAAGTAGACGTAGAGATTGTGATGTAACGCTTTTCTTCTCTCCCATCTCTTCCTTTTGTGATGTGGTAAGAGGGAAAATTGGTGGACGGAATTCTCTGGCTATTCACACCCCGCTGCAAGTGAAGATGGGGCATTTGGCACTCAGCCACAACTCCGTTCACTGCAGTGGGACCAGAGAAACCCACGGGCGTGAACGGCTGGAGAATTCCAGCCAATGTTTTTGCTTCTGCTTGAACAGATTTCTCCTTCACCTCTCCTGGATGTATCCTCTCTCCCACAGCCAGGACAGACCCAACAGAGGTGGGAGCACAATAGTACACAGTCCATTGTTGAGTGGGAGTGATTGGACCTGAGAATTCTCAACATTGACTCTGGACTAACAGGTTAAACAGGAGTAGCAAACCTCCAGAGCTTATTATATAATGCCCTTCTATAGCTGATGACTCAGTACTCTTCCAAATTGAATGCCTCTTGATGTCAGCACTGAGTAGCAAGGCCACAGAATGAAATGTGAATGGGTTATTTCAATGTCCATTGCCAAGTATTGCTTGGTTGGGCCAACACTGACTGTGCTGGCCAAGCGTAGACTAACTTGCAGCATAAAATGCTGAGATACACTCTGCTATGATCCCAATTGATGTTACTACTGAACGGGAAAGTCCCAGAATGGAACCCTGACTCAAAAGACTGTAACTTTTACTTTTGTTTGGAAACATGGATGAAGAGAATCACAGGACTGCCAATTCGCTTTTAACAACAATAAGTTATTAAACATGAACCGTTTGACTATAATACAATGCTCCTTCACTCCCACTTATCTTCACAGGAGAACATGCCCCTGTCTACATCAACGGGGACGTACTAAAAAGGGACGGGAGCTTCAAGTTTTTAGGTGTCCAGGTCACCAACAACCTGCCCTGGTCCCCCCATGCCGACACTATAGATAAGAAAGCCCATTAACGCCTCTACTTTCTCAGAAGACTAAGGAAATTTGGCATGTCAGCTACAAGTTTCACCAAATTTTATAGATGCACCATAGAAAGCATTCTTTTTGGTTGTATCACAGCTTGGTATGGCTCCTGCTCTGCCCAAGACCACAGGGAACTACAAAAGATCGTGAATGTAGCCCAACCTATCACGCACAGCCTCCCATCCGTTGACTCTGACTACATTTCCCTCTGCCTCGGCAAAGCAACCAGCCTAATTAAGGACCTGACGCACCCCGGACATTTTCTCTTCCACCACCTTCCTTTGGGAAAAAGATACAAAAGTCTGAGGTCACGTACCAACTGATTCAAGAACAGCTTCTTCCCTGCTGATGTCAGATTTTTGAATGGACCTACCTCAAATTAAGTTGATCTTTCTCTACACCCTAGCTATGACTGTAACATTACATTCTACACTCTCTCGTTTCCTTCTCTATGAATGGTATGTTTTGTCTGTATAGCGCACAAGAAACAATACTTTTCACTGTATGTTAATACATGTGACAATAAATCAAACCAAATCAAAATCAAACAAATGTATACAGGTCTAAAGGATAACACGGGTTATAAAATGTATTTGATGCTGTTGTGGTTTCAGTAAACACACAATCCTGTGTTTACTGAAACCACAACAGCTGACTGTGATCAATCATACTCCACTTTGAAGCCAAGAGAACTTCTATGGGTTTCTCCTCAATTCCCCCCAGACAATCACACCATGAGCTAACACCACATGCAGCATGGTGGCTCAGTGCTGCCTCACAGCACCAGGGACCTGGGTTCAATTCCAGCCTCGGGTCATTGACCCTGTGGAGTTTGCACGTTCTCCCCGTGTTTGCATGGATTTCCTCCGGGTGCTTTGGTTTCCTCCCACAGTCCAATAATGTGCAGGTTAGTTGATTGGCCATGGTAAATTGACAGTTAGTGTCAGGAGGACTAGAATGGTAAATACGTGGGATTACAGGGATAAGACCTGGGTGGGATTGTTGTCGGTGCAGGCTCAATGGGCCAAATGGCCTCCTTCTGCACTGTAGGGATTCTATGATTCTATCTCACTGGATTCCGGCTTCCACATGAATGATTCCAAACTCCATTCTCAAGAAGACATGCTTCAGAATCTTCTTTCAAACAATGCTTTCTCTCAACTGTTCCCAAGAAGTATCCGCTTCCAGGTTTTTCAACTCTAATTTCAGTATTCCTTTGTCTGAGATGCTTTCAGGCTTTTACATAAACTCTGAGATCAAGCCACCAATTGCTTCAACTATTGCTCCACAGTAAGTATTCACAAACCTTAGAATTACTTCAGATACCTCTGGCTTTGCCAACTCTTCTCACTCTCTTCAGCCCTGTCTGTAACCTCAATGAACCATACTCTGTTCCAGTTTCAGATTCCTCTGTTCCTTTGATTTCCTGGGACGTATCATTCATTCACTGGTTTCTAGAACTAACTGTTCTTGCTTTTCTCTGGGACTTTTTTGTTCCCATTATTCCATCCTTTTACTTCTGCTTCTGGCAGAGCTGAGAGAGAGAGAGAGAGCTGTTCTCTTTCTACCTTCCGAGTCCCATCTGCTATGCATGTATCTAAAACTAAACTCAAAAAAGTTGTCCTACCCAAAAGGTGCCCCTGCTTGCTAAGCAACAGTTAATTCCTTCTCCAATGCTCTTATTTACTTTTCACACCAGAAACTCTGAGCATAATAGAGATGCTTTGAACTGAAATCCCCATATATGCAAACACCATTGTTCAACATTTATCTAAGTATGGTTTTACCCTTTCCTACACAGATGAAACCCACTAAATTTACGCCTTATTTCTAACATCCAGCAGCACTATTTTTTTTTATTCGTGGAACATGGGCATCGTTGGCTGCCCATCCCTCGTTGTCCTTGAGAAGGTGGTGGTGAGCTGCCTTCTTGAAACGCTGCAGTCCACATGCTGTGAGTTGACCCACAATGCCGTTGGGAAGGGAATTCCAGGATTTTGACCCAGCGACTGCGAAGGAATGGCGATATATTTCCAAGTGAGGATGGTGAGTGGCTTGAGGGGAAACTTGCAGGTGGTTCCCATGTGTTCCCATGTATCTGCTGCCCTTGTCCTTCTAGATGGAAGTGGTTGTGGGTTTGGAAGGTGCTGTCTAAGGATCTTTGGTGAATTGCTGCAGTGCATCTTGTAGATAGTACACACTGCTGCTACTGAGCGTCGGTGGTGGAGGGAGTGGATGTTTGTAGATGTGATGCCAATCAAACGGGCTGTTTTTCCTGGATGGTGTCAAGCTTTTTGAGTGTTGTTGTTGGATCTGCCCCATCCACGCAAGTGGGGAGTATAGATCACAAATATAGATCACTTATAAGTACCTCTGCTTCCTGACAAATCACAGTGGTATCTGCTGGAAATTGCAGTCTGCTACACTGCTTGGGAGTTCCTGCAATCTGACTCAAGTGAAATTTATGGAAAGATTCCTGCACTTGAACTTCAGACTCGTGTTAAGGGAAAGCCTTCAATGAAAGCTTTTGTTCGAACACAGAAAGTATTAAGGTGCAACTTCAGTTATTTTGTTATTCTCTTACAAGCATTATTCTCAGTTGACATTTTTGTAGCTTGATATAGAAATGAAGATAATGGCCGGAATTCTCTGGCCATTCACGTCTCGCTGCCAATGAGAACGGAAAATATGGTGCTCAGCCAAATTTCCGTTCACTGCAGCGGAATCCCAGCTGCGGGTGAGGTTGGGGGATCCAGCCCAATAGCTCAAAGCCCTTTCAAAAAAGTATTTGGATCCACTACATTGGTTAGTTTCTGTTTTGTATGTTGAACTTTGCTGATGCTGGATGCTTTGATGCATTGTTTCAATTTGTCATCAGTTTATGTCCACTGGCTGTTTTTCACGCCTTGCCCCTGAATTTTAGTTTTAGATTCCTCACTTTTCCAATTGCGATTTTCTCTTTAAGGATCCATACATGAAGGCAATAAGGAACAGATAATACATAGAAATTGATAAATGGGTAAAGTTGCAGTTAGGATGTCAAAATGTGACCAATGAAATTGGTGTAAAACTGACGTTTCGGGAGAATGGGAGAAGGTGGCTGGACTACCTGCACCTGGATATAAAGGAATGTCTGAAAGCAACACGGGGGGGGAAAAAATATTGATCTCACACACTGATTGGAAACTGCCGGATTTACAGGAGTTCTTGTTGTGAAAATAAACTTGAGAAACTGGGAATTATTATTCAAAGTGCATGTTTTTGATCGATCCTGCGTACAAAGCTCACCAAGATGAAGAAAGGTAAGTTAAGTAGTGTTTCCACCAGTAAATTAGGGACATCCAGTTTGAGAAAGACAAAAAAAATTAATCGATGGTAAGAAAAATTCCTTAACGTTTAGTAGCTTCTGTTATTGCTGAGCGAGAGTCTATAATTCAGAGAAATAAGAACAGGAATGCTGAAAATACTCAGCAGGTCAGGCAGCATCTATTAAGAGAGAAAAACAAAGTTGATGTTTCAGGTTAATGAGTTTACATCATAGCATATTTAAAATATTAATCTTGTTTCTCTCTCCACAAATAATAGTGCTTTCCAGTATTTTCTACTTTAATTTCCCCACAAATGTTGGCTTTTCTGTTGTTTTAAAAGGAGGAACAGTAAACGGTGCACATACATAGGTGAATAAGATTACATTAAGTGCGCATGTAGAAAACATTGGTACACAGTTTAACAGACCAAATCCCTGCTTTATGCTCTTATGTAATTAAGGAGTCTGTAATTGTATGATCTTATGGAATTAAAGAGCCTGTCATCTGATTGTATCTGCTGTCTGAGCAATGTGAAGCTGAGTACTGGGGAAGTGCTGTGGAAAGTAGACCATGTTAACTTTAGAAAGTCTTATAATCCAGGTCAGAAGCTCCAATATATTTTGTGAAGTCAGCTTAAATGATAAGTTTTGCACTTTGAATTTGGCACGGGTAAGCATAAGATGTTTCACTCCAGATATGATTTAAATGACCCACTAGGGAGCTTTAATCAAACAAAGTTTATTTAAGAATACAGTTAACAAATAGAAAGAAAATTAGCAAAAACTTTTACCAATTACAAACAAGAAAAAAAAAACAAGCGTGATATTGTATAAACCTTAACAGCTCAATGTACTGTTCCAACACAACGTTCTTACCACATGTAATTTTACATGTGTAATGTCAATTTTAGCACAGGAAATACGGATGCTCACGTGACTTTTCAGCTCTGCAACACCTGCTGTGAATTAGTCCTTTGGATAGAGAGTTGAAACTCTGGCTTCTCTGTTCTGGAACTCCCAGCACCTCGAGGTAAAGATAGAGCCACTGCTCGCCTTGAGCTAGCAAACCCCCGACAGCAAAAATTTCACTCCATAAAAGTAAGAAAGACTGCTTCCAACTAGCCAGCAGAATTTCTAATACCAGAGAGAGAGACAAAACACCACATCCAGCCTGGAGTCTAAATACCTTCTAATTAGCCAGCAATCAAAACTGAAAGTAAAAAAACTCGTGAGGAATAAAACTGTCCAACCCCACCTGTCAATCATTCCCCCCCCCCTCGCCCCACCCAACAAATCCAAAAGGATTGTAACCTCCAAGACAGCGCATTAGGCCCAGATTAAAAATAAACAAAAACCCAATAAATAATTTAAGCAGCAATAAAAGGACATCTAGTCAGGCAGCTCACTGCTGGCTTATAACTGCAGAGAACATGATTAAAAACACATTTCTTAAAGGCACAGTAGCGTCATAAAAGTCACCACATTTGTTTAATTTGAGAAAGATTTCACTACCTACCTCATCCTGTTTAAATTTATGTTTTCAGGGAGTGGAGATACCTGATTTGCAAACAAATTTACTTCTAGTAGCTCTGAATCCAACATCTTCTGCTCTTTCACTGCGAACTGTCTTACAACCTCTGCAGCCACAAGTTATATTTTTGAGGTTGTTGCAAGGGTTGTGTCTGTCTTGTTTGAAAATAGGATAGGCTTCAGGTGCAATTTTCCCATAATTGGTCAGAGTGTCAGGCTCTGAGTGCAATCAACGTGTATCTCTCCAGATGAACTGTTGGGTTTTTGGACCAGATCTACAGCCAATCTGACAAAAAAAATCTGGGGGTGTGGTTTATGTCTTCGCTCTGGTGGGCGGGATCTGATGGAGCTGGCAAGGCTGGCTCCACAGAGATCGGGATGCCATCTTTAAAGGGCACCCCGATCAAGCGCTGAGATTCAACTATCCCATTCCCACCCGCCCCCACAGACATGGAGCAACACCCCCACAAGCAGTGAGCCAACCCCCACCCCACACCATGAAGGTATTGAGGACTCTCTTCCACCCCCCCCACCACAAAGTTATCAGGGGTTGTCCCCCCAGCCCTCCACCATGGCGGACCTTCTCCCCCTCACTGGCAAGTCCCCCTCCCCACCCCCTTCATTAGCAAGCCCTCCACCCATTCACTGACACGTCCCCCCACTTCAAAGGCATCGGTCCTTTGACCTTGCCCCCGCCGCACACGCAACAGGAACACCCCTCTCCCAGTGGAGTTCCCCAGAGGGCCTGCTCCAGGGCACTGCCCAGGCATCTCCCCCTCCCCCCAGGGGGCTATGTTTACCTGAGCATCCCTGGCAGATTCCCCTCGACTGAATCCCATTCTGCTGAAGCTGTGGCAAACCTCACTGACGTATTTGAATATTCAGTGAGGGGGGGGGGGAGGATGTGGTAGGAGGCCCATTAACAATAAAATTAAAATCCATTTAAAATGGCCGTTACGTCACTCCTGAGGGGCAGGGGAAAGAGATCTCGCTGGCGAGTATCTAGTTTCTTGACTCTTGTGAGATTTTGTGCCCATGTTGCTGTTTCCGCTCATGGTGAACGTGGGTGCAAAGTAGCCTCCTTTATCTCTGAGTTTCAAACAGAGCCCGACAACTGGGATTTTTTTTTTGATGTAATATTTTCCATAATACATTCTTAAACATATAATCTCCTTTGGATCTCTGAGTTCTTTGTGAGGTCATATAACAATTCACTAGCTACCTAAATCAGATAATCTATACCAAGTATCATGGTTTAAGCAAGTTTTTTTTTGCAGTGAGGGATTAACGTAGGATTTATTGAAAGCTATGAAATTGTGGAAGTAATCTGACAGCAAAAATTCTCTCATAAAGTTAAAACAAATTGGACAGATTACGAAGAGCTTTTATTTTATTAATTCACGGCCCATGGGCGTTGCTGGCTGGCCAGCATTTATTGCGCATCCCTAGTTGCCCTTGAACTGGGGGCAGTTGAGAGTGACTCTGGAATCACACGTAGGCCAGACCAGGTAAGGACGGCAGATTTCCTTCACTAAACGACATTAGTGAACCAGATGGGTTTTTCCAAGAATTGTCAATGGTTTCATGGTCATCAGTAGATTCTTAATTCCAGACATAATTTATTGAATTCAAATTCCACCACCTGCTGTGGCTGGATTCAAACCCAGTTACCCAGAACATTTGCTGAGTTTCTGGATTAATAGCCCAGCGATAATCCCACTAGGCCATCCCCTCCCCTGAGCAGCAAGTTCTCTAACAATTGAGTGTTTAATTGTATCCCAATAGTGGACATTGCCTAGCAATTAATTTCTGCTTCTATAAATAGGTATTCTGTGTTCCTGTCAATAAAAGCTCATTAATGTAAAGATCAGCTCTGGGCCTATCCTTTACATGTGACCATACAGCATAGAATGAGGAGAGATTGGGTCAGTTTGGATTCTATTCGCTGGAGTTCAGAAGAATGAGGGGGGATCCCATAGAAACCTGTAAAACCCTAACAGGACGAGACAGGGCAGATGCATGAAAGACATTCCCGATGGTGTGGGTATCCAGAACCAAGGATCACTGTCTGAGGATACAGGGTAAACCTTTCAGGACAGAAATGAGGAGAAGTTTCTTCACCCAGAGGGTGGTCAGCCTGTGGAATTCGCCACCACAGCAAATAGTTGAGGCCAAAACATTGAATGTTTTGAACAAGCAGTTAGATTCCTATAGCACTTGAGATGAAGGGTATCAAAGGATATGGGGAGAAGGTGGGATCAGGCTATTGAGTTGGATGATCAGCCATGATCAGAACGAATGGTGGAGCAGGCTCGAAGGGCTGAATGGCCTCCTCCTCCTCTTTTCTAGGCTTTCTCTTGATGATGAATGGACAAGTAAGCAAAATATTCCATTCCCCAGACTGGACATGCTGCCTTCGCTGAGCACAAACCTAAAAAGTAAGAGTTGACTTACTCTATTTGAATTTTTGCCAGAATGCTTTTGCAGCAAACATTGTCCTTAAGAGAAAAGGTGATCTATCAACAAATATCCTTCCAGTGTCATATATTGTCTTTTTATTCTGTGCTATTCCTTACCTTAATTGGCCTCCTGCCAATCACACAAACCGAGCCAGAAGATGCAGAGTGACAGCCAGCATATAGATGTACTCCCACCAGGCTTATGTGAGATTGATGTCCACCTGAGTGTCTCACATGGCAGGAATACAAGATAAAAGGTCACCTCCTTCAGTTCTACAAATTCTAAAGAAAAAAATCAATTAAGGAGCAACTAAAGACACTGCCGATCTTAGCACACTCTACCAAAGCCTCGTGCTTTTGATTCTCTTAATTACATGCAACCAGTGAGAAATGAATCTCATTCAAAATTGCACATTTTAACAGAAAATGTTTCATTTTGAAAATGTGGCTCCCTGTGCAGTAAGGCTGAAATGCACAAAATGCCTAGTTGCTTGTATTTTTTTTATCTGAATGAAGGTGTCAGCTTATGTTCCAGCTCTGGTAACAGGGCACTCGAGCAGACTAATTACATATGCCAGTAGAATCAAGTAGCTATATCCAGAATGTTTTGTGAGGCTCTGAAAGTGACCTTAATCTCGCAGTTTCAGATTTTCTACCTTGGGGAAACATTCATTCTTTCTTTTTCTCTCCTCACCTCCACAATCCCCTTTACCTCTCAATCTGATCAGCCATGATCTCATTGAATAGCAGAGCATGCTTGGGGAAAAGGTGGGGGCA
This sequence comes from Mustelus asterias, assembly GCF_964213995.1. NCBI lineage: Eukaryota > Metazoa > Chordata > Chondrichthyes > Carcharhiniformes > Triakidae > Mustelus > Mustelus asterias. The sequence continues at coordinate 10,420,611 of NC_135827.1, read as the reverse complement.
ATGGCCTCCTCCTGCCCCTTCTTCCTGTGTATCCTTCTGTTCAACTCCACATCCCTGAAAGCCTCCCTCTTCCCTTCAACCGGCGCACATCATTCATGATCTTTAAGAAAATTCTGAAGTTACATTGGATGTGAAAGTACAAACAGAGGCAGGCGCATCTCTGACTTGTTGAACAGGAGTTATTGGAGCATTGGCATTTTTCTGCATGATATTTCAATCCAGGTGACTGTGGATAAAAGCCTCTGAGCATATTCCTTTTCCATTTGACCAATACCACAAATAATGGCCGGAATTCTCCGGTCATTCACACTAGCGGGATTCTCCGACCCGATGGCAGCGCACCCCCACCTGCGGGTTTCCTGCAGGCGTGGGGTGACGTCAATGGGAATTCCCATTGACAGCGGAGAGGCCAGAGAATCCCACCGCTAGCAAACAATGCACCACCTCCCACTGGGAGTAAACACGCGGCTGGGAGGCCAGAGAATCTCGCTCAATACTCCAGTAACCCTGATTTAATCATCGCCTGTGTAGTTTGTATCAATTTTTCTTTAATCTCCAATGTTTTTACCTTCCTGTTTAAAGTGCAGGTAGCCGATGTGTTCTGTTTGCACCAACTGCTCTCTGGTTACTTGGGTGAGGTGCTGCACCTCACCTTGCAATTCAATACTTCAGCTGAGACTCACCCTGCCAACATGTGAGCATTTTCAACATGAGGTGTTGCCATTGGGAACAGGATCCCTCGTCCATTCTTGTTTGCAGTCCAACCTCTTGACTGAAGACAAAATATTGTACTCCAACCATTAAAACCTCAACACAGGCCAGACAGTCAATCTTTATTGTCTGTTCATCTTAATATTACAACATATAATACATTCATTCACTTCAGCACTGGGATGTCAAATTAATTCAACCTAATGAAAAGTCCATTACTGATAATGGCAAGGGGTAGCATTAAATGCTCTGGAAACTGAAAGGGCATCATTGATATAATGAAACAGCAAACCCATACTCTGGGCTAGCAGACTCGTATCCTGGTGAACTGCACTTCAAGTCACTCAAAACCAAACAGTGGCACAATAGGCTACAGTTGTCGTCTCTTGAATCCATCGAGTCAGAAGTGCCCAGCATCAGAAGTCATAGAATCATAGAATCCCGACAGTACAGAAGGAGGCCATTTGGCCCATTGAATCTGTACCTACATCCCGCCCAGGCCCTATTCCCATAACCCCACACATTTATCCTGCTAATTCCCCCTGACACTAGGGTCAATTTAACGTGGCCAATCCACCTAACCCGCACGTCTTTGGACTGTGGGAGGAAACCGGAGCCTCCAGAGGAAACCTACGCTGACAGGGGGAGAACGTGCAAACTGCACGCAAACAGTGACCTGAGGCCGGAATTGAACCTGGGTGCCTGGCGCTGTGAAGCAGCAGTGCTAACCACTGTGCCACCTAGAAATGTCCAGCATCAGCATCCACTGTAACGCATCACAGAAGATGCAGGTTGCCAGCATACTCAAACCCAATAAAGAAAATTACTTCGGAACATTGTCCCAGAGAATAGTTTGGTCAAATGCATGTATGCCGGTGACTGTGACATGTCATCCTTATTGACTGTGACCTCTTCATGGCCTCCAGTATGGTTAACCAATCTATTGATCATCTATTAATCCTAATGGTTCAAAATTCTCTATGTTCAGAATTAGACATTTGGATTACAAAATGTCTCTGCTATTACAGAAGAGAATGGGTAGGAAAAAAGTTATCTAATTAAGGTTTATAAATGATAAAAGGCGTTGGATACCCAGAAACTGGGAATCTAATGCTTTTTCTCACTGTGCTACAGTGGTTAGCACTGCTGCTTCACAGCGCCAGGGACCGGGGTTCGATACCCAGCTTGGGTCACTGTCTGTGTGGTGTTTGCACGTTGTCCCCATGTCTGCGTGGGTTTCATCTGGGTGCTCCAGTTTCCTCCCATATCCTGAAAGACATGCTGGTTAGGTGCATTGACCCGAATAGGCGCCAGATTGTGGCAACGAAGGGAATTTCACAGTAACTTCATTGCAGTGTTAATGTAAACCTGACTTGTGACTAATAAATAAACTTTACTGTTGCCCTCTGGTGGGGAAATTCAGACCACTGAGGCATAGAATAGGAATAAAGTCGTTCAAAGTGATTTGATTTGATTTGATTTATTGTTGTCACATGTCTAATTCTGACAAAACATACTGTTGATAGAGTATATAGGGGAGAGGGAAAGGAGAGGTGCAGAATGTAGTTTTATGGTCATAGCTAGAGTGTAGAAAAAGATCAACTTCGTATAAGTTAGGTCCATTCAAAAGTCTGATGGCAGTAGGGAAGAAACTGTTCTTGAGTCATTTGGTACATGACCTCAGACTTTTGCATCTTTTTCCTGACAGATGAAGGTGGACGAAAGTATGTCTAGGGGGCGTGTAGTCCTTGATTATGCTGACTGCTTTTCCGAGGCAGCGGGAAGTGTGGACGGAATCAATAGATAGGAGGCTGGTTTGCGTGATGAACTGGGCTACGTTCACAACCCTTTGTAGTTTCTTGTGGTCTGAAACCAGAAAGCATTTTTTCGCACAAAAGGAATTGAAAATCTAAAACCTTTTTCCCCTGAAACTGCCAGTTGAAGTTTTCAAAACGGAACTTGATTTAATTTTTTGAGGAAGATATTGAGGGCCCGTGGAGCAAAGGTGGGTGGAAGGAATTGAGATACAGATTGTTATGAACGTTGGGGCATAGTCCTTTAAGGGAACGGGTCACGTGACCTCAGATGTTGGGGTAAGCTGTTGGGATCCGCCCAGAGAGCGGGCAGTTAATGTTTGGAGTGTGGTGCAAATAGACCTAATTAAGAGTTGTGTTAACTGACTGTGGAACAGCTATTGAGGAGAGAAGCCTTAATACAACAGGATCTAACTCAGATCAGCCATGATCTAATTGGGTGATGAAACTGTCTCAAGGGCTGAATGCCTTATCTTAGTTCCTATGTCCTCATGTTAGAAGGCTCCCATCCTTGGTTCTATAACTCTGTTACTGAGCATATGGATGGAAGATTATCTGTAAACATGGAGTCAGCTTCCATATAATGGACTGATGCTTCCCATTCCATCTCTCTGTCACCAGCTTTGATCCCGTCATCATTTTCATGCTGCCCATTATCTGTGAGATGCACTTGACTTCCAGCAGAAACCTCAGGCAGTGATTCAATCTCCTTCCCAACCGGTGCTCAAACTGAACTTAACAGTATTCGATCATTTCACCTTGGTAAATCCTGAACTGAGCTTCAGTTACCACATCTAATCCACCATGAGAACACCATTAAATCTGCCTCTTGAAATGATTCACTTAACCTCCTTGACATTGAAGTCATTATCCATAACTTTAATAGCTTAATACTCATTTCTTTGGGCAGGTTTTTCATGAATGTCCCCGGCTTAGCCCGACTCAAACCTTTCCTAGCCCATGCAAGATATGACTGTGAGACCACAGATCCGTCGGCCCTGTCCTCTGGTCCTCCTAATCACTCTTTGAAGAAACATCAAATGTTCATTGAGCTTTAAATCCATCCCGGAATCCTTTGGTCCATCTCACCTCTGCCGTGTGTCGCACCTCCGCACTGACTACTGTTCTGGTCCCGTACATGCTCCCCTTCATCCACCACAGTTGGTGCAGTGGAATTCTCTCTGTTACTTTGTGATGCCCCTTATGCTTTCAAAAGTCTCCTTCAACTGTATTTCATTGATCATGCCTTTGGCCACCAGTTGTTACACTGTAATTCCAAGATGTATGTCCACTGCAAGTTCCTTCTGAAGTCTCTTGGGCTTGAATTACAGGAGATGCACTATATGGAAGTAACATGTTAGCCAACATTGCTAATAATTTGAGCTTCCTTCTGTCACACACTCTGAAGCAAAAGGTACAACTTGTCTGTGACAGATTGAACATAAATAATATAATTGACTCAACTTGAGTGAGTGTGTTTACAAATTTAGAGAATGAAAAAAATGATATATGTGGCACAGTGGCACAGTGGTTGGCACTGCTGCCTCACAGCGCCAGGGACCCGGGTTCGATTCCCGGCTTGGGTCACTGTCTGTGTGGAGTTTGCACGTTCTCCCCGTGTTTGCGTGGGTTTCCTCCGGGTGCTCCGGTTTCCTCCCACAGTCGGAAAGACGTGCTGGTTTAGGTGCATTGACCCGAACAGGTGCCGAAGTGTGGCGACTCGGGGAATTTCACAGTAGCTTCATTGCAGTGTTAATGTAAGTCTTACTTGTGACTAATAAATAAACTTTAAAAAATATATATGTATGCGTTGATTTTCATGACTCTGTGTGGTATTTCCTCATTGGGAACGTTTACCAACAGTAGCACACTGAGATTTCAGATAATATTTGAAAGCCACGCCAACTTTGTTGTTTTCTGCTTAAGGTAAATAAGACCATAAGACATAGGAGCAGAATTAGGCCACTTGGACCATTCAATCACGGCTGATATTTTTTTCATCCCCATTCTCCTGCCTTTTCCCCATAACCCCTGATCCCCTTATTAATTAAGAACCTATCTATCTCTGTCTTAAACGCACTCAATGACCTGGCCTCCACAGCCTTCTGCGACAAAGAGTTCCACGGACTCGTTGCTCTCTGGCTGAAGAAATTCCTCCTCATCTCTGTTTTAAAGGATCGTCCCTTTAGTCTGAGGTTGTGCCCTCTGGTTCTAGTTTTTCCTACTCATGAAAACATCCTCTCCACGTCCACTGTATTCCGGCCTCGCAGTATCTTGTAAGTTTCAATCAGATCCCTCCTCATCCTTCGAAACTCCAACGAGTACAAACCCAGAGTCCTCAACCATTCCTCATACGACAAGCTTTCATTCCAGGGATCATTCTTGTGAACCTCCTCTGGACCCTTTCCAAATGAAATCCGTAATTAAGTTTCAGGGTGATAATTGCTCATCAGCCAATTTCCATAGAACCACAGTACACCTACGATGCAGAAGGAAGCCATTCGGTCCATCGAGTCTGCATCGATTCTCCAAAAGAGCATTTTACCCAGTCCCACACACCGCGTGAGCCTCGTTACCCTACGCATTTACCAAGGTTAATGCACCTAACCTACACACCTATGGACACGAAGGGACAATTTAGCATGGCTAATCCATCTAATCTACACATCTTTGTACACTAATGTTATATATGCAGTTGGGGTGTTATGCCCTTTAAGAGAGCGAGTCAGGTGGCTCAAGGAATAAGCTCCATCTGGGGTGGAGCTTGGCAGAGTCAGTCTTGGACTGACTGTGCAACTGTTAAAATGTTCAATAAACCGTCCCTTGTTTGAATTCTACTGACCTACCTCGTGGTCTTTTATTAGTTTATAATTAGACCCCACACATAACAATTAAAGAGCAATTTAACATGACCAATTCACCTGACCTGCACATCTTTGGACTCTCGCTTGGATCAATAAAGTATAGTGGGCGCGATCTTACTGGCCGTTCATTCCCCGCTCCCGTTGTAAGTGAGGGTGGAGAATTTGGTGCTCAGCCAAATCTTCATTCACTGCAGCAAGACCAGCAAGTCCATAAATGGCCGGCGAATTCTGCCAATTGCCTCTTCCACTCTCCCACATTTTATTTTGGTCCTTTCCACTGCAGTGTATTTTTTTTATTTTCTGTACTGGCTGCAGTCCTGGTATTTTGGGCATTTAATCGGCAATCAGAGTCTGTTTTGTGCCACAGACTGATGCCCATGAGAAGCAGGATTAAGATTATCCAAGCAATTTCATAATTAGCTATGCGCTGGAAAAAATAAATAATTTAAGGATCATTAATCTGGGATGCATTTTGAACCTACATCTGCTGTGCGTTCCCAGTGCTGTGCAAGGTCACCTGATATTGTTTAATGAGTTCTAACCGTGAAATATTTAATACTTACATTCTGGCCCGAGGGTGTTCTGAGGATAGGAAATGTTGCATCAAGCAACAAACTTGGCTAAGTCTTTACACACACACACTTTCATGCATACTTGCACACATGTTTCCCAGGCAGTTGAAAGAGGGAGCTGTTAAAGTCTGGAAAAAAGTCATTGGGCCAATATTCCAACGTCTTCCCACCTCCCTCTGACTCCCCAAACGTGGGTTGGAAATCTTGTCGGCAGCCCCATGCAGCAGCAACGGGAAGTCAATTAAAGTATTTAAGGAGGCAACTGAAAGAGATGTTGCACTTGCAATGGCTATTTGCCAACAGTGGATGTGTGACACACACAATCTGCAACTTGTCAGCTTCGAAGAGGTGATGTACAGCAGGAAATCTTTGAAGCCAGCAACTGACAAGCACTCAGCCCTATAGAAGGGAAAAGCAGCAATTCTGAGGTCAGCGATAGGCAGTGGCCTGTGCCAATTGGAGGAGTTCAATTTGCTGGCAGTTCTTGCAGGAGACATTCGCAACTCAACAGGGCGAGAGACTTTCCTCAACTCCATTCCATTTCCTTCAGAAGAAGCTCTGGTCACCACATCTCGGAGTTTTGCAGCCATTGTGCAAACTCTGTGACCCTTTCCTGCACGCTGAATTGGGATACCAACTTGTCCTCACACCCACCATCCCTATATTTGATGGCGATCTCAAAGATAGATTCCTAGTTGTACTACTTCCAGAAAGACCCATTATTCCCAGCAAGTAAATCACCCACTGTTTGTGCAAAAGGCACAATGGCAAGATTCGACCGGCGTTTCATGCATGTACTCGCATTCTATCTCACATGCATGCTCTTACACACACATGCACCCTCTTTATATGCGCTCATTTCATACTCCTACACCATCACTTCATATGATTCTAGTCCATGTCTGCTCTGTTCTCTCTGCTTCTCCTGTTTAAGACAAGTTGGAATGAGTAGATTGGTGGCAGATGAAGTTCAATATGGTGAAGTGTGAAGTGATTCACTTTGGTAGGTAGAACATGGAAAAACAGTATAAAATACGAGGTTCAACTGTAAAGGGTGTGCAGGAGCAGAGGGGCCTGGGTGTGTATGCGCATATATCATTAAAGGTGATGGGACAGGTGGAGAGTGCAGTTTGTAAAACAGAGTACAGTATCCTAGACTTTATTAATATGGGCAAAGAGTAGCAGTACAAGACATGAGTTAGACCTCAGTTGGAGTCCTGTGTACAGTTCTGGGCACCACACTTTAAGAAGGATGTGAGTGCATTGGAGAATGGTTCCAGGGATGCGAAACTTCAGTTATGAAGATAGATTGGGGAGGTTGGGAATATTCTCGTGGAGAGAGGAAGGCTAAGTGGAGATTTGATAGAGGTGTTCAAAATCAAGAGGGAGCTGAACAGAAAAGATAGGGAGAAATTGTTCCTGTTCGTAAAAGGATTGAGAACAAGAAGGCACAGAATTAATGTGATTTGCAAAAGAAGAAAATGCGATGCAAGAAAAATCTCTTTGACACGATGAGTGTTTCACATCTGGAACTCATAGCCAGAAGTGTGACGGAAGCAGGTTCAATTGAGGCACTTGAGGACTTGTTGGTTATTTTGAATCGAAATGGTGTGCAGGGGTATGGGGGAAAGACCGGGGAATGACACTAAGTCACGATGCTCGCTTGCAGAGCTGATGCAGGCATAATGGACCAAATGGTTTCCTTCTGCGGCGTAACAATTCTGCCATTCTGTAAAGCTTGCAGACAGGTCTGATTCAGCGCTTGTGTGCCTGAAATTCATCTGTCAAAAGCTTCAGAAAAAGATGATCACATGCTTATTGAATTCCGCAACCTGAATATAGATGTTAGACAATATAGATGTGAAACTATTTTAAAGACTCTGCCAATTAGAAAGCGACTTGTTTATTTATTGCTCCTGTGTCAAAATCACATGCAGTCGTTTCAGATTTGTGTGAAGAGCAATATCTTTTTTAGGGCAGGCAAAACAGTAACAAGTGCTACATCTTCCGATCAGACAATGCAATGATGTATTTATAAAATCTGAGACAATGAGGATATCTCAGCTTTCTCTGTGCCAGAACCCATTTTAAAACTCACAATGCAAATTCATTGAATAATTTCACTGGGAACATAATTATTTTTGTCTAAATGAAGATTATTTATAAAATGACTCTGTTTAAAAAGATGATGCAGCGAACTAAACACAAATACACAACAAACAACTTATATGGTCGTTTTGTTGTCACATAAATCAATTTATTTAACATTATTTTTCTTTTCCTGTAGGAGTTCTGTGATTAATGTGGTTTAATTATGGCTCTATTATCATAGACTTTTACACATCAGGAAGTGTTGGCATGTTATGACACTTATGATATGTGAACTATATAAATTTAAACACAACCAGGTGAGTGAACAAAAGAATGTAATTTAATTGTCAATCATTAAGAAGATTTTGCAATTATTAGAAAATTGACTCGAATGAATTCAAAGAGAACAAATCAATTTTTGTCGACTTGAATAGACTCCCTTTTATGGTTAAACTCGAATGTTTCACGCGCTTGTTCAAATCCCTCAGTCAAGCTCAGGCTGAAGTGATTGCAATCTCTCTGGCCCAGGAGGCAGCTGCCAACTAGATTTGATATGTCCCAAACTGAAAACATTAATTTTTGTGAATGTATGATTAGTCTGTCTTGTTAGTTCAGGAATAAAGGTGAATCATAGAATCCCTGCAGTGCAGAAGGAGGCCATTCAGCCCATCAGATTTGCACCGACAACAATCCCATTTAGGCCCTATCCCCAAATCCCATGTTATTGACCCTGTTAATCTCCCTGACACTAAGGGGCACTTTAGCCACTTAACCCGCATATCTTCAGAGTGTGGCAAGAAACCGGAGCACCCGGAGGAAACCCACGCAGACACGGGGAGAATGTGCAAACTCCATACAGACAATCATCCGAGGCCGGGATTGAACCCGGGTCCCCGGAGCTGTGAGGCAGCAATGCTAACCACTGTGCCACAGTGCCATTCCTGCGTCAACATTTGGTGGAAGGAGAAAAGACTGCTGGAGGCCAAGATGCAGCTCTTCTATGGTCAAGTTTAAATACAAACGACTTAACCTACTTGCCTGTTGCCAGCCAGGGAATGCCCATTCCCAGACATGAAGGCCGGAGAATGGGAAGTGGAGACATGCCACACTGAGCTGATTTTGTCAGGAGTTGAGAGGTCACGCTGCTGTGACTGAAAGCAGGAGCCAATCCCGGGACAGCAGGGGTCGGTCCCAGGGATGGTATTTTTCTGGCAGCAGTCAATTCATAGATTGCCGGGATCATTGTCGAGTTGAGGACAGTGGGCCTCCCAGAGCTGTTGGCCCAATTCAAGGGTTGGAAGGGTTACTGAGGCTGCAGCGCAAGGTGGGGGGCACACGTCCTTGTTGAGGCACCCTTAAAGGGGAGGCAAGATTCTTTCAGCAAGTCAGTTCCAGGCAGGTGGCTCGGGCGAATAGGGGCAGGGTGGCCATATTACAGAACCAACACCTGGGCCTCATGGGCTCCATCCGTGGGTCATGGAGCAACTATTAAGGAGGGGCCCCCTCAAAACTCCTCAAAGTTTATCTGGCAGTCTCCAGACATGGTAAAGGCCCACACTCTGAAGGGAAAATGCTAGTAGGGGTAGGCAGTGGCCCTTAATTGGACAGTTAAATGGCTCAAATGACCAGCTGGTGGACAGCCGTGGTGCTGAGGCTCCTACTACTGGTAATATGCCGGGGGCAGCAGAAAGACTGATGCCTTCCCTTGCCGTGTGATTAGCCTTCCTGCCTCCCAGTCCATTGTGATAAGGCTGGTCAAAACCATTCCAGTAGGCCTCTGCTTCCATTTACCTTTAACCAGAGTTTCCAGAGTTGGCAATAAGATTGGGCCAAATATAGATGGAGCAGTCATAGAGTCATAGAGTCATAGAAGTTTACAGCATGGAAACAGGCCCTTTGGCCCAACTTGTCCATGCCGCTCTTTTTTTTAAAACCCCTAAGCTAATCCCAATTGCCCACATTTGGCCCATATCCCTCTGTATCCATTGTACCCATGTAACTATCTAAATGTTTTTTAAAAGGCAAAATTGTGCCTGCCTCTACTACTACCTCTGGCAGAATGTTCCAGACACTCACCACCCTCTGAGTGAAAAGATTGTCCCTCTGGACACTTTTGTCACTCTCCCCTCTCATCTTAAACCTATGCCCTCTAGTTTTAAACTCCCCTACCTTTGGGAAAAGATATTGACTATCTAGCTGATCTGTGCACCTCATTATTTTATAGACCTCTATAAGATCACCCCTCAGCCTTCTACGCTCCAGAGAAAAAAGTCCAGTCTATCCAGCCTCTCCTTATAACTCAAACCATCAAGTCCCGGTAGTATCCTAGTAAATCTCTTCTGCACTCTTTCTAGTTTAATAATATCCTTTCTATAATCAGGTGACCACAACTGTACACAGTATCCCAAGTGTGACCTTACCAATGTCTTGTACAACTTCAACAAGATGTCCCAACTCCTGTATTCAATGTTCTGACTGATGAAACTAAGCATGCTCTACAACCAGCCTCTGGTTTCTATCAAGAAGCCAATTTGGTATCCTTTTAGATACCTCACCCTGGATCCCGTGAGATTTAACCTTATGCAACAACCTACCATGCGGTACCTTGGTAAAGTCCATGTAGACAACATCAACTGCACTGCCCTCATCTACCTTCTTGGTTACCCCTTCAAAAAACTCAATCAAATTTGTGAGACATGATTTTCCACTCACAAAGCCATGCTGACTGTCCCTAATCAGTCCTTGATTCTCTAAATGCCTGTAGATCCTGTCTCTCAAAATACCTTTCAACAAATCAGTTACAGGTTAACTAGGCAGAGGGAAGCAAGTCCAATCTTCCACTTACTTTTATCCTGTGCTCGCACTTGAATGTCTAGATATTTGGGTTCCCCCCAAAAAAGAACATGTGGGAATGCATGTCCTGGGACATATCCATTTCAAACCAGCAGTGTCCAGCAGCAAGCAAGAGAACTTCTAAAGATAAGTCAAAATGACCAAGTAGGACTTTATGGTTCCTGAAAACTTGCTAGCTGCTGCTGGAAATACTGGCCTATAATCAAAATCTACGTCAGCACTAGCTGCTCTCCAGCTCAGACCTCCAGTTCCAGACCCTGCTGGAGATACCCGTGGTCCAAATGGCCTTGGGCACTCAGCGAGCTGGACAAGTGTCATTTGCTGGACAGGTACACAGATTGGAGCAGGAGAAACTAATGGAGCTTCAAAGAGTGAAAACTCTGTTGCACCATGTGCATGTTTCCAAAAGCATCATCTGTTAATTTATTCTACTGTGTAAAATATTCCATCATCCCATCCTTGAACAAAGTATCTCTGCAGATTTCTTCAAATTCCTGGAAGATAACATTTGGGTTTAGAACTGAATTAAATTCTAAACTGGGATAAAATTCTGAACGTCTGGAGTTAAGTCAACAATTTTGGGATGTGACCCTTTCCCCAGCCTTCCAACATCCCCAGTTTTCCAGACTTCTTAACAGCATCATCAATAATTGGCTGCAAACGTCAGCATTTCCTGTCAGGAGGAATGGAGTTTGGTGGATTTCCCATTCAGAGATTCACCGGATAGTTGACATGTTCTCAATACCGGGTGGCACAGTGGTTAGCACTGCTGCCTCACAGCGCCAGGGATCCGGGTTCAACTCCAGCCTTGGGTGACTGTCTATGTGGAATTTGCACCTTCTCCCCGTGTCTGCATGGCTTTCCTCCGGGTGCCCCGGTTTCCTCCCACAGTCCAAAGATGTGCGGGTTAGGTTGATTGGCCATGCTCAATTGGTCTTTAGTGTCGGGGGATTAGCAGGGTAAATATGTGAGGTTACGGGGATCGGGCCAGGGTGGGATTGTGGTCGCTGCAGGCTCACTGGGCCCAATGGCCTTTTTCTGCACAGTAGGGATTCTATGATTCTCTGATCTGTCAGTCTGACGCTCGTATATCATCTCAAGAGGAATATTGGGCACTCGATCACATATAAGAGTGCCCATTGTGTCAGCTTGGTCTGTGCTCCCAATTGATGACAAACACTCTGATAACATCCCCTCCTACTGATTGACTCCCCACTGGTTCCTAGCTTCAGCATCCTGCCCCTTTCCCCCCACTGCTCTCTGGGTAATGAATCCAGACTGATGTTGCGCGAGCAGTCCTCAAAGTTGTATTTAAATGACTTCCCCCTTGCTGAACTCTCCTGATCCACCATGAGGTCCCCAGTTCTCATGCACCCTGTAAGAACCTGGCCTATAACCTCTTTGCTTGTTAATTTAACCACAAACATGTGATGACCTAGTGGGAGCTTAACGCATGTCACTATCCAATCCCCACTGCCAGTGCCCACAACAGCAGTGGATATCCACATTTGCCGACAGGATAGGAAGATGTTTTCATTGGTTTTGTGATGAGGCAATTAATTATGACATGCCAATGAATTTAATTGCAACATTTCCTTCACCACGTGAATCATGTCATATTCACATTATTGTTGCAGAGGGAAAACATACTTTTCTTTGAAATGGAATATGCATATGAGCACTCCTATAAATAGAACTGTCGACTTAGATTTTTAAATGCAAATGATGTGTGTATTATACAAAAAGCAAAGTACCACTGTCAATATTGGTTTAATGGCTTATTATGCAGTATCTTTTTAACGCTGTCTTTCAGCGAATGTAATGTTTCCAACCAGTGTCCAATGTTTCGAGCCCTGCGTAAAACATTATCGTTTCAGTCGATATCTGTGTACTGTCAAATAACCTGCCTCATGTTGAAATCGTGACTGAATTAGCCGTGCGGGGTAGTGACTATTGGTTCTGTGCCATTGATAACCTCAGTGAATTCATGCTCTTCAGAGTCTGTGAGGGATTAATTTGATATGCATTGATTTATATCTTATTACATACACAAAGGGGCAGGAATTTCGATGTATAATTGAGTTGTGTATCTGGGGAGAGCATTTAATTCTATGTCAAAGGTTATTTTCATTGTATAATTCATTGGTAAGGCAGAGAGTTGTATGAAATGCCATGCCATTCTGCTTCTGAAAGATGTTGATTCATCAGAGAGGATTCAGAGGTCAGACAAGGGTGTTTCTAGGTTACAAAGAGGTGTGTCTGAAGTTGAACTTTTTCTAACTGATGGAAGATTGTGATGACTCAGGAAGCCCGACTAGAAAGGAACCTAGTTTATTACAGAATGCAAAGTAAAACCACTACCATGGTGTATACACATCTGTACCTGCCGGGGACTACAGTTCAGCAGGCCCAGTCCTGGGCCTGCCTTATAAAAGGCTCAGGTAATGGGTTATCGCTGGGCAGGCCACTGCCTGTTACCAGGGGAACTCATACTCAACGAGTCCCACAGGGAGATCAATCAGTGATTCCCCATGGACTTCGTGGGGGTTACCACAAAGATTCATGTGCGATTGACTGCATTATTGAACTGTGGAGGTGAAAGTGGGCTACTAAGTCTGAATTTACAGAATATAACACAATGTTAGCAGTTCTTGACTGAATTGTGTTAATTGCTTTTGCTGCATGTGGAGTAAGGGATATCGGCTGTGGATTTAACTGAAGCAATTCAGTCTTCAAAAGAGAAGCTGTCTGAATATTTCTTCGAGACTGGATGGAGGGTAAAAAAGATAATTATGTGACCGGCTGGTCAAATGCCAGGATGTAGGTTCCTGAACAGTTGGGAAAGTCCATTGCACAACAGAATTAGTCAGGCTTCAATTAGGAATGCACTGTAGATTGGTTATTCTGGAATGTTTTCCCTGGGATTTGGGGGACATTATATTTATAGATATCGACCTCAACATTTTGACTTTGGTGATGCATTTCCTTCAGGAGCTTGAGCCAGGCAAGTTGAGGTTGATCAGATCTATAACATTTCCTCAGAACATTTAAGGTGCATTTAGATGAGTACTTGAAACGCCGTACCATGCAACGCTACAAACGTGAATATAGGTACAATGTGAATGTAACCCAATCTATCGTGCAAACTAGCCTCCCATCCATTGACTCTGTCTACACTTCCCGCTGCCTCGGCAAAGCAACCAGCATAATTAAGGACCCCATGCACCCCGGACATTCTCTCTTCCACCTTCTTCCATCAGGAAAAAGACACATAAGTCTGAGGTCATGTACCAACCAACTCAAGAACAGCTTCTTCCCTGCTGCTGTCAGACTTTTGAATGGACCTACCTTGCATTAAGTTGATCTTTCTCTACACTCTAGCTATGACTGTAACACTACATTCTGCACTCTCGTGTTTCCTTCTCTATGAATGGTATGCTGCTCTGTCTGTATAGCACGCAAGAAACAATACTGTTCACTGTATGTTAATACATTTGGCAATAATAAATCAAATCAAATCAAAATCAAAGACCAAGTGCTGGAAAATGGGATTAGAACAGATAGGAGTTTGATGACCAGCACAGACATGATGGGCCAAAGGGCATCTTTCTGTCCTGTAAAACTCTATGATTATTATATGTTCTTGTTGGAAGGGATGGTCTGACTTTGGTCGCTTTTTCAAGATGTATATCATACTTAATCACTCGTTGAGAGATGACCTAATGTAGCTGTACTCAAATTAACTGGAAATTTTTGCCTGAGGCCTCTTTTGATTCCTGATTAGGTCCATTAATGTTCATTATAAATAAATGAATCAGGTTCCAGCAAGTGGAGAGCTGGAAGAGCTGCATCAGGAAGCTCAAGTTTCATTGCTTGCTCAGACACCATTCTAACATGAAAGGATAAATACGGTTTCAAATAGACTCACTCATTGACTGTTACCACATGGGCTGAACAGACGAAACTCAGAGCAACAATTCACCAGCTTTAAAGCAATCCATTCAATCTGTCTCCAAATCATGTCATCACTCGCCGTTCAAACAAACCCGTTCAAAACTTTATAAGCGGGGAAACAAGATAAAATAATGTTAAAAGTCAGACACCCATGATTCCTTTTATAAATACAAAAACCTAGAGAATGACTTGTATAAAAAGAGCTTTGGAATATTCAGGGCATGCACAGACTTTGGTCATTATTTCTCTTCTGGAATCTTCTCTGTGATAGTGTTATTCTAGAGGCAAATGAAAGTGTGATGCAGATAGATGAAGTGAGCAATGGAACAGTGACTGAAGAATTTAGTCCATTCAATGTGCGAGAGACAATTCCATTTGCTTCTGGAATATTAGCCAAAATGTGCTGATAAGATGTACAAAGTAAAAGAGTACACAAGAACAATATTTTTAACATCGAAAAAATCATTCCAAGTTTCTTCACAAGAACTATATCAAATGGCAAGTTGGCACAGTGGTTAGCGCTGCTGTCTCACAGCGCCAGGGACCTGGGTTCAATTCCGGCCTTGGGTAACTGCGTGGAGTTTGCACGTTCACCCCGTGTCTGTGTGAGTTTCCTCCGGTGCTCCAGTTTCTTTCCACAGTCCAAGGTTGTGCGGATTAGATTGATTGGCCACGCTAAATTGCCCCTCAGTATCCAAAGATATGCAGGCTGGATGGGTTGGCCATGGTAAATTGCCCCTTGGTGTCCCAGGATGTGTAGGTTGGATGGAAAAGCCATGGGAAATGTGTGGAGTTACGAGGATGGGGCGGAAAAGAGGGTTTGGGTAAGATGCTCTGTCAGTGCAGGATGGTCCTTTCTGCACTGTAGGGATTCTATGCTTCGATGAAACAGAGTGAAATATGGGTTTAGTAGGGCAGGTGACCAAAAGCTTTGCCCATTAAGTCGGTTTCAAGGACTATCTTAATGGAGGAGAGAGAAGTCAGGCTGGATATTTGCAGCTTTGGGATGACTCAGGAACCCTTTAAAAATGGCAGGTAAGTCCCAATTCTGGAATTCCCAACTCCATTGCAGGGGTTTCTGATTTTTGGGAATGGCTTTAAAGGATGTAGGCTGTTTCAAGTCACAAGGCAGTACCTTGCACTCCTGGTCTAGCTGGCTCCAATGTGGGATTCGGCATGTCCTAGTACTCCATGATATTCATGGAGTTGGGCCAGCTTTTCAAAGAATCAAGAGCAGGTTAGAGGCTGAGTATCCTGTAGCGAGTAACTTGTGCCCTAACTCCCTAAGGCACAAGTTACGAGTGAGAGGGAATACTCCTCACTTGTCTAGTTGGCTGATACCCTAACAACTGTCAAAACACGTAACACCATCCAGGAGAACACAGTCAAATGATTGCCACACTTCCCACCACAGGGACACAGTGGCTGCAGTGCGTATCATAAGATGCACTGCAGCAACTTACTAAGGTTCTTTTGATAACGCTTCTAAACTTGCAACCTCTACCACGTACAACAAGGACAACAGACACACAGAAACATCACCAAATGCAAGTTCTCCTCCAAGCTACACACAATCCTGACTTGGAAATAAGATTTTGACCCACTGTTGCTGAGTCAAAACCTTTTCTCTCTCTAACTTACAGCACTTAGGATGTATCTACACCAAACAGTTCAAGAAGGCAGTTTACCATTACGTTCTCAATAGCAATTAAGGATGGGCAACATATACTGACCTTGCCAGGAACACCTATAAAACATGAGCAAAGTTTTTAAAAGTTGTTTGGTGGGTAAGAGTTGCACTGCAGACAAGTTGGAAGAATTGAGTGTTACTAAGCTATGACACAATCGTGTCACAGAAAGCTTGTTGCTGGAGATATTTAAATTGGGACAAACACTCGAAGGCGAAGCAAAAGCACACTCCTCACATAGGAAACACACTAATCACTGACAGGTAAGAAACCTTTCTGTGACAATTGGCATGAATGTTACTTGCCACTTACCACCTCAAGCCTAAATGTGCCCAATCATGATGCATGTGGGCATATGGACTGCTTCAGTATCTGAGGAGTTTTGAATGGAAATAAACACGATGAAATCATGATTGAACTTCTCTACTTCTGACCTTATGGTGGGGATTAATCATCGATGAAGCAGCTGAAGGTGATTGGACCCATGCATTGCCCTGAGGAACTCCTACAGTGATGTCATGGAGATCAGATGACTGATTCGCGATAATCACGACCATCTTTCTTTGCACTATGTATAACTCTAGCCAGTGGAGAACCGTCCCACTGATTCCCATTGACTTCAATTTTACCAGGCCTCCTTGATGCCACATTTGCTCAAATGTTGCTTTGATGTCAAGGGCAGTCACTCTCACCTCACCTCTGGATTTTAGCTCTTTTGTCCACAAAAGCTGGAAGCAAGATCTGCAGCCTTTTGGTCCTGGTAGAACACAGAATGAGCCTCAGTGAGCGGTTTATAGAATCATAGAATCTCTACAGTGCAGGAGGAGGCTATTCAGCCCATCAAGTCTGCACCGACTCTGACAGTGCATCTTACCCACACCCTATCACGTAACCCCATGTATATACCCTACTAATCCCCCAAACCTAAACATCTTTGGACTATAAGGGGCAATTTAGCATGGCCAATCAACCCTAACTTGCACATCTTTGGACTGTGGGGGGAAAGCCACATAGACACGGGGAGAGCGTGCAAACTCCACACAGACAATCACCAAAGACCAGAATTGAACCCGTGTTCCTGGCGCTGTGAGGCAGCAGTGCTAACCACTGTGCCACCCTGTTCCAGCTTTCCCTCCATAAATAAATCCTAACTAACAATGCACACAAAGTCAGTCACACCAGGAAAATGGCACCGCGCAGAGCAGCCTTACGGAGGGGGATGGACTTTTTTATGAGTACGTGTCCCTTGATAGTACAGTTGGGTGACATTTCCATCAGTTCAGTGACGACTGAGAGTGGACTGAGGAGATGGCAATTGGCCGGGTTAGATTTGTCCTTTTCTTTTCATGAACAGGACACATCTGGGAAATTTTCAATTTGTCAGGTCATTGCTGGTGTTGAAACAGTATTGCAACAGCATGGCTAGCATTTCATCCAGAATGACTAAAGATTTTGCTAATTTAGAACGTGAGGTGTACATTTGATTGACAACTCACTGTAAATACTGCTTGCCCTGTCCATGGTGATTGAGCTTTTAATTGACAAAGGTGTGATACAGTGTGATGCATCACAGCTGCTATTTTATAGCAAGAGTATTGAATACTTCATCCTCAGCTAGGATTTGATATCTTTGTCCAGAACTGGTCAAATCAGTTCTAAATTCAGCACTCTGGGTGCTGAATTTAGATTCATATCATGTCAACATATATCTAATTTCCCTGGATGCATCAGTATCATTCAGTCAGCCGAACTGATTGATAATCTTCTTCAGTTGTCAGTACTTTCTGTGCAGGAACTTATCTTCAAATCATTTTTAATAACAGGATAAATTTCAAATGCTTCACTAAGGTAAAATTGATGGCATCTTTGTTTTAATAATAGCGGTGAGGCAGTATGTTCGAGTGTGGGTGTTAAAAAGAAATGTTCTTCTGGCTCATCTGTTTTGGATTCATCCTTGTTGTTAGCAGGAAAGGTCACTGCTAATTGCAAACAGTTGTAAGCTAGAAGTTCTAATTCCTGTCACCTCTGAGATGGAGAGATTCATTTTGACTGTCAAGTGATCAACTGGCAAGTCAGTCATTCTCCAAACTACAGAGAGATGCATCAAGCACCAAATGCATGATGCAATTAATTTCAATCCCATGTGCCAGATAAACTCAAAATAGTGCAGGCTGCATTGTCAGGGTCAATCAGACTATTGACCACATTGTGAGACTATCAAAGCCTGATTAACGTCAAGTGCAACAAGTTAAAATCATCCAATGAGAGAGTAAGAGAGAGAGGTTCTTTCTTCATTCTAATTTGATTATTTGTTTGAAGTTTTATCTTGGAAGGGTGTAAGTGGGAGTAGAAGAGAGAGAGCAATACACGTCAGGGAGAGCTGGGCAAGGGGGGAATCGTTCAAAGGACATGAGGTCAGACAACTGAGGGAGTCAATGGGGGTCGTCAAAAAGGAGTGTGCACTGAGAATGTGAAATAGTAGGATCCACTGAGAGTTAGGACCAGAGGTAAGTGGACGCAGGAGGGAAGCTCTGGTGCTTCACATATTCTTCACATCCCTCGCCCCAATTGGCCACAGGGCTTCCCGTTCTTGCCATACCACCCAGCCAACTGGAGCAGGAAGAAGATGAAAAAGAGGATGAGATGATGGTGGAAAGAAAAGCAGAACAAATAGTTGGAGAGAGAGAAACAACATGGAAAGGAAGGACAACAGGAAATGAAAAGAGTGCGAAACAGCAACACATAAAACTGAAGTGGCTGAGAGTGCTACTTTCTCTGTGTAATGGTATGGAAATTTGACCAGTGGAAGGCAGAATATAAAACTCTCAAAGGAGAACTGAATTCTGTATGTATATAGGTTCATTTACCTTTTGCACTAACCCTGCTTCAGCCGGAGACCACATTTATTCTTGATTATCCATTTGAGTTTGATTTTTCTAAATATATTAATGTTGAAAGGACCACAGAAAAAATCTCACTTTGTCATTGAACCTTTGTGTATTAAAGTGACAGATAATCAGGGTAAGCTGCAGACAAACTGAAGAAGTGTTAATGAATTCAAAGTTGATGTAGGAGATCTACATTCAGCCATGGCATATTGCTATGGATCTGAGTTTATTATCCAGTTTTGAGAACCAATTTCACTGCTTTACCACATATCTGACTTCGAATTATAAAGCAAGTCAGAAGAGGTGTACACAAAGTGGGACTTGCATCATTGAGGCGTATTGAAATGTTCCAGTAAAACGTGAGTGGCATTTCATTTTGAAGAGAATTCCCTCCATCGGGTGAATGCAAGGATCACATGGATTTGTTGAGGGGAGGGTGTGGGTATGAGTGTAGACTAAATTTAATCTACTGCGCCTCAACTTCAATGATGCAATAATTCAGTAGACCTGGGATGATTGGTTTTGAAAGGCAAAGGTCTCAGGTGGAGGTCAAAAAGGTAACCAGGTGACGGCCCTTAAAATCTACCCTAAATGGACTGAATGTTTGGGAGAGCAAGGACGTTGAATCAAAGCCTTATTACCGGCACAGATTAATGATGAGAATGTAAAAGCAGCTAACCATAATAGACATGCCGTATCAGTGCAGCATGGTGGCACCGTCGTTAGCACTGCTGCCTCACAGCAGCAGGGACCTGGGTTCAATTCCGTTCTTGGTTGATTGTCTGCGTGGAGTTTGCACGTTCTCCCCGTGTTTCCTTTGGGTGCTCCGGTTTCCTCCCACAGTCCAAAAATGTGCCAGTTAGATGGATTAGCCATGCTAAATTGCTCCAAGATGTGTAGGTTTGGGGGATTAAGTATGTGGGGCTACGGGGATAGAGCGGTGATACGATGCTCTGTTGGAGAGTCAGTGCACACTTGATGAGCTGAATGGCCTGCTTCTGCACTGTTGGGATTCTATAATTCGAGTGTAAAGTACACCAAACTGTACAGTTGACCATGTTTGTCTCAACATCCCTGCCTAAGGTCCTGGGCAGAGTTTATAACAGATCAAAGCTGTTCAATCCAAGTTCATGTTATACAGGCAGAATACCCTTTCCTGAGTTTAATAGGTCTTATGCTCAGCAGGCAATGAAATGATTCCTTAAGGAATGGCCCACAGACATCACAGGCACTCTGCTCAAGGCACTTAAGAAAACAGTTGTGTGAGAGTATTAGAATCCACCATATCCAGCAATTTGCATGTTTAAATGGCACTATTAATTCCTCTCCAATAATACCTCTGTTCTTCAGCATAACAAGGGGCTGTGAGTATTGACATAAATGGGGCACCAGATGGTTAATACCAGCTTTCAGTGCGGGAAGCATTACCAATCAATGTTAAATGTGCATTAAAAAGAAAATTGAGATTTACTTCATGCAAAATATCACCCAAATAATCCTACCGAAAGGTTCATTTCTTAAAAATAGCTTATGTTGCAGGATTTCACGTGATGCCTTTTTTTGCAGTTGGGGAAAAAAATAGTGGTAACTACTAATTTCCCTTCCTTCCCATAAAATCTCCAGAGACGCAAGTTTTATTTGAATAGGAAGTTGCACATGAGCACGTGTATGTTGACATTGTGTCCTTTTGTACAGACCTACCGAATGGCCAAATCGCATAGGCCTGCCCTCCTGTCAATTGACATGCACAGAACATCAACACGCCCCTATCAATATGGGCAACACGGTGGCACACTGGTTAGCACTGCTGTTTCACAGCACCAGGGACCTGGGTTCCTGTCTGTGTGGAGTTTGAACGTTCTCCCCGTGTCTATGTGGGTTTCCCCCAGGTTCCCTGGTTTCCTCTCATAGTCCACAAACAAGCAGGTTAGGTGGATTGGCCATGCTAAATTGCCCCTCAGTGACCAAAGATACGTGGGCTAGGTGGATTAGCCCTGTTAAAAAATTGTCCCTTAGTGTCCCAAGATGTGTGGATGAGATGGATTATCCATGGGAAGATGTGCGGGGTTACGAGAATGGAGTGGAGGAGAGGGATTGGGAAAGATACTCTATCAAAGAGTGGATGAAGACTCAATGGGCCTAATGGCCTCCTCCTGCACTGTAGGAAATCTATGGTTGGGATTTTACAGTCTCGCTTGCCCCGGAAATGTAGAATCCTACCCGTGGTCAACGGACCTTCCTGTTGTCCGCTGCTCGCCTGCTCTGATTCTTGTGGCTGACAGGGTGGTAAAATTCTGGCCTATGATTCTCTGCCTCTCTCAAGAAGCTGCTCAGTTGTTGATCAGTGCCATGGGACCTGCCACTCACTGCCACTTAGAGCTACCTTGCTGATGGAACTATTTCCATTGAAAGATTGTGAAATTGGGTACAAATCGATTGTGTGGATTTCGAGTATTCCAAATCATAACTGAATACGTTTGCTGAGTTTTGTTTGAATGCAAATTTGCTTCTTCAGCAAGGCAGTGAAGACCACTTCATGAAACTCGGATTGAAGCAGATTGGATGGTCAAATTGCCCCCTGGGTGTTTGGTTATCACATCAAATATGCAAATTGTATTTGCTATGGAGGTTCAAAAATTACAAATACGAGTTAATCCCTGCCATGGGGCTGTTTATATTTGTTAAATTAGCCACGGGTTGTAGATAATGTGCTTCTCTTCAGTTTACTGACAACTTAAGGAACAGTGCGTGTCTTTTTGAATCTCCTCCCATCCTTATTTGCTTTGATATGAAATGTGAAAATGATGGTGTGTGTGAGGGACAGGAGGCTTCACATTGAAACCGCATTGCCACCCACCTGCACTTCCTACTTCAAGTCGTGTATGCCTCCATCAATTACAACACAAACGCAGCAGCTCTTTTCAAACTCAGTTTGCTTTCATCACAGTAATCTTTATTCATGTACTTTCTCATCTGTTTCAATCGTGCTGTTGGGTTGCTCATTTTTGCTCTTGTCTGTTGTGTTATCACCACTTGTCTGTTTTCTGGCCTGCTGTCAGTCTTGGCTCGATTTCAGGCTTTGATAAATTTCAAACCTTCCTGTGCCCTTGGCGTGTGGAAGATCTGCGATAGTGTGATAGTGGTGTTCTTTCCCAGTGTCGACGTGATTCATCTTTTTGAGGTGTGTCTCTTCAAAGTATTTTCTTTCTTTTTTGCATTTGTACCTCGTGCAGCACTTGCTGTTGAATACGTGGGCAACTGGCCTCCTCTGCATCCACAGTGAATGTCCATAAACATTACGTCCTGTGGGAAAGCAATGTGGGGCTGAGTGAATGTGTGGGGGCAGCAAACACTTTGGTCTATTTGACATTAGGATCATAATAATGTTATTAGCAATGTTATCGGCATACACTGTTTTCCTAGTTTTCTCAGAAACTCCAAATGAGACATGATGGAAGCATAATGATCCCCTGCAATCAACTTTTGGTGAACTGGCCTCAACTTCTTGAGAGTAAATAAATCTATATCACACTTCTAACATGGCCATTCTATATTCAGATGGCCAGAGACTTTGACACTGACTGACTTTTCCTTGTTGGAGGATCTGAAACTTGGAACTGGGTAGGGAACATGGAATCACGGACAAAGCCCTTACTGTCTGTATTTGGTGCATTGAATAAGGCGACCAGCAAATCCATAACAATTTAAAAATAAAACGCTACCAAAGGCAGGATGAGGAAAAATATTTTTAATGCAGCAATTTTTTACAATCTGGAATGTACTGCATTAAAGTATGGTCAAGGCAGATTCAAAGCTGGCTTTCGAAATGGTATCAGATAAGCACCTGTCAGGGAATAGATTAAAGAGCAGGGACAAAGATGAGAGGATAAATCATAGAATCCCTACAGTACAGAAGGAGACCATTTGGCCCATTGAGTCTGTACCAACCACAATCCCAAGCCCTATTCCCATAACCCCGCACATTTACTCTGCCAATCCCCCTGACACGAAGGGGTAATTTAGCATGGCCAATCACCCAAACCTGCACATCTTTGGACTGTGGGAGGAAACCAGAGCACCTGGAAGAAACCCAGGCAGACAGGGGGAGAAAGTGCAACCTCTACACAGACAGTGACCCGAGGCCAGAATTGAACCTGGGTCCCTGGCACTGTGAGACGGTGTCTCCTTCAGTACTGTGATCCTATCACAGAGAGAGTGCAATGATCTTGTATTCATTCATACGTAGAAACCTCTTCTGCTGCACTGCCTCCACTGATGACAACCTTCCTTTCAGCAACAGAGCTGAGAGGTCAATGAGGCAGCAGTTCTACCCCTGGAGTGCAGTGACTGATCTAAAAGGATGCTCTGGCCCAGTGTCTTCAGAGGCAAAATTAAAGGTTGTTAGCAGAGGAAGGAGTCACTCTTTTTTTTAGTGCATGTTGATGGAGACTCAATCTGCTTTCATGGGTTGGAATTGCTTCTCTTGCCCCATCTCACCCCTCCCCACTTTGCACATGCTTTCCACCTGGAAGTTAGAGTGTGAAGTTTGAAACTTCAAAACAAATTGTGCACGCATGGTCGGTCTTTTGCTTTGATGATGTAGGATCTGTCGCCTTTGGCTGCCATGCAGGATAACTCCTTTTTGCATCTCTGTGACATTGAAGGAACTATCACTGAAAAAGTGATGATCTCTGAGGAAAATTTTCCGTTCACCCAGACACTCCTCTTCCACAAATGACCTTGATGATACGGAGAACAAATCCAAACTTTGTAGGGTTGCCAAACTTCCTGAATTGGCTGGGAGCCTACCGGAATCGTCACCATTCTCCTGGTGACTGCTGGAAACAATCCGGGAAATGTCGATGAGAAATGTTCGGAAAATTAATTGACGCAACAAAATTATGAAAGGCACAGAGAGGGTAGATCACAATAATCTTTTCCCCATGGCAGAGATGTCAAAGACCAGAGGGCATAGGTTTAAGATGAGAAGTTAGTAGTTTAGAGGGGATCTGAGGAAAAATATTTCACCCAGAGGGTGGTGGAAATATGGAACGTGCTGCCTGAGAGGGTAGCGGAGGCAGTGCTCTCACCACATCGAAGAGGTATCTGGACCAGCACTTAAATCGCCAAAGCATAGTAGGCTATGGTCCAAGTGTTGGTAAATGGGATCAGTATAGATTTGTATTTGATGGTCAGCATAGACATTGGAGGGCTGAAGGGCCTGTTTCTGTGTTGTATGATCCTATGACATGGCCTAGTGGTATCATCGCTGAACTATTAATCCAGAAACTTAGCTAATGTTCTGGGAACCCAGGTTCGAATCCCACCCCGGCAGATGGTGGAATTTAAACTCAATAAAAACAAACTCAGGAATTAAGAATGTACAGATGACCATGAAACCATTGTTGTTTGTCAGAAAAACCCATCTAGTTCACTCATGTCTTTTAGGGAAGAAAATCTGGCGACCTTACCTGGTCTGGCCTACATGTGACTCCAGAGCCACAGCAATGTGGTTGACTCTCAACTGCCCTTGGGCAACTAGAGATGGGCAATAAATGCTGGCCAGCCAGCGACACCCATGTCCCATGAATGAATAAAAAATGACAATTATATAGCTGAGTTACCATCCGTTTCCCCTGATTGGGCCGGGCTAGATATTGCTACCAGTTTCAGTGTCAGCGGTTGCTCAGACAATTGGCGTCAGCTGGAGGGTGTGCGTGAAGGCTGCACTGCTTAACCTGAGTCACTCTCTCAGAACGGTGGCATGAGAACAGCAGCAAAGAAATGGCCTCCCACCACCACCAGTAGGCCAGAGTTTGTGCGATTGAATGTGTAATCCATTTGCACCCAGCAGTGGGTGTTTTGGGGAGATAACACTGTGCAACATTTAATTTTTACCTCGGGATGATCACATTTCTTTCTGCTTGCACATACCCTTCTTGGCTACTCTGCTTTCTGATTTCTGCCCGTAGTATGCTGAGGGAGCCAGGTGCTGTCCAAGGAGGGATTTATCTTCTTTCCTTCCTCCTGGGGTTCCATTAGTCTATTGCTGCTGTTAAAATCCATTGTCTCTGTACACTGAGGCCCAGCATGGTGGTGAGGCAGGTTCCTTGCTATAAAATGGAATTAAGGATCGGTAAGGACTTGGAGTTTTAACCTCAACCAGGGACCTGGGCGGCTGTTTTTTTTTCGTCTCTTGCACTGCACGGTTTCTGAGATTGCAAACACATTGAGAAACCTTGGGAAGGGAGGGGCTCCATGATGTTACGCATGAAGGGTGACTGTGTCTGGGGGAGAAGGTAGGAGGACATGTGTTGGCATCTCCCAGAATACGGTAGTTAGAATTGGCAAACTTAAGCACACTCCATTTCAAATGAGTGGTCGCAGTTGATCGAAGAAATTTGTCAGTGGGAGTTGGACATTTTCTGATTCGACATGAGGAAGATATTTCCATTGGTAGGAGAGACTAGGAACGAGGGCACAGCCTCAGAGTAAAGGGCTGACCCTTTAAAACCAAGGTGAGGAGGAATTTCTTGAGCCAGAGGGTGGTGAATCTATGGAATTCATTACCACAGAAAGCTGTGGAGGCCAGGTCATTGACTGTATTTAAGACAGAGATAGATACGTTCTTGATAGGTGAGGGATCAAAGGTTAGGGGGATAAAGCAGGAAAATGGGGTTAAGAAACTTATCAGCCATGATTGAATGGCGGAGCAGACTCGATGGGCCGAATGGCCTAATTCTGCTCCTATATCCTATGGTCCTTGCAGTGAGGGAGGAGTGAAACAAATTAAAAATGTGCTTTCCATGAAACTCGTGATTTTAGTTAAATAGCCCTTGATATAGGCTGATTGTATCTACACTTGCATTGGGAAAGACACAATAGATTGAATGCTAAATGGACCCAATGGCAGTACTTAACATTTGTGAAAATATACTTAACGTTTTTAAGTGACCTGGTACTGGTACTTAAATTTATCAAAATATCTAATGAAGGTGCAGCTTAGCAACTGGGTACTTCATATTACAGAGGTGGGTTTTTTTTTTCTGTAATGCTGGTACTTGGTATTTGCAGATTGATAATGGAAACATTGATACTGCGGTTCATTCAAATTCCAATTTATTGCATAATTGCAGTTATTAAATCAGCAGTCATGGCCTTAGAATAACATTTGTGGGTTATTATCTGTTTACTTGGAGGAAGTCAGAAAATATGAAGCATAGGTTGCGAAGGAAATTTATCCTTGTGGGAATGCAATGTCGAAAGATGGCAAGATGCTGGTTTTGTCATCACCCATTAGTAAGCCTGTCCTGTCCTTGTTACAACCCCATGTGTAATGAAGTATTTGGTTCTCACTGGCATGTTAATGTTGTTTCTGTTTTCGTTCCTTATTAATCTTTGTGTGGGAGTGCTCTCAGCGGTAACTGGCCTCAACACATAGCTGGCTTCATTAATAATCATTCCTCTTGATTTTTTCTCAAGAGGGTTCCAGCTCCCAATCTGTCCCAATCTATCACGGCACTGACTTCAATCCCTCTGAGTGTACTTGGCTGCAACCAGCATACATCAAACACTGGCTTTAATGTCATTTAGCCTTGCTTATGTTCAGACAGGCAAGGTTAAAGACAGTGCACAAAGGTGGAAGGCTTTTGCTTCATTTTTTTTTGGTCGGGCATTGATGTGGGATCGCTATTGTAGGTGAATCACTTTGAACCATTGACAGTTCTTTTTCCCAAAGGCTGTTAAGTCATTAAAAATGAATGTCATCTGGCTTTGTGCTCATGTGTCTGACTGGATTGAAAATGTGGATGTGACTGTCTTCTTTGTTTTCATACCTTATGTTAATCAGCCAAAAAACTTGAATGACTGAAGAAAATTGTAAGGTTGCCTCATGCTAATCCAGGTGATAGTTACTGTACGTGGGTTTTAGCTGCAGCCTTCAAACTGCGCGAGGAAATTTATGTTAAAAATGCTTGTTAATGCTGAACTGAGATGTGAAATTCTTTCAACAAAAAGTTAGACATTTTATCTGCTCAAATGGAAGTGGATAATTACACGATGTCTATAACTCAAGTAAGTTAGCATTTAATACCAACTTTCCTTCTTGCCTGGATTGAAACTCTAGACAACAGTGAAGTTCAAAGGTCAAGGTGGGGCCATTCAGCACAGCGTTGGGTATAGTAATAGTGTTTTGCCGAGCAGTGTTAATTTTAAGTTTATTTATTAGTGTCACGTGTAGGCTTACATTAACACTGCAATGAAGTTACTGTGAAAATCCCCTCGTCACTACGCTGCAGCACCTGTACGGGTACACTGAGGGAGAATTTAGCATGGCCAGTGCACCTAACCAGTATGTCTTTTGGACTGTGGGAGGAAACAGGAGCACCTGGAGGAAACCCATGCGGACGTGGGGAGAATGTGTAGACTCTGCACATTCAGTGACCTGAGGCTGGAATTGAACCAAGGTCCTTGAAGCTGTGAGGTTGCAGCGCTAACTGCTGTGCCACTCCAGTGCCTGTTTGGGTACACAGAGTTTAGCATGGACAATACACCTAATCAGCATGCCTTTCAGGTTGTGGGAGGAAACCGGAGCACCCGGAGGAAACCCACGCGGATGCGGGGAGAACATGCAGCCTCTGCACAGACAGTGACCTGAGGCTGGAATTGAACCCGGGTCCCTGGTACTGTGAGACAGCAGCACTAACCACTGTGCCACTCCAGTGCCTGTTCGGGTACACGGAGGGAGAATTTAGCATGGCCAATGCACCTAACCAGCATGTCTTTTGGACTGTGGGAGGAAACCGGAGCACCCGGAGGAAACCCACGCGGACACAGGGAGAAACGTGCAGGCTCCACACAGACAGTCACCCAAGCTGGGAATCGAACCCGGGTCCCTGGCACTGTGAGTTCCAGTGGGTGGTGGGTTGTGGTTAGGGAAGCATTGGCAGGAATTTCTGGAACTTTCCATAATTGTTGTTGCATCTGCTCAATCAGATTAATATTCTGCACACTGGCAGGAAACAAAATCCTACGCAGCAAGTTCAAAGCTGTAACTGACTCTTGGGATTGTTAGGTTATTTATAAATTGGTTCAGCATTGCTTTACTGATTTTAAGAGGTGAAAATTTGTACCACAATAAGGAAAAACAGCAAGCACCATACAAACTGAATTCCTTGATAATTAATTAACATTCCTCACAGGACACTGGAGATGAACCATTTTAGTAGAAAGGGAGCAAATAACACATATTCTCCTGCTAAAGTACAGTGGTATGTTGACTGTTGTCTCTTGAAAGCTACATGATTAAACCGCTGTGCCTTTCATTTGGAGACTAATTGTTGTTGAGTAAGTTCTGAAATGAAATAGAGACCAGAAGAAGCCAACTGCGGTAGGCTATGAAGGAACTTCAGGAAAATATCTGAGCATAAACCCCCGGGCTGGAGGATAAGAGATGTTTAAGAACCTGTTTGGATGTGTGAATTTCTACAATAAACAGAATATAGAATCTACAGTGCAGATTGAGCCCATTGAGCATACACCGGCAACAATCCCACCCAGGTCCTAACCCTGTAACCCTACATATTTACCCTGCCAATCCCCCTGACACTAAGGGGCAATTTATCATGGCCAATCAACCTAACCCGCAGCAGTGAATGTTATTTCCAGAGCGAGACAGCCTGGATTGAGACCATTTGCCCCATCATGCCAGGACTGGATTTAACTCAAATATGGTGCGCTCCATTAAGAGCTGCAACATCTGTTAAGAATAGAACAAGATAAATTAAAGTGGTTTCTGGAAATCAGAAAAAAGAAGACAACAGGTTTTTAAAACCCCTGACACCTCGGATCAATTAATATGATTTTCTGATCCTGGTGAACTTCTTCTATGGGCTGAAAATGATTGGCTTTTTTTTGCTAAGAGCGCTTTAAGATTCAAATAAAATAGCCTTTGGTGTAATGCAACAACAACTTGTATTTTACAGTGTTTTGACATCATGCTAAATAAGGAGATCTAGCCAAAAGTGTGGTCAAAGAGATAGGTTTTAATGAGCCTCTTAAGGATGAGAGAAAAGTAGAGAGGCAGAGAGTTTTTCAGGAACCTGTTGCTGATCTTAGGCCTCAGCAGTTGAAGACACAAGAAGGTGAGAATTAAAGGAGCGTGGATATCGCGGAGTGGTGCAGGGCAGCAAGAAATTATTGAGATTTGATAAAGCCATGACAGAATTTGAAAATAATGGCAGGAATTTCAAAATCGATGTGCTGCTTACCAGGAAGCTAATGTGGGTCATAAAAATAGAACCATAGAACCCCTACAGTGCAGGAGGAGGCCATTCAGCCCATTGAGCTCAACAACAATCCTGCCCAGGCCTTACTTAAGTTTAGATTTTCAAGTTTATTTATTATTGTCCCAAGTAGGCTTACATTAACACTGCAATGAAATTATTGTGAAAATCCCCCAGTCGCCACACTCTGCCTGTTCAGGCACATTGAGGGAGAATCTAGCATGGCCAATGTACCTAACCAGCACGTCTTTCGGACTGTGGGAGGAAACTCCGTAACCCCACAAATTTACGCTGCTAATCCCCCTGACACTGAGGGTCAATTTATTACGGCCAATCCACCCAACCCGCACATCTTTGCAGTGTGAGAGGAAACTGCAGCACCCGGAGGAGTCCCACACAGACACTGGGAGAATGTGCAAACTCCACACAGTCAGTGACCCGAGGCTGGAATTGAACCCGGGTCCTGGTGCTGTGAGGCAGCAGTACTAACCGCTGTGCCGCCCATGGTTCAGTGAAATACGGGTGGTGGGTGAGTCGGACTGTGTGTAAGCTAGGAAATGGAAAGCAGGGTTCTGGATGATCTCAAGTCTGCCAGAAGTGCATTCAAATAGTTACTTATAATAAAGGCATGAATGAAGGTTTCACCAGCAGATAAGCTGAGGCAGTGATGAGATCAGGTGATGTTACGGAGGTGGGAATAGACAGGCTTAGTGATTGCATGAATGTATATGCAGAAGCTCATCCCAGGGTTAAATATCACACTGCGGTTTCAAAGAAATTGGTTCAGTCTTGGAGAGATGCCAGAAAGAACGATGGAGTCAGTGACAAGGGAATGGAGTTCATGATCACGGATAATGGCCTCAACCTTCCAAATATTCAATTGGAGGAAATGTTTGCTCAACCATTACTGGATACTTGAGGAGCAGCCTGAGAATTTCAGCACAGCAGGCAGGTTGAGAGAGATGGTAGTGAGGTAGTCATCCACGTACATGCAACAACTCATGCTGTGCTTTTGGATAGGATCACTGAGGGGCCACATATTGCAGAGAAATAGGTGGGGATCAAGGATGGTTGCTTGGGGTATACCAGAAGTAATGGTGAGGGAGCAGGAAGAGAAGCCGATGAGTCTCTGGCTACAATTAAATCTATAGGATTGTGGTCCCACTAAGATGGACAGCAGTGGAGAGCTGTTGGAGCAGGAGGAGGGTGTGGTCAACTGTGTCAGGGAATCAAGTTGAGAAACACAAGGTGAGCTAAACAGTCACATAAGGATGACATTTGTGACTTTAATGAAAGCCATTTAATAACTTGGGGTGGCACAGTGGTTAGCATTGCTGCCTCACAGTGCCAGGGACCTGGGTTCAATTCCCGGCTTGGGTCACTGTCTGTGTGGAGTTTGCACATTCTCCCCATGTCTGTATGGGTTTCCTCCGGGTGCTCCAGTTTCCTCCCACAGTCCAAAGGTGTGCAGGTTTGGTTGATTGGCCATGCCCCCTTAGTGTTGGGGGATGTCAGGGAGATTAGTAGGGTAAATATGTGAGGTTGCAGGGATAGGGCCTGGGTAGGATTATTGTCAGTGCAGGCTCGATGGGCTGAATGACCTCGTTCTGCACTGTAGCGGTTCTATGATAATAAACTTCGATGGGGCTGGAAGTGGAGGGATTCAAACATGAGAGTGTTCGGAAAAATTGACACGGACTTGGGAGGTGACATCATAATCAAAGACTATGGACAAGAAATGGAAGTTGGAGATTAGTAATTTGAGAGAACCGTGGAGGGATCAAGGAGGGATTGATGAATAGATTTGCAAAGAAGTGGGGAGCTGTACCTGAAGAAGGAGAAACATTAAGAGTACTTAAAGAAGTAGCCCTGGAAATAGTAGATCCATTGGTGGTCATTTTTCAAAATTCTTTGGACTCTGGAATGGTTCCTACAGATTGAAGGGTAGCAAATGTAAGCCCATTATTCAAAAAGGGAGGTAGAGAGAAAATAGGGAATGATAGACCAGTGAGCCTAATGTCAGCACTGGGGAAGTGATTTGAAAGATTAGTCCTGGCACGAATCAACTCCGGCCTCCCAGATTGCCTGGATCCACTACAGTTTGCCTATCGCCGCAACGGGGAGGGTTAGTGAGAACCGAGGTACTGACAGAGTCCACAAGGGCTAGTGCTGGGAGGAGTGATCAGGGACAGTATAAAAAAGGCCCTTAACATGTTGCGTTACATTTTGTTGCAGTGCTTGTCCTCTGAATGCAATGCAAGTGACAGTGTAAATCTCTGGTCGAATGCATGTGCACATGCGGATGACTCTTGCGCCTGTTTGAAAAACACTATCGCGTTTAAAACATTTGACGACAACAGGCTTTTAAATTGCATTGCTTTTTGCAAAGCCTGATGCAGCAACCCAGTTGGTCCTTGGCAGCACACTCCATTCCTCCATTAGCATGAACATTGATCGAATTTTTGCTCCAAGTGTGTCCTTGAACCATTTATGTTGACCACATTTCACTTAGGCTCTCACGTACATTGCTTGCAGTGTACTTATTAATGAGGAAACCATAGAAAACACTCGCTGAGCAATATATCCAACAGTATATTATGCTAGCAGACGCACAATGATAGAGTGGGCCAGTAAATATTAATCATACGTATGCCCCGGATAAGTGTGCATGCAGCATGTAGTGGGGAAGAATATGAATTACATACTTATCAGGATTACAGATGTACACCATCAGATGAATAATTTTTTGCAAAGGTTATCGTAACTGGAAACATTTATCAAGAGCACAGTTAGGGGATAGCAAGATTGCTTCCTCCCACACAGGTCAGCAGGTTTCAGCACTCATTATTCCAGTGCATAGTCACTCGACTTGAAATGTCCTAATGTAAGTGAATAATTAACTTCAATGGGACACTTGCAGTGGAATTGACTGACTGATTCACTAACATTTAAATAAAGTTGTTAACTTGAAATAATCTCTCGGTATCACATCTGCATTCTGTTCCCTCACTGTGTTCACATTTCAGTTAACATTTCCCGTCAGTTTTATTGAGGGAACAGGAATAAAGCCATTTCTGCAAGATATTATTCAGCCGTTAAAAGGTTGGAAGTTTCTGTATTTTGTTTCTGGACCATGCAATATTCATAACTTTGATATTTGCAATGTCTGCAGTATAAAATGATGCAGATTGTCTGTGAATTTAAATGATTCTTGATTCCAGTGACTTTTGGGTCAAGGTTAGAATCTGCTCTCGAGCTGTATGAAGGTCCACTTGACAAAGTCCGAACGTGATTTCAGATTCTGCCTGCGAGGCAGTCAGCAGATTATTTAGGAATGGAAGAGAAGGAAATATACCATTCTCAGCCAAACGTTTGGAAAATACAATGGCACCTCCATGGTGGGTTTTCCTGTGGCAGAGACAGCTCACCATTCACCACCAGTGGGATTGAAGGAGATCATTATTGACTTCAGGAGCCATAGTGGAGGACGTGCCCCTGTCTACATCAACGGGAATTAAGTGGAAATGGTTGAGAGCTTCAAGTTTCTAGATGTCTAGATCACCAACAATCTGTCCTGGTCCCTCCTTGCCGACACTATAGTTAAAAAAACCTCTACTTTCTCAGGAGGCTAAGGAAATTTGGAATGTCCATTACGACTCTCACCAACTTTTATAGATGCACCATAGAAAACATCCTTTCTGGTTGTATGACAGCTTGGTATGGCTCCTGCTCTGTCCAAGACTGCAGGAAACTACAAAAGGTCATGAACGAAGCCCAGTCCATCACGCAAACCAGTCTCCCATCCATTGACTCTATCTACGCTTACCACTGCCTCAAATCTTTCAGTCCCACCAAAGTCAATGGCAGATGGCATGGCTCACCTGTATAATCAAGGACCCCATGCACCCTGGACATTCTCTCTTCCACCTTCTGTCAGGAAAAAGAGACAAAAGTCTGAGGTCACGTACCAACCAACTTCTCCCCTGCTGCCATCAGACTTTTGAGTGGAACTACCATATATTAACTTGATCTTTCTCCACATGCTAGCTATGATTGTAGCGCGACATTCTGTAACCCCTCCTTTCCTTCTCTATGAACGGCATGCTTTGTCTGTATAGCGCACAAGAAACAATACTTTTCACTGTCAACTAATACATGTGACAATAATAAATCAAATCAAATCTTTCGGTCCCACCAAAGTCAATGGCAGATGGCATGGCTCACCTGTCCTGGGGTCCACTTTGACGGGATCGCGAGATTATGCCAGCAAGAAGGGCTGCAAAATCCCACCAAATGTCTCTTGCATGGTCTCTCACACGCAAACAGGTGAAACAGGAGAAGAATAAGGCTATTCAACATTTGTATGGCCATTCAATAAGATCATGGCTAACCTTCTCTCTCAACTCCAATTTCCTCCCTCCCCACATCACTCAGTTTGTGTCCAAACATCTGTTGACCACAGTTTTACGTATACTTAAGGACAGATCGTCCATAGCCTTCAGGGGTACAAACTTACAAAGCTTCGCAATCCTTAGAACAAGGAAATTTCTCCTCTTCTCAGTCCTAAAAGGGTAGACCACTTATTATGAGACAGTGACCTTCTAGACCTTTACCTAGGGTATGCAGCCTCCGTCAATCTGCCCTGACAAAATCTCTAAGAATTTTATATGTTTCACCCGTCAAATCATTTCTTCCTGTCAAATATCTGTCCAGTTGCTCCATCAATGTGCCAATGGTATTTACTTGCACTTATGTCCTGGGTTATATGTCCCATACATTCAGTATTGTTGGTGTTGATTAGTTGAATCTGAATTCATAGAATCTACAGTGCAGAAAGTGGCCATTTGGCCCATCGAGCCCGCACTGACAACAATCCCACCCAGATCCCATCCCCATAACCACACATATTTACCTGGCTAATCCCCCTGACACTAAGGGGCAATTTATCATGACTAATCAACCTTATCCGCACATTTTTGGAGTGTGGGAGGAAATCGGAGCACCCGAAGGAAACTCATGCAGACACAGGGAGAATGTGCAAACTCCACACAGAGCATCACCCGAGGCCGGAATTGAGCCCGGGTCGCTGGCGCTGTGAGGCAGCAGTGCTAACTCCTGTGCCACCCCATCTATTATCTATTCACCGTCCCTCGTCAAAGGTTGAAGAACAACAGTTATCAATTACAAAGTCCTTTTTAATGTATAATGTCCCAAGGTACTTCAGATGAACATGAAATATGACACTGCGCCACATAAAGAGGTGTTTGGGTGGATGACCAAAAGTTTGGTTGAAGAAGTAGATGGCAGCCAGTGTGATCTTTAGCAAAGACGGAAGGGTCAGGGTTGATTTTATCTGAGGAAGGGAGATAATGACAACAGATTTGAAGGAAAGGACAACTTTAACTGAGGAGAAAAGAACCATTAACAATATCAGTTCACATCGGAACCAAGAAGGGAAGGTGCAGCAGACCGTGGTTTGATTTACTGATGGGAGCCCGCAATGCCCTAGCGTTGGGGAATGTGGCGGAAGATGTAACCAGGTAGGAGGCTTCTTTTTGGGAGAAGATGTTATCATTCCTTTGACTTTGATGGGACAGATGACTGGATGTGGGTGCGCGGTGATTGTGTGGACAAATATTATTTTGGTCATTTAGGAGATAGAATTGCAATTTTTTTACCAAATGTAGAAATTAATGTCAACTGTTTTGTTCTCCACCTGGGAATTTCAGATGACAGTTACCTGAGTGCCATTAAAAATTCAGTTAATTTAAAGAGGGCAGAATTGAGAGTTATAGAGGCTTACGGCACAACAACCTTCAGGCCCCACCTTCACACTCTGACTGCAATATCCAACTGCACTATGCCACTCTTAAATTGAACTGCTTATTTTTGGCATTAAAGTTTATTCATTAGTGTTACAGGTATTCATAGAATCCCTACAGTGCAGACAGAGACCATTCGGCGCATCGAGACTGCACCAACCACAATTCCACCCAGGCCCTCTCCCCATAACCCCACATATTTACCCTGCTAATCCCCCTGACACTAAGGGGCAAGTCAGCATGGCCAATCCACTTAACCCGCACATCTTAGGAATGTGGGAGGAAAACAGAGCAACCGGAGGAAACCCACGCAGACACGGGGAGAACATGCAAACTCCACACGGTTACCCGAGGCCGGAATTGAACCCGGGAGTTTGGCGCTGTGACACAGCCACCGTGCCGCTTACATTAACACTGCAATGAAGTTAGTGTGAAAATCCCCTGGTCACCACACTCCGGCGCATGTTCGGGTGCACTGAGGGAGAATTTAGCATGGCCAATGCGCCTCACCAGCTTGTCTTTTAGACTGTGGAAGGAAACCCTGTAACCCTTGCTAATTTACCCTACCAATCCCCCAGACACTGAAGGTCAATTTATCATGGCCAATCCACCTAACCTGCACATCTTAGGAGTGTGGGAGGAAACCGGAGCACCTGGAGGAAACCCACGCAGACACAAGGAAAACATGCAAAATCCACACTGTCACCCGAGGCTGGAATTGTACCCGGGTCCCTGACTCTGTGAGGCAGCAGTGCTAACCCCTGTGCCACTGTGCCACTTACATTAATACTGCAATGAAGTTACTGTGAAAATCCCTTAGTCGCCGCACCCTGGTGCCTGTTCGGGTACACTGAGGGAGAATTTAGCATGGCCAATGCACCTAACAAGCAGGTCTTTCAGACTGTGTGGGGAAACCAGAGCACCCGGAGGAACCCACGCAGATGCAGGGAGAATGTGCAAACTCCACACAGACAGTGACTCAAGCCAATAATCGAACCCGGGTCCCTGGCTATGAGGCAGCAATGCTAACCACTGTGCCACACAAATAAATTAAAATGACTGTTTTGCTTTAGGAGAATGGTTGCCAAATAAAGCCTAAAAATGAAGAGAAATGTCTTGTTCTTGTTAAAATATATACACTACAGTTGTAGCGAGCTACATGGGTTTCAATATTCTCTCCACTGACATTTTGTGCTTTTATTATTTGATGTAGCGAAGGGAGCCATTTATCATTACTGATAAAACTTACAGTGCTGCATGGTGTATTTCTAATTAAGAGCAAGATCCTGACCTCAGGAAATGTACCTTTTAGATTGGAAAATTGCAACAGTAACTCTATTATTTAAGAAAGGTGAACAAGAGAAACCGGGAAATTATAGACCTGTTAGTCTAACATCTGTTGTGGAGAAGTTAATGGAATCTATAATTAAGGACGGAATGACTGAGCACTTGGAGAAATTTAAGCTGATTAGAGGGAGCTGATATGGATTTGTAAAGGGTAGGTCATGTCTAATGAACTTAATTGATTTTTTTTTTGAGGAAGTAACTAAAGCAGTAGTTGGGGGAATGTACGTATGTTACGGTCATATACTGACCTGGTTAGGCAGGTTAATTGTGTGGTCATCCAGATTCGACCAAAAAAATGAATAGATCCATGTATTTTGGACATGATGAAAAGACAGGAACAATGGAGGCTCAAAGAACTGTAGGAATCCATTTATATGCAGTAGTCAACTGCAAAAGATAATCAAAGTAGCTAATGGAATTTTAGTCTTTATTACTGGAAGGTGAGAATAAATATGTTTTTCAACTGCTATATAAATCCTCAGTTAGACACAGGGCCCTATTTTACCATTTTGAGCCTAAGTGCCGAATCTGGGCGTCAAATAGATCCGCGCCTGGAATCCTCTTTCCAGCGCGCCCATACGCGTTTTGCCGTCTCCGGCCCGATCCGCGCCGTGGCCGGGGCTTAGCGCTGGCGGACTGATCGGAGCTCTGAACTGCGCATGCGCGGTTCGAAAAAAATCTGACAGTGCGCCTGGGCGCGAAAGAAAAAGCAGAACGCGGCTCTCTGACGTTCATCCTCTGGGGGCAGCGTGGGGGGGGTGTGACCGATCATCCCCTGGCGGGGGGGGGGGGGGGGGAGGGGAGGGGGTGTGACGTCTCATCCTCTGGTCGGGGGCGGGGGGGGTGTCGGCTGCCAGTCTGTGGCCGATGCCTCCTGCCGGACTGGACGTGCGGCCATGCCATCCCACGAAACCTTCAAGATGAAGCAATTCCTCGCTAAGAAGATGAAGCAGAACCGGCTGACTCCACAGTGGCCGATTCCACAGTGTAAAGGGATACATCATCACTGGTACACTACCAGCCACAGCCATCTCTCCCGTTCTTTTGCTCCTGCAGGGAAGAGTAATCTGTGGCTGGTCATGTACCAGTGATGGTGTATCCCTTTACACTGTGGAATTGGCCACTGTGGAATCGGCCGGTTCTGCTTCATCTTCTTAGTGAGGAATCGCTTCATCCTGAAGGTTTCATGGGATGGCATGGCCGCACGTCCACTCCGGTAGGAGGGATCGGCCGCAGACTGGCAGCCGAACCACCCCCACCACCAGCCCCCCCCACCCCCTGCCCAGGGGATGAGGCGTCACACCCCCTCTCCTCCTCCCACCCCACTCCCGCCCCGACCAGAGGATGACCTGGGTCAGAGAGCCATTGCAGTCTCTGACCCCGCTCTTCGGAGGCTGCAGTGGCGACTTCAGACTCTCATTTTGCAGGTCGGTAACAGCGCGGATGCGGATCGCGCCAGAAGACGGTAAAGTGGGATTTGGCGGTAGAGTTGGGCGCGCGGTTCATTAAGTCGATTTAAATGCATGCAAACTGGCGCGAAGTTTTGGTAAAATCAGGCCCATAGAGTATGGTGTGAAATTCTGGACACCACAACTTAGAAAGTTCTTCATATCATCATAGCATCCCTATAGTGCATAAGGAGGCCATTCAGTCCATCGAGCCTGCACCAACAACAATCCCAATTCTCTTAATCACACGTACTTACCCTGCTAATCCCCCTGATACTAAGGGACAATTTATCATGGCCAATCCACCTAACCCACACATCTTTGGACTTGGAAGTATAGATTCAGCAGACCATTACCGGGCTCCAAGGGTTAAATTATGAGGAGAGATTACATAAATGAAACTTGTAGTCCCTGGAGTATAGGAGCTGAGAGGGTAATTTGATTGAAGGTTCTAGGATTTTTAAAGGAATTTGTGACAGAAACTTTTTATTCCCTTGGGAAGTCTTGGAAGGAATAATCTTAAATTCAGAGCCAGGCTGCTCAGGATGATGGTGGAAGTATATGAACACCTCCTACAAAAATCAGAAGATGCTCGATCAATTAGTAATTTGAGATCAATCAATTTTTGTGAGCCAGGGGTATGAAGGGATATGGAGCCAAGGTGGATAGGTGGAGTTAGGGCACAGATCAGCCATTCAGCTCTTCGAATGGTAGAACTGACTCAAGGGGCTGAATGACCTAACCACACACTCTCTGAGTCTAATATGTGGACCTCAGAAGGCAAATGCTAAAATACCATTGGTTGTAGAACAAATTAAATAATATTGTGCATCATTTTTGGAACCAAAAATAGAAACTGTAGCAGCAATTATGATCCCTTTATTGAATGAAGCAAAACCTTACCTCTGTATCTTCAGTGGGTTAGCCATACTCAACAGCAATGTTATCACAACCGTACTTGTATTTTCAACTTAGCCATGAGTGTAATTATGCTTTGCATTGCTTTGCTCCTTGAATAGTCCTCTGATCTTAAATCTGTTTATTAAGCAAAGACAGTTGACATTCCAAATGGTAAATTTTTATTGATTTTTTTTTGGTGTGTACATTCTGCCTTCAAATCCATTGCACATGCAGTGTATCTCTGAAATGCTGGTAACTTTGACCTGGCGGTTGAGAATGACCCAGGAAATTATCTGATTATAAGCAGATTCAACCAGAACTATCTTTATTAGGTCAGTGCATGTTTGGATTTGAACACCTCCACCAGTTCTTTGCATTGCTCAGTAAATGTCAGGCTTTAATGAGATTTTAAATCTTGACAAAGAGCATATCGTTTAGACAGTGTATTTCCACTAAGAGCTCTGACATTTAATTAGAGGATGTACAGCCAATGATTTTAATGCTGAATTTGGTGGCTTTTTAATTAGTTGCCAAGTCAATGATACGGAAAAATGCTGAGACCAGAGGAGTTATCTGCATATTGAATGGAATATTTAATAATTAAACCAAAGATACTCAGTGTTTCAGGATTAATATTTCTGCGCAAAAAACGTATTAGTCAACATTTGCTGAGTAAACAAGGAAAATGTTTTTTGAAGCTTGAAGGGGTGGCACAGTGATTAGCACTGCTGCTCCACAGCTCCAGGGACCCAGGTTCAATTCCGGCCTTGGATCACTGTTGGTGTAGGGTTTGCACATTCTCCCCATGACTGCATGAATTTCCTCCGGGTTTCTTACACAGTCCAAAGATCTGTAGGTTAGGCTGATTGGCCATGCTAAATTGTCCCTCAATGTCCCAAGATGTGTCAATTCAATGGATGAGCCGTGGTAAATGTGTGGAGTTACAGGAATAGGATGGGAAAAGAGAGCCTGGGCAAGATACTCTTTCAGAGAGTCGGTGCAGACCTGATGGACCAAATGGTCTTTTCTGCACTGTAGGGATTCTATGATTCTAAGAATGGAATATGTCTTGTGTTCCACCCCTGGTTTTTTTAATATAAATGTGCCAAACTCAGAATTGTTTGTGAGATACACAGTCCTTCAATTTCACACACAAACTGAATCACCCCCCAGAGGATCAACAAGAGAGATATTATTTTCTCGGGTGTGTGGTTCTAGGGTCTGACTCAGGCAGCGCAGCAGGTCAAGAAAGAAAATACAGAGAAGTTCCATTCTTTATTCTGGAAAGGGTAGAGAATGAAAAATATTAACTATCTCTTTATTGATGGATATCTGCTGGTATTCAAACAGTCTCTCCCTGGAATGGGAAGGAAAAACAAATGGGGTGATTAAACAGAAATGACAATGATATCAAAAAGACAGTTGAGATTTTGATTTGACTCCTCTATGCCACTCACTCATATTTTCAATTATTAAACAGCCTTGGGTTTTGAGCTAAAGGCCAGCGCATCAGTCTTGGGAGACCGCTGGGAAATGACACATCAACTATTTGCACTCAATTCAGCTGCTAAAAATTGGATCCAATCGCAAAATGCTTTCTTTCATAATATTTCTTTTTTTTTAAAAACTGGATCATCCTTCAGGTTGACAAGTTATCAGATCAAGGCCAAAGGTTCTGGAAGTCTGCACATTGTCAGCATTTGTGTAATTAGCAATAAATGTTCTAAGTTCAAATCAATGACTTTTTTCACTACCGGTATCTAGCAAAGCAAGGGTCACATGGGACTAGCAAACAGCACCGCCTACAATAAGATGTCAAGAGACACGCCACCTGAGACTAGGGACAGTTGTGGACTGGACAGAGACCCGTGTAGAAGCACGTGTGGAGTTAGCTCATAGATTGGGCTATACTCTGCGTAGAGTCCATAATTATGTCTAATCAATTAAAAATTTAGGTGGGACTTTCTGGCCGTGTTTGCCCCAAAGATCCCGGTCGAGGTAAGCAGACCTTTGCATGGTCAGTGCCCCATCCGCTATGATTGCCGTGGCAGGTGAGATTCCATAATGTTCGACCATACAAGACTCAGAACCTCTTTGTGAGAATGACTAAATAAACAACCACCAGAATTCTACCAGCCTGCCCACCACGGAATCGGAGAGAGCGAGGAGCGGGCAATGAAAATGTTCATTGACCTCGGGTGGGAATTTCTGGTCAGACTCGAGTGAGGCCGTACAATCCCACCCAACATCTCCAAATTGGCTTCAAGAAGGCGTGATTTACCAATCTCGAAGTGATGTCCCAATTGTGCAATCAATTATTCTGACAATGCAGCATTCCGAAGGAAGTGTAGCAAGCCTAGATTATGTACTCAAGTCCTAGAATGGAGTTTGAACCCATGACTTTTTAAATCTGAAGTTTGAGTGCCACAGACAAAACCAAGCCGACACCAGGTGCAAAATGTACCGGGATCATTAATCTCAAACCTGGTTCAGAATATAGAGCAAAGTTTAAGGACATAAAGGGAGAGAATTCTCCCGTCCTGTCCGCCACAGGAATTTTAGCGGGCAGGGGGCGGACCACACAAAGGTCTGTTGACCTCGGGCAGGATTCTCGGGTTTTGGGATGAGCGCGGCTGGAGAATCCCACCCCTGGCATGTGCGGATGCAGCAGGTAGAGTAAATATTAAAGTTGAAACAGAAATACCTGTATTATCTGAAGATTAAGAAGTCCATTAATATCCCACCATTACTGTGACAAAACTTCTGCAAAAGCCAAACCTC
Organism: Mustelus asterias; assembly: GCF_964213995.1. Taxonomy (NCBI): domain Eukaryota; kingdom Metazoa; phylum Chordata; class Chondrichthyes; order Carcharhiniformes; family Triakidae; genus Mustelus; species Mustelus asterias. The sequence goes on along the minus strand of NC_135827.1, from coordinate 10,378,595 downwards.
CGCTGAAAGATGTTTAAAGATTCAGGATCTGATATGAGAGTGAATTGTGCCTTGTTGCAAAAATAAGCTGCTTCTGCTGTTGAATAAAACAAAATTGCGTTTCTCTTTGAGCACTTGCAGCTCACATTTTAAAAAATTAAACTGATAGCAAAATTAGGGAATATAATAAAGATAAATCTAATCGTGCCAACATGTACACTGGATTTTAAAAATTGGTACCCATAAACATGCACCTCTCACGAGCAGTTAAGACAAATCTTTATCCCGCGCTATTGCCAATGGCCATCAATTGTTGCACATCAGAGATGGAGACAGTTAAGATTTAATGATAAAATGCCTTTGGATTTACCTGCAGAAATGCAGACCAATAGGAAAATTAGAATTGATTTTCTTTTGCTGTGGATACATGTAAATTATGACGTGCAGTGTAGGTCTCCCGTGGATTTACCCATCATGAATCAGATGATGCATGATCGGAATATTGTGCCGTGTAATGAGCAACGTATTATTCTGCGGGGGTGGAGCTATGTCTTTTGAGCGCTAGATAGTCTAATTGTTGAACAAACACAGATGCAAATCACTCATCTTCAACTGTTTGATAAATGAATTTGAATTGACAAGTGCTTGGTAGTTTTAACTCTCGCTTTGGGGTCCACACTTGAATGGTATATTTTTGTCGCTTTTTAAAAAAATGGTTTTATGTGTGCATTTAATTGTGATCATAGAGTCCCTTTGTTGCAGAAGTGGTCATTTGGCCCATTGAGTCTGCACTGACTCTCTGACAGAGTATCTTACCCAGGCCCTCTTTCCTGCCCTATCCCCGTATCACCGCACATTTCCAATGGCTTAATCTATCTTAAAAGGTTCCAGATGATTGATACTTTTATTGCTCTGTTGTAAAAGTACTTTTTTTGAATCATTGTGGAAAGTTATGAACAAATGTTTTTTTAAAAGTTTTTTTTTACACATCCCACTGTCAATATAACGTTCATTGGTTCAATACATTCTATAGTGGGTAAGTGGGCATGGAAATGCCACTGTTTAACATGGGTGAGATGAGGGCTCATTGGGTGTGGGTGGAGGAAAATGGCATGGCATACAGGGCATGAGGGCCAGGGGTGGAGAGACGTACATTGGCATGGGGGCATCATGGGTCGTAAGGATTGTTGGAGGGGGGGTGCGACATACCTTGGCGGGGGAATGGGTACGGAATGAGGAAACCTTTTTGAACTTACTTTTTAAAGGTCCTGCTACGCAGACAGTGGTTCACAACAGCTCTGAGGTGCCATGAACCATGGCCTACTGACATCCTGGTTCAACCCATTGAAAATTGTGGTGGGGTTCGGAGCCTAACCCTGCAATGCAGCTAGCCAGGTTGGGAATACAAGGTATGGACCTTTGACTCATACCAGCCCACACACTGAAAAGGCATTGCCAAAAATTAGAAGCCCCAGAAATGGGATTGGGAATTCTGGAATTGGGTCCCAGCTGCCGTTTAAAGGGCTCCTGAATCATTTGAACTTGGTAAAAATCAAGGCGACACAGTAGCACAGTGGTTAGTACTGCTGCCTCACAGCACCAAGGACCTGGACTCAATTCTGACCTTGGGTAATTGTCAATGCGGAGTCTGCACGTTTTCCCCGTGTCTGCATGGGTTTCCCCTGGTTTCCTCCCAAGGTCTGAAAGATGTACAGGTTAGGTTGATTGGCCATGATAAATTGACCCTTGGTGTTGAGGGACTAGCAGGGTAAATACGTGGGGTTACGGGAGTAGGGCTTGAGTGGGATCGTTGTTGGTGCAGGCTTAATGGGCCGAAAGGCCACCCTCTGTACTGTAAGGATTCTATCAAAAGTACAGTCCAGAGAGGGAGGCTGGAATTTTCCTCAGGTGAGAATTGGCTCACCATTCCCTGCCTGTGTGATCTTCCAGCCCCGCGGAAGTCTCCGGCATCTTGTATGGTTCACCTGTCCTGCCATAGCAGGGCTTGACTTTGGCGAGTCTAGAAGATCCCACCAATGAGAAGGAACATAAAATCACATCCAGAGAGAGAGTTTAAATGGAACTCGAGGTGGCTATGCTTAAGGCACTGGACCTGCCTGTGCTGAACAGGGAGATGCAACCATAGAATGGCTGGAGGAGGTTGGAAGGGAATACCTTGCAGGAAGTAAGCAGAAATCCAAAGAAACCTCAACCCTTACACAAACTTTGAAACAGAACTCAGAGCAAGTGGTTAATCTTCTAATTTTGCTAAGTATCTAATTTGAATAAACTGGGGGCGTAAGTCTAATAGATATAGAAGCCACTGTGATTTAAAGGATTTGGTTTAGATTATAAATAACTGAATTCATTATACTTTCTATTACTATCTTTAACATAAACTATTTAAGGTAGATTTTATTTATTAGTGTTCACGTTCATCAATTTTTGTGTAATAAATAAAGGTTATTTCATTTAAACAGTGAATCATGTGGCTTTACTCCTTGCGTAAACACAGATTGCAAGAATAATTAGAATGTTTCTGGTCTCTACTGCGATCATAACAAATAGGGGAAATGCCTGGGGTGGTAACAAAAGGGGGCTCGAACCGTGAGGTGCGACCCCCAGTGGGGTGACAAAGTTAAATTTTGGGCCTGCAGGCAATAGGTCCTGTGTTGCTCCAGTCGAGTAGTAACGGACTAAAGGCCCCTTTAAATCCTTGCAGCTTTTCTTTAGGTGCTGATCATGGTCCAACTGACCAATTTTTGAAGTCTTCCCAAAAGAAGCCAGTGAGACGGTAGGTGCTTTTTCGTGACAGCTCTGCAACTTACAGGGCACCCCCTCCCCACCCCTCACAGCTCTCCCCACTCCCCACCTCTCTCAGCTCTCCCCACTCCCCACCTCTCACAGCTCTCCCCGCTGTCCCGCCAACAGACATTATGAGGGGCAGGGACAGAGTGGATAATCAAAAACTATTTCCCAGGGTGGAAGATTCAGTTACCAGTGGGAATAGGTTTAAGAGGCAAGGTTTAAAGGAGATGTACGAGGCAAGTCTTTTAACACAGAGGGTGGTGGATGCCTGGAACTCGTTGCCAGGGGAGGTAGTGGAAGCAGATACAATAGTGACTTTTAAGGGACGTCTTGACAAATATATGAATAGGATGGGAATAGAGGGATATGGTCCCCAGAAGGGTAGGGGATTTTAGTTCAGATGGGCAGCATGGTCGGTGCAGGCTTGGAAGGCCAAAGGGCCTGTTCCTGTGCTGTAATTTTCTTCATTTTTTTTTCTTTGTTCTAACCCCACTGCTCCCGTAGCTGCCCAAACTCCTTCCCTGCTCCCTCAACTCCCTGTCTCCTGACTCCCTTCACCGCACTCACAGCTACATCCCCCCGCCCCCACACATACTCACATACACACACACACACACACATACAGTTATTGATGAAGGCTCAAACTAAGCAAGAGCTCATAGTGAATTTTAATTTTCAAAGTGAACTGCAGGATGGCTGTGTGAGTTATGTAGACTTCACTGGCGAGGGAATATTTATCCCCGAGTGAGTTTGCAACAATTTACCAGAGTTGGGTTAACAGAATTAGCAGGAGAGCTGAAGAGATGAAAGCTCTTCAGCTAAAAGAAAGAGAAAGTTTTGATGCAGTCACACAGCATTTGGGATTGGAAGTAGAAAAAGCCCTGACCCAGGTTCAGCACAGCAGGAGTTAGTCGGGAGTTGAAACAGCATGAAATAAAAAAATATAAGAGAACTGAAAAAGTTTGAATGCGAAAGAGAAGAAAAAGAGATGAAAAGACTTGAGCCCAAAAAAGAAATGGAAATACAGAAGCTTAAGATTGAATTGCAGAAGGAGAAGTGAGTAAGGATGGAAAGGGACCGAGGCTGAGATTTTCAAAGAGAGAAGCCAAACCGCATGAATTGGTTGGAGATAAGCTTATGCTATGGGGGTCTCAATCAGGATCCTAACAATATTGATTCATGTGATGGTAAGTAAAGGGCTTAAACGGTTGTGAGTGATAAAAACTAGGGAAGATTAAGTCTGAAGAAAAGTTTTAAGCTTGGAAAAGAGATAGCTTGAGAAGTAAACAGCACTGAGCTTAACTTAAACTCCAGTGAAATAAAGTGTGATGATGACACATTTGGCATTTAACAACAGTAGAAGAAAAAGCGAGAGCTGTCCTGTCAATATTACTTTCTAAACATCAAATTAAGATCTATTTTTAATAAACAGGTGTATTAATTATATCAGTGGTATAGTACGATTGTATATTTGAACTGGAAGCCAGGAATTTCTTTGGATTCCACTTTTTATGGTCTAGTTGTTAAAATTTACCCCTCGCCTGTACAGTTATATTTCATTGCTGGGGGTGACACAGTGGCATAGTGGTTAGCACTGCTGCCTCACAGCAAGAAGTTTAACAACACCAGGTTAAAGTCCAACAGGTTTATTTGGTAGCAAAAGCCACACAAGCTTTCGAGGCTCCCACATCATGACTACCATAGGCCTCACAGCGCCAGAGACCCGGGTTCGAATCCCAGCTTGGGTTACTGTCTGTGCGGAGTCTGTACGTTCTCGCCGTGTCTGCGTGGGTTTCCTCCGGGTGCTCCGGTTTCCTCCCACAGGTCAAAAGACGTGCTGGTTGAGTGCATTGGCCATGCTAAATTCTCCCTCAGTGTACCCAAACGGGTGCCGGAGTGTGGTGACTAGGGCATTTTCACAGTTTGATTTGATTTATTATTGTTACATAGTAGTATACAGTGAAAAGTATTGTTTATTGTACGCTATACAGACAAAGCATACTGTTCATAAAGAAGGAGATGAGAGAATACAGAATGTAGTGTTACAGTCATAGCTAGAGTGCAGAGATTGATTAATTTAATGCAAGGTAGGTCTATTCAGAAGTCTGATGGAAGCAGGGAAGAAGCTGTTCTTGAGTCGGTTGGTACGTGACCTCAGAATTTTATAGCTTTTTCCCGACAGAAGAAGGTGGAAGAGAGAATGTTTGGGGTCCTTAATTATGCTGGCTGGTTTGCCAAGGCAGCGGGAAGTGTAGACAGAGTCAATGGATGGGAGGCTGGTTTGTGTGATGGATTGAGCTTCATTCATGACCTTTTGTAGTTTCTTGTGGTCTTGGGCAGAACAGGAGCCATACCAAGATGTGGTACAACCAGAAAGAATGCTTTCTATGGTGCTTCTGTAAAAGTTGGTGAGAGTCATAGTAGACATGCCAAATTTCCTTAGTTTTCTGAGAAAGTAGAGACGTCGGTGGGCTTCTTAACTATAGTGTCGGCATGGGAGGACCAGGACAGGTTGTTGGCGATCTGGACACCTAAAAACTTGAAGCTCTCGACCTTTTCTACTTCGTTCCCGTTGATGTAGACAGGGGCATGTTCTCCTTTACGCTTCCTGAAGTCGATGGCAATCTCCTTTGTTTTGTTGACATCGAGGGAGAGATTATTGTCGCTGCACCAGTTCACCAGATTCTCTATCTCATTCCTGTACTCTGTCTCGTCAGTGTTTCAGATCTGACCCACTATGGTGATGTTGTCAGCAAACTTGAAAATCGAGTTGGAGGGGAATTTGGCCACATGGTCATAGGTGTATAAGGAGCATAGAAGGAGGCTGAGAACACAGCCTTGTGGGGTACCAATGTTGAGGATGATCGTGGAGGAGGTGTTGTTGCCTATCCTTACTGAATGTGGGTCTGTGGGTTAGGAAGTTTAGGATCCAGTCGCAGAGGGAGGAGCAGAGGCCCAGGCCACAGAGTTTGGAGATGAATTTCATAAGAGTAAAGGCGTTGAAGGCTGAGCTATAGTCAATAAATAGGAGTCTGACATAGGTGTCTTTGTTATCTAGGTGTCCTAGGGTTGAGTGCAGGGCCAGGAAGATGGCATCTGCTGTGGACCTGTTGCGGCGGTAGGCAAACTGTAGTGGATCCAGGCAGTCCGGGAGGCTGGAATTGATTTGTGCCATGATTAGTCCTTTGAAACACTTCATAATGATGGATGTCAGAGCCACTGGACAATAGTCATTAAGGCACACTGCTTGGCATTGCTTTGGTACTGGGATGATGGTTGTAACTTCATTTCAGTGTTAATGTAAGCCTACTTGTGACACTAATAAATAAACTTTAAACTTTTTCAAGCTGGTTAAAATCTGGTTCTAATTTAGGGAAATTGAATAATAGTGTGAATGTAATTTACTGTGATTCATCAGGATTCAGCATGGTGTTTTGGTAAAGGATTGAAACCACTTAAATCTGTAAGTTGCAGTAACAGTTCACAAGCATGCTTGAGAGACAGAACCTGCTGCCTGCCACACGGTATCTTCCTTATACGAAGGTTGTGTAGCATATTTATATGTTAGAGCAATGAGACTTCATGGGGTCCAGAGTTGATGTTGAAGACTCCCAGAGCAACTCCCTCCTGACTGTGTCCAGCTGAGGACCATGCCACCACCTGTGCTGGGTATGTCCTTCTGGTGGGACAGGACATACTCAGGGACAATGGTGGCAATGTCTTGGACATTATTTGTAAGGTATGATTGCGTAAGTATGACTATGTCAGGCTTTTACTTGACTCCTCTGGGGGACAGCTCTCCCAATTTTTGCACAAGGCCCATTGTTAGTATGGAGGACTTCCCTGGGGCAGCAAAGTTGAGTTCCATTGTCGAAATCGATGCCTCTTGTCCACCCATTTCATTTCTTCTTCACTTTCTAATGAGTTCATACAACTGATTGGCTTCCTATGCCATTGCAGAGAGAATTTAAGAGTCAACCACCTTGTTGTGGCCCTGGAGTCACATATAGACCAGACCAGGTAGTGATGGCAGATTTCCTTCCCGAAAGCTCACCAATGAACCATGGTGAGATTTCTTTTATAACAATTGACAATGGTTTAATAGTCACCTTTTAATTCCAGATTTTTATTGAATTAAAATTCTACCATCCGCTGAGCATTACCCTGTTGTCCAACAAACCACTACTCCACCATCTACCCTGTACCCTTATGAAAAGTATCCTTAACCCCAAGATAAATTCCTAAATTAGCTGTGTAAATGTTGGAGGAGGTTGACAGTGAGATTGGACTTCACTTCATAGAATCCCTACAGTGCAGAAGGTTGGCCATTCGGACCATCGAGTCTACACTGACTCCAACAGAGCATCTGAACCTGGCCCTATCATCATAACCTCATGTATTTATCCCACTAATCACCCTAACCTACACTTCTTGAGACATTAAGGGCAATTTAGCGTGGACAATCCACCTAACCTGCACACCTTTGGACATTTAGTAGATGACCTCCCTCTTCAACCTGGCCACTTAGACGAAGCAAGACTTTTGGCAGTTCGTGGAAGAGTTGGTTGAGCAAGAGTTTAACATATTCTGGGATTGGAACAAATCTGCTCAAGACGATGGAAAATCTTCTCACCCACCTGAGAGGGTGAATGTCCAAATCATTGTTCTTTGGAATATTATCAAATATATTTTTAATTTCTCTTCATTTTGCCAGAACAGGGAGCAGGGCTATTGAATATTAAATGTGTGCTGTTAAGCATGACAGATCAATCCGGAATACGCTGCATTTATTAACACACCTCACATAACGGATTCAAGAGGTGAAGGGGTTTGCTTTTCTCCATAATGGTACATTCTCTTGGCTTAATGCATTATTTAAGCACATCAAGAATGTACCTGCGATGTAGTTTATTATGTGTGGCATGAAACATTTTCTAAATGCTGCAAAGTCAATAACGAGAGCAATTCCTCTTTATTTTGAGGGCTTTGTGACAACTGGAGATGAATTACAGAGCAGCTTGCCTGCACTTTACTTGTAATTCGCTGCTTTGGCTATCAATTCAGCGATGCCATTTATAATCCTTCACATTTCACGTGCCGAGGTAAAGGGGAAATCAGCAAAGATGTGTGACCTTTGGGACATTTGCACAAAGCAGAAGTGCCTCTTCCTTTTACTGTTTCAATTCCAACTTGCATTTATATTGGGCCGTAACTTCCTCAGAGTGGCAATCAGCATTGGATTGCCATTCTGTGCCCAATTCACTTGGTGGATTTTCTTCTGTGACATTACAGCACAGGAACAGGCCCTTCAGCCCTCCGAGCCTGTACCGACCATGCTGCCCATCTGAAGTAAAACCCCCTACCCTTCCAGGGACCATATCCCTCTATTCGCATCCTATTCATGTGTTTGTCAAGAGTCCCTTAAAAGTCACTGTCGTATCTGCTTCCACTACCTCCCATGACAGCAAGTTCCAGGCACCCACACCCTCTGTGTAAAAAAACTTGCCTCTCCTTTAAACCTCTGCCCTCTGGTAATTGACTCTTCTTCCGTGGGAAAAAACTTCTGACTATCCACTCTGTTCATGCCCCTCATAATCTTATAGACGTCTAACAGGTCGCCCCTCAACCTCTGCCGTTCCAGGGAGAACAAACCAAGTTTCTCCAACCTCTCCTCATAGCTAATGTTCTTCATACCAGGCAACATTCTGGTAAATCTTTTCTGTACCCTCTCCAAAGCCTCCACATCGTGTCCATGGCAAATTGGTAGGATTTGGGAGTTGGAGGGGGTTGGAGCTCGGGGGTTCGGACTTTAGGGATGGGATCACGAAGCGGGGTCGAACCTCGGGCAGTCGAACTATGCAAGGGGGAGGATGTTGGGTGGGTGTTGGTCAGACGTTGGGGATGGGGGTGCAAGGGTCGGACTTGAATCAGGGGTTGTTGAACAGTGCGATGTATTGGGAGGGGGTTGAGGTCAGCTGTGGGGGCAATCTGTGAAGGGGGGTTGAGGAGAAGCCCTGCTGCCCTGTGGGGAATAACATGGGGAGTTAAGGGTGTGGGAACACTGTGGAGAGGAGGTGTGGTAGGGGTTGGTCTGGGTCTTTACACCAGGTACCCAGAAGTTGGAAAAGGGTTTTTCTTTTAATTGAGCAACTACTGGTGTAACTCTGTCAGAAACATCCAAAGTTTGCGATTTACATTTCATTTTCTGATGATCCCCATTGCAAGGCAATTGGCCAGAGGAAGTTTGCACTTCAGGATAATTGCCATGCTAACCCTTACCTGTGAAGTTCGGAGCGGGGTTTCTTGGTACATCTTTGGTGTACTCCGCCAATGCGATGCTGGGGAGATGGGAAGTTGCGGGTTGTTAACATAGTAAAACAAGATTAAAGTGCTTCACAGGATCTAAATCTGACACTGAGCCAAAAGAATGTATCATGAAGGGTGAACAAGTGCTTGATGAATGAGATACGTTTTGAGGAGCGTTATAAATAGAGAGGTGAAGAGATTTGGGGAGAAATTTTCAGAGGTGAGGGTTTCTGCAGCTGAATGGTGGAGTGATGGAAATCAGGAATAAACTGGAGGGAACAGGGATCTCGGAGAGTTTTGAGGCAGGATGTCTTCACCGCACATTGACAACATTGTGACACGTGGAATTGGAAGAAGGCCGAGATCTCCGAGGGTTATTGGGAGAGATGACAAACATGGGGAGGGATTGAGGTCATGGGGAGATTTGAAACTAAGGATTTGCATTTTAAGACTGGGAGTAAATTTAGGTCAGTGCACATAGGGGCATTGGATGAATTGGACTGGGTGAAGTTTAAGATATAAGCAATGGAGTTTTGGATGAGCTCAGGTGAACTGAAGGTGAAGGATGTGAAGCTGACCATTTCAGAATGAGAATAGCTGAATCTAGACTATCGCAGACATAACTTACAGAGGAAGATGATCCCTGGCAGGGGTGAAGGTGGATAATATTACAAAGGCACTCTTGGTGCCAGAGGGGAGGTGGGCCTGGTGACATTTCATCTGTTTCTAACAGTCACACTAAATTGTGGAAAATGTTGTATTTAGGCTGGAACTTTCCAGCTGTTCACGCCAGTGGGATCTTCCAGTCCCACTGACAGTGCACCCCCGCTGTGGGTTTCACCAGGGGTGAGTGATGCATTCAACGAAAAACCCTGTCGACAACAGCGGGACCAGAGGATCCCGCCTCCGGCCAATGGCAAGCCACCACCAGGAAATATGTTGCGGGGAAAAGCCATGGTGTGGATTGGTTTTAGTACACCAAAAATGATGTGCAATATTGTCACACACATATGAAAAACAGCATACACACGTAATCCAAACCATGACAACAGTAACTTGTGACCCAAATGAGGGAGAATTTAAACTCTGGGAATGTAAAGACCTTAATGTTAGCGTGTGGGGCTGAAGAGGAAGAGCAGGGCAGACTCAGAATGATTCCACTCAGCATATCTCTGTAATGACCTTTATAAATAGATGCTGGATGTGATTCAGTGATTTTGCTTATTACTTCAGTTGCTGCTGGCTGGCACGACATTACACGAGTAGGGTTTTTAATTTGAAAAATGACTTTCCTGTGGAAACCAGTAATTTGATTGAAAAAGTGCATATGGAGAAATGATTTGACCTGGCCCATCCTATTGTGAGACATCTGTTACATGATTTCTTCTGCAAAAGAGGCAAATGCAAGTTAAAGGAGAACTGCCATCACAATCTGCCTTGGAAGCAAGGAATGTCATCGTATAAGAGGCCAAAACATGCGTTCTTCAATACTTTTTCAGTTTCTTCTGGAATTCTGTGATTTGACGGGTAAGATCCCAAATAGATATTGCTCAAGATTGACAATGGCTCAATGATAATCGATGGAAGTACTATTATTCTTCGTAAATTCCTCTTCATAGAGGTATTTTTTTTATTCATTCATGGGACATGGGCCAGCATTTATTGCGAATCCCTAGTTGCCCTGGGAGGGCAGTTGAGAGTCAACCACATTGCTGTGGCTCTGGAGTCACAGCAAGGCCAGACCGGGTAAGGACAGTAGACTTCCTTCCCTACTGGACATTAGTGAACCAGATGGATTTTTCTGACAATCGACAATGGTTTCATGGTCATCAGTAGATTCTTAATTCCAGATTTAAAAAAAAATTGAATTCAACTTCCACCAGCTGCCTTGGCGGGATTCGAACCTGGATCCCCAGAACATTAGTTGAGTCTGGATTAATAGTCTCGCAACAATACCACATAGGCCATTGACTTGAACAGGGTATTTTATTTTAAATTGTATTTTGAATGCAGGTGGTCTACATGTTGAACATCTAGCTCAAAAATTGAAGTTTGAAACTTGAATTTTGAAAATTGAACTTCATCCTTGACGAATAATTGCCGTTTAAATTTTTCATGAAAGAACAAGGTTTCCTCTTTTAAAAGGCTGGAACACTTCAAAACAATTCAAAAAATAGGACATACAGTTGTAGGCAGAACAGATCACAGCTGTCTAGGTGACACAATGGTTCGCACTGCTGCCTCACAGCACCGGAGACCCGAATTCAATTCCAACCTTGGGAGATTGTCTGTGTGAAGTTTGCACATTTGCCCCGTATCCGCGTGGGCTTCCTCCAGGTGCTCCGGTCTCCTCCCATAATCGGAAAGACATGCAGGCTAGGTGGATTGGCCATGCTTAAATGACCCTTAGTATCCCAAGATGTGTAGGTTAGCGGGATTAGTGGGGTAAATATGTGGGGTTACGGGGATAGGGCCTGGGTAGGATGCTCTGTCGGAGAATCGGTGCAGACTCAATGGGCCAAATAGCCTCCTCCTGCATTGTGGGGATTCTATAATTCTATGTCTGTACCTGTTGGAAACTTTGACTCATTTCTTGCAAACAACAGGATCACGCAAACATGAGGAGGTTATGATTTGGCTTTTTCTCAGAATGGAGAAGCAGATAGATGCAGACCAGCCTGGTTTGTATGCTTTTTGACCACATTTATTCAGTTGCCTTTCCTGTTGTGACAGGTCAGATACTTCACTGGTGTCTTAATAATTAACAATTAATTTCAATTTGACGAGAAGATACGTTTCTATGAAAAATACTTTGGCACAGTTATGAAGACATGTCTGTCACTGATGACATTATTCCCACAACACATACATGAATGCATCACAGCACAAGGTCAGCTTAGCCGGTGAAAGTTTTTGGCTGAGTAAACTGTTGAAATCTTTTACATATTCATTTACAGGAAGTGGCCATGGCTGCCTGGGCCAGCATTTATTCTCCATTCCTAATTTCCCTCCATTTCGAAGGGCATTTAAGAGTAAATGACATTGCGATGTGACCTGGAGTCACGTGTAGGCCAGACCCAGTAAAGATGGCAGATTTCCTTCCCTAAAGGACATTACGGAACCAGGTGGGTTTTAGGACAATGGTTTTGTGGTCGGCATTAGACTTTTGCGGTGAAATTTTCCCGTCCCACCTGCCATGGGAATCGTAGTAGGCGGGATAGGACCATGTAAAGGTCTGTAGACCTCAGGTGGGATTTTCTGACCCTGGGGCAAGTGTGGCCAGAAAATCCAACCCTTAATTTCAGATTTCTTTTCGTGAATTCAAATTTTGCCATCTGTCGTGGGGAGGTCCCCACATAATTACGAATCTAGTGGGAACTTTAGTCCTTAAATCAAGCAAAACTGCCCTTTGATCAGGCAATTTGATAACTGCTTACCTTTCCATGCTCTTAAACTGTTCTTGACCATGGTAAAATTTAAGTCTTTTGGTGGTGATTCCTCCCTGATTACAGGTTAGTTGATACTGAAGCTGCTTTTGATTAACAATGACTATCTTGCAATGTTTGAAAAAATACCTTCAGATAGTATGACACTTCCAATTTAAACACACTGGGGGCGATCATACCAAAAAAGTCTAAGTCCCTAATGAGCGTGAAAACAGAAAATTTTCAGATCCGATTTTTTGGCAAGGCCTCAAGTTCAATCTTATGCCCTTTTGCACAAACTGTTTCCTGCCAGTAGGGGGAGGAGGAGGGCTTAAGCTCGCCAGAAAGCCAGCAGCAGACAGTAGAGTGCGCAGTCATGAATGCGCAGATCTCCCTGTTCTGTGCAGCAAAAAAGAGAGATTTGTCAGTTACCTCCACTCCCTGGATATTGCCTGCCTCCCCCCCCCATGATCATTGGCCTTTCTGGGCATGAGGATGATCATGCTGGAAATATGGGCTCCAGTAAGATTGCGATAGGCAAGAAATCGGGCGCAAACCTGATTTTTCACCTCTCCTGTGATCTTTCTGCCTCATCCCCCCCATCAACTGGCGGGACGAGAGGGTAAGATCGCCCCCACATTTTATGAAGGGAATAAGGACCTCACCATGGGGGCAAAACATGTGTTCTGTGCCCTCACTTACCATCAGTGGCAGGCTATGGGCTCACATCCAATTAAGGATAGTGGCCAGGTGCCAGCCCATTCAGAGGGCTGGCAAATCTGTTGTCTCAGTGGGAATGTAAGAAGCCTGGGGCATTTAGCAGCAACTAACGGAAAGCAAATCATGGAGCTCAGTGTGAGAGAGAAAACCCTTCCTGAGAATTCCTGAAGGCTGCCTTCCCATGCTGTGATTTTCCTGGCCCCTTTCCCAGTCCAACTCTCAAAGGCTGGTAAAACCTTGGCCAGTGCTTCCCTCTGAGATGCCACACGGGAATCTCAAATTCTAATTGCTAGTGCTTTCACTGTGAGAAGAAAGATGGTTGATTGCTAATGGTGTTGTCCAAAGAGCAATCCGAGTGGTGGCATTCCCAATCTTTGAGAAAACTCTTTGTCCTCTGCCACAACCAGAAGATATAATACATTTTGTTTAAAAAATAGTCACTAATTTTCTTCTTCCAATGGAAAGACAGGCTGGCCATCTTGGGAGACAGTATTATAGATTGCAAATACTGCTACTTTTCCAGTTTTGATTCAGAATAATAGTTATAACTTGTGTCAAAATCAAAACAGTTGTCTCTATGAATGGGTCCGATTTTCCCTGGATTCAAACACCCACCTCCAATGTGCCGAAAGTGAACGGGAATGGCATTGAGCAATCAACTGAGTCTTATTTTATAGATTACATTCAAGACCATGTGGGACATCAACTTCAAAAGGCAAATTGATTTGCTCAGGCTAACTGCAACAGTCAGATTTATTCCAAAGTACTTAAGAAATAAAAGATTGGTCATTCCATAAAAGGATCAGTAAGTAGTCTCACAACACCAGGTTAAAGTCCAACAGGTTTATTTGGTAGCACGAGCTTTTGGAGTGCTGCTCCTTCATCAGGTGAGTGACCCCATCAGGCGCTTACCTGATGAAGGAGCAGTGCTCCGAAAGCTCATGCTACCAAATAAACCTGTTGGACTTTAACCTGGTGTTCTGAGACTACTTACTGTGCCTACCCCAGTCCAACACCAGCAACTCCACATCACAAAAGGGTCAGATGAGAAGTCTTGTGGCTCCCCCACTGTTGAAGCGATTATATATTATTATTATATATTATATATATTACTATGCATTACTGAGACTGAGCTGAACACTGAACATAAATTTCAGTTGAACAATTTTGGCTGAGCCTTTATGTGAAAACGAGCCTTTCATATAACTAGTATTAAAGTTGGTCTATTAATTTGGTCTCTTAATATATCCCCTCGTGGATCAGATACTCGAAATCATACATTTACTTACTCCCCTCATCCCAAAAAATATGCAGACATTAACACTTCAAAGAAAGAACCTCCCAGCTACCAATAAAGTTAATCTAATTAGGTTGTGAATACCTCTATTGTCATCACAAAGGAAAGTTCGTTAACACTCATTGAAAGTGCTCTGATCATCAGTTTCTTATATTAGCCATTCCCCTGACACAAAGACAAAGGAACTAATATCAAACTACAGACTATCTGAAGCTAATTTTTGGTACACATTTACTTTGTCTGAACTCATATGTACTTTTTCTTATTGAATTCCATTTCCGGCAGCAAAGAGATTCTCAGCTAAATGCTTGTGAACTTCAATAAAAATGGATGGGATTGTCCTTACCCCTGCTCCCTCCAATTTTCCTTTCTCCCAACCACTTGGGACCAATGGCATGTCTTGCGGTGGATCTTCCGACCTTGCTCCTGTCAACGGAGTTTCCTGCTGTTTGTACCCTCCACTGCCTGGGAACCTACGGTGGAGGGGTTTCCATCAGCAGGACTGGAAGATACTGTTGGTGGGATCGGCTGGAAAATCCTACCCAACAGTTCCTTTGAATGCAAAAGAGAACATATATGGGCCTGATTCTCCTGTTTTGAGGCTCAGTGTTCATGCCAGCGGGAAAGCAAGAGTGTTTCCTGTAGGCAGCATCTGTCAGGTGCGAGTCACCCACCTGAAAGCTGCTAATAAGCTCATTTTGAGCACACAGCCTTGATTTGACGTTGCTGAGGCTTCTGTTGTGTGGTTTGCAAAAGAGGAAGTTAAACCATAGGCTACTATTCGGACTGGGACTCTGTCAACATTGTGGTCAGGCTCAATGGCGTACTTGAGGTACATTCAACTGTGAAGGAAAATAAAAAAAACACAGGTGGCTGGAGGATGATAGCAATCCATTGAGCTAGTAATTGAATCTCTTACGAGGCACTGCACATTGAATTTGTGGCAGATCAAAGGCTTCAAGTGCAATGGAGAGGATTTCAATGATTTCAGCCTGCTGGGAAGCCACAGCAACTTGAAATTAAAGATGTGTGCATACATTGAGGCTGAGAGCACAGCTATACAGAATGGCAGATGAAATTGACATCTCCTCTCTGTCAGAGGACCTCAAAGGGGTCTGCTCACACCTGTAGCTTCTGACAGGGGGAAAGCAAAATCTCTGCTGCAGAACGGAGTGCTGCAATGATTTAAAATCCTGCCAGGTGACCAGGGGGGCATGGAAATTAAAGTAACCTGGCCACTTAAGAATTTTCACTGCTATTGATCACAGGACTGCTTGAAATCCCCATGCCAGGGGTGATCTTCAGGTCTGTCAGGGTTAGAAGAATCAGTCCATCCATGACACCCCCACCTCAATGGAGAATGGCCCTTTCCTCTAGCCTGAACCCACCCAAACTCCAGGACCCTTGAGGGACCCTTCCTCTGCAGCCTGGCAGCAGCAGAGGGGGAAATGGCCACAGGATACACATCTTAAAGCCCCTTGGGGCCCCAGGTGCCAGGACAGGGTGTCAATGTCAGAGTGCCAGGGGACAGTGCACTGTTTGCACTGCCGAGGTGGCTGGCCTGAAGGGAGGTTTGAGGGGGAAGGAGGCCTGAGTGGGAGGTCTGGGGGGGAGGGAGGCTGTGAGGGGGTTGGGTCAGGTCACCTTTATGCCTACATGGGGTGGGAATGGGTGGGGGGAAGGATGCCTCTCTTTGCTGCGGGGTTGGTGGTGCTTCCCTGGACCTTCCTGGTCCAGCATGCCATATCCCCACTTGTGGGTAGCACTTGTAAAGCTCGCCCAGTGCTGCTCCCGCTGGCAGGCCGGGTGAATGGCAGGTGGCTGGTGAATGGTCAAACCCATGGATGACATTCAACGCAGCAAGTTTGCATAATTATCAGATTGCTGCCCACTCTGGGCAGGAACCTGATTGGGGCTGGTGGGGTGGATTGGGTGAATCGTGAGAACCCTTATGCCCGTCATTTTCGGCTGATGCCCCATTAACCAGGGCATTGGGATTCTGCCTGCCACCTGAAGGGATCAGAGAATCACCCCTGCATTCATAAAATCCCTATCAGTGCAGAAGAAGGCCATTCAGCCCATCAAGTCTGCACTGACTCTTACCCAGGCTTACGTATTTACCCCACTAATCCCCTTAACATATATATCTTGGGACACTAAGGGGACAATTTAGCATGGCCAATCCAGCTAACCCGCACATGTTCGGATTGTGGGAGGAAACCAGAGCACCCGGAGGAAACCCACACAGACATGGGGAGAATGTGCAGACTCCACGCAGACAGTGACCCAAGGCTGGAATTGAACCCAGGTCTCTGGCACTGTGAGGCCGCAGGGCTAACCACTGTGCCATCCAATGTTTAACATAAAAGCACAGATAAGTTTGAGTTATAGGAAGAGGTTGGATAGACTGGGACCTAGGGGGCATAGATCAGCTAGATAGTCAACATCTTTTCCCAAAGGTGGAGGGGTCTAAAGTTAGAGGGCATAAGTTTATAGTGAGAGGTGAGAGATACAAAAGAGTTCAGAGGGGCAATTTTTTCTCTCAGAGGATAGTGAGTGTCTGGAACAAGCTGCCAGAGACAGTCGTGGGGGCGGGTACAATTTTGTCTTTTAAAAAGCATTTAGACAGTTACATGGGTAAGATGGGTATAGAGGGATATGGGCCAAATCTGGACAATTGGGTCCAGCTTAATGGTTTTAAAAAAGGGCAGCATGGACAAGTTGGGCCGAAGGGCCTGTTTCCATGCTGTAAACCTCTATGACTCTATGTCATTCTGATCGGAAATAACGCGTGTTCTGTTTAAAATAAATGGGTTAATATACGTGTTAAATGCACTGAGAAATTTAGTGTGTATGTATTAAAAGGCATGTGAAAAGTAAGCTGGTTGGAAGATTTACTCCATTGTGTTTGCTTTGGCAAGTCTGTAATTTAGACAACTCAGTAGAAAAGATGAAATATTTGTCAATATCAGCGACAAGCAAGCTCCGATCAGATTTTTAATGCTGCACATCTTTTTTTTAAACAAATGTCTTTAGTTGTCACATTCACATCATTGTCTCAAGCAGCCTTCTGACTTGATGTGGAATCACCGAAATAGACAGCATCATGTTCTCTTCTCAATGTCTTCGGGTCATTATTCTGGACACTGAATTTATGTTTAGAGAATAGAGAGACTGGAGCTGACACCTACTCTTCCAATCAATCAGTATGATTTTACTGAGAATTTCAGCTTCACGGTGATTTATAGTTGCAATATAGACCTTCTCCCATATTAACAGTTTATAACCTCCTTGCTGTGAGTGAATTATCAGCAAGCTACTCGTGAGATGTGAAGCTGTATTTTATGCAGTCTGAATAGTTCTGCATTTTGATTGCTCAACCCTGAATCAGGATTTGTTTACCCCGAGCAATGATGTCAGTCATAACCATTAACTGGAAAAATATTTCAACTGGCAATCTGATGGGAATAGGTACACAGTCAACACATAATGCTGCATTTGGCAAATAGAAACTCAGCGAGATTAAGCTCAGACAAAAACGTCTCAATGAAGCAAGTGAGAGTGTGAACACAAAAGCACATGTACCTGACGTACACTGACCGAAACATCCTCTCTGTTTGACAGCCGTAACATGGTCAGATAATGATAAGAATACTACTTGCAGTTTCAAGACACGATTCGTCTCCAGATAAATAGGAGTTAAGAATCAACTGAATTATTTTTCATCCACCGAAAGCTGATGCCTTTCTTTGATGTGGAGATGCCGGCGTTGGACTGGGGTGGGCACAGTAAGGTGTCTCACAACACCAGGTTAAAGTCCAACAGCTTTATTTGGTAGCACGAGCTTTTGGAGCACCGCTCCTTTATCAGGTGAGGGGCTCACTCACCTGATGAAGGAACCTGATGAAGGAGCGGCGCTCCGAAAGCTTGTGCTGCCAAATAAACCTGTTGGACTTTGCCCTGGTGTTTTTATTTGCTGGAGTGAATTTAAAAAGTGTGTGTTTTTTGAATCAACTGAAATCTTAGCTAAGCAGCTTCTTTTGAAGTATAATCATCCTTTTTCATGATGTATTATTCTGCAGGAATTGCTCTTACCTTTAGATAACCTGAATGGAATTGGGTGGGCAGTTGATTATCTGAAAGAAATTCATATCAAAATGCTAGTTCCTTCAGAAGCCATGTTGTACTGAATTGAATTTACCCTGGTCTATTAATAATTACTCCTACTTCAAGCACGTGATAATTTCCAGGCAACTATTGTATCTTTTAATTATAAACTCGCAATATGAAACCATCTTCCCTGTGTAGCACCAGCTTGTTCTAACCTAGCATTATCAACATGTTGACATTTGCAATTGGCATCACATTATTGGCACCCTGACTCATTGGCTTACTTGCGAGTCTGGTGACAGCCTTGGCGTGTGAAAGGTATTATTGGGAAAACTGAGCTTCCCACTGTGAGACAAGGAATAGGCTTGGGTCTGTTTTCGGCTGACTGATGTCCGGGATGGATAAACTGGCATATCATCCCATTTCTATACTACAAAAAAAAAGGATAGGAGATTGAAACATTCTCGTTGCCATGATGTACAGTTCTCCCATTTTTTTCATGGAGAGAATGAGAAACCCAAACAATAACTGCTTGCAATTAAAACAAGAGGTTTTGCCATAATCTCAGGTTGTTCATTTTCATAGCATTCCGGCTCAATTTTTCAAGCAAATTTTAAATGCTCTGTTACCACTTGACGACCTGTTTGCAGCGAGCAAAACCCCACCACTGAAATAGCTTCACTCCAGCAAAGAAAAACATCAGCATTAGATGGATGAAAACTAATTCAGCTGATTTTGACCTCCTATTTATTTGAAGGTATATCGTGTCTTGAAACTGCAAGTAGCATTCTTATCATTATCTGACCATGTTACGACTATCAAACATGATGTTTCAATCAATGTACATCAGGGACATGTGCTTTTGTGTTCACCCTCTCACTTGCTTTATTGAGTCGTTTTTTTGTCTGAGCTTAATTTTGTTGAATTATGTGTTCGGATATTTTCATAGAATCCTAGAATCCCAACAGTGCAGAAGGAGGCCATTTGACCCATCAAGTCTGCACCAGCTGTCCGAAGGAGCATCTTACTCAGGGCCTATCCCCATAACCTCACATATTTCATAGAATCACAGAATCCCCACAGTACAGAAGGAGGCCATTCAGCCTGCACCTGCAACAATACCACCCTAACCCGTAACCCCACATATTTACCCTGCTAATCCCCCCAAAACTAGGTCAATTTGGCATGGCCAATCAACCTAACTCGCAAATCTTTGGACTGACTATTCAGTCCACTAATCATAGAACCATAGAATCCCTACAGTGCAGAAGGATGCCATTTGGCCCATCAAGTCTGGATCAACTCTCTGAAAGAGCATTTTACCTCGGCCCACACCTACCCCCGCCCCATTCCCCTAACTCCGCCCATTTACCCTGCTACTCTCCCTAACCTATACATCCTGGGACACTAAGGGGCAATTTACCATGGCCAATCCATATAACCTGCACATCTTTGGACTGTGGCAAGAAACTGGAGCACCCGGAGAAAACCCACGCAGACATGGGGAGAATGTGCAAACTCCTCACAGACAGTCATCCAAGGCCAGAATTGAACCTGGGTCCCTGGCATTGTGAGGCAACCGTGCTAACCACTGTGCCACCATACCATCATTTTGTCATTCATGCTACTTTGTGTTTGCTGAACTGCAGCGAGGAGTTCATAGACCCCTGGCCTGGTCCCAATAATCTCAAACTGTGGAAGAATCCTCTTTCAACTCATATTTAAGGAAAACTTGTGAGCTATGTAAATAAAGTTAACATGATGCAAGTACTGAAGGATTGAATTTAGTTCAAATTCATGTCAATTATCACCACATGGCGTACTACAGCTGTTAAATATTTCATGCTATTTTAATGCATTTTTTACACCTTAGTAAACCAAGCTCAAGTTCACTCTTCCTTTTCCCATCCCGTATTGCTCTGATACTTGCATTATTAAAACCTGTTTCTCCAGTCTGTCAGATATTTTTGTGTTTAGTCCGATCTTAGCTTCTATCTGGGTCATTCAATATTTCCCAAATAAAAGTGCCTTCTTTGTCTTCTCCCACCACCATAACAAAAAATAAAGTTTACTTACTAGTCACAAGTAAGGTTTACGTTAACACTGCAATGAAGTTACTGTGAAATTCCCCTAGTCGCCACATTCCGGCGTCTGTTCAGGTCAATGCACCTCACCAGCACGTCTTTCAGACTGTGGGAGGAAACCGGAGCACCCGGGAGGAAACCCACGCAGGGACGGGGAAAATGTGCAAACTCCAGACAGACAGTGACCCAAGCCGGGAATCGAACCCGGGTCCCTGGCGCTGTGAGGCAGCAGTGCTAATCACTGTGCCACAGATCATCTGGTTGTTATCTGATTGCTGTATGTGGGATCTTGCTGTGTCAAAATTGGCTCCCTTGCATTACAACAGTAACTACACTTCAAAAGTACGTCATTGCCAGTGCAGAACTTTTTGACACCCAAAGGCTTTGTAGGGACTGTGCAATGCAAGCCCTTTGCTGCCATCCAAGTGGGAATGGTCGTTATATTTAATTTCTAGAGGGTCCATTTTCCCCCGCATCAATCTAGTCCCAAACCGCCTGTTTGTAATTGCACTCTTATGCAGGACAGAGATGCAGTTACGCCTGCTACCACTTCTCGGCCAGCGGCTTTAGCCATCATCACTCGGTTGCCCAAGTGATGATGTTCCATCAGGGAAGCGCGACTCACTGTGTTACAGAAAGTGACAAAACTCTCAGTTACAGTAACTACCTCTCTTTTTTTAAAAACACTCAGTGAGTGCCCTGCTCGGGTCTTTACGTTGCTCGTCGACGTAGCCGCGCACATCAGAACGGAATCTGAGTGACATCCATCGGATGGTACCACAGCCGTAAGGCCAATGGCAGAAACAGGGGTTGATCTCATGTACGGTACGGCCTCTAAGTCCGAAAGACGTGCTGGTTAGGACATTGGCCATGCTAAGTTCCCCCTCAGTGTACCTGAACAGGTGCTGGAGTGTGGCCACTCGGGGATTTTCACACTAACTTCATTTCACATTCATAATATAAACCGACTTGTGACATTAATAAATAAACTTTAAACTTTTAAACATCAAGCATCAGGTACCTTTAATCACCAAAGTGTTTTTTTTTAATGTGGAGCTGTACAGAACCAGTGCACTAAGAAGAACATTTAACTGTTAAAAACCATCATAGTCAAACCCAATCCAACCCTCCCTTGACATCCCCATCAACATTCCCTCCAACCTGCATGTGTGTAACCATATGGCAATTTTAAGAAGGGCAGTAAGAAGTTTAACAACACCAGGTTAAAGTCCAACAGGTTTATTTGGTAGCAAAAGCCACACAAGCTTTCGGAGCTCCACATCAATTTTAAGACGACCATGCAGTGCAACAAATGGGCCATCACAGCAAGGGGAAACTACAGGGAGCATTCACCCCCATCATTGCTGTTTCCAGTCCCGTCACTGGGTAGCAGTCAGAAGTGAGAGGTATGGCTATTCCTCCCGAGAATCACTGATCATCATTGACTAGCTGCATTGATAGCTTATCAAGGTGAACTGGCTCTTCACAGAACAGGAATCAGGCACCAAGTCATGTAGTCTTTTGACAAATACTATTGAGTCAACCATCTGCCTTCAGGTAGATTGTCAGTCATTGAGCAGAAGGCATACCATATGGAGGAATCTTTAAATTGACTCTAAAATCAGAGGCTGCCCAACATTGCAAGGTCCATGGAAAGGAACATGGGGAGGTGCTGGCCGAGTGGTGTTATCGCTTGACTATTAATCCAGAAACTCAGCTCATGTTCTGGGGACTCGCGTTCGAATCCCGCCATGGCAGCTGGTGGAATTTAAATTCAATTTAAAAGTCTGGAATTAAGAATCGACTGATGACCATGAAACCGATTGTCGGAAAAACCCATCTGGTTCACTAACGTCCTTGAGAGAGGGAAATCTGTCATCCTTACCTGGTCTGGCCTACATGTGACTCCAGAGCCACAGCAACGTGGTTGACTCTCTACTGCCCTCGGGCAATGATGGATGGGCAATAAATGCTGGCCATCCAGCAAAGTCCATGTCCCATGAATGAATAAAAAAGATAGGAAAAGCACAGACATCTTTATCTGTTGCAAATACTTCCAGACCGCTTGATGTTGTTTGGCAACTGGATTGTTGGAATAGAGCAATGACATTTTTTTGGCGGAGGAAATCCAATTGGGGTTGAATTAGCTCTAGTCAAATAAGAATCTACATTTTAATTGCTTAACCAAGCTTACCTCCAACAGCTGACAGATAATGGCCCTCCGATTAGCTGTCCAACTAGTTGAGAACGCATTTTAGCATCAAACACCGAGGAATGTTCCGGAATCGAGTCTCATGAGTGACTGTAGGTGGCAGCAATAGTTGAAATGAAAAACTCCTTGTAAGTTTTCCATTTTCCTTCTAATGTTGGCAGTCTCCAATGTTAGAGTCCACTTAAAGATTCCTCCATATGGTATGCCTTCTGCTCAGTGACTCACAGTCTACCTGAAGGCAGATGGTTGACTCAATAGTGTTTGTCTAAAGACCACATGACTTGGTGCCTGATTCCAATTACACCTGTGAATTCTCGAGGATCTCATCCTCTCGAGTAGCTGTTGATTTGAAACGGAACCCAGCAAGCTGTCAAAGTGTTCACTGTGCGGCGTGGCACAGTAGCCACTCAGTAAGCCAGCAAAACGATAACACATCTCCTTCCCACTGACCTTTGAGGCTCGTCCCTCCATTAACACTTCAGTAATAACAGTCGGGCTTTCTGCTCGTCACGGGGAAAATAAATGGCACTTTAAAAAAGATGCTTCAATTTTAAGAGCATTCTGGATTTTAAAAAATGGTAATGCTGTTAGCCCTGGCTTAGTGGTGGTGTCATCATCTTTCACTCAGCAGGTTCAAGTTCCACTTCAGAGACTTGTGCACAATATCCAAGCTGGTGGTTTTTTGCAGTACCGTGCGAGGAAAGTACTGTTGGAGGTGTGGATTTTCAGGTCTGCCCTCTCAGGTGAATGCAGAAGATCACACAGCACTATTTAGGGTGGCACAGTGGTTAGCACTGCTGCCTCACAGCGCCAGGAACCCGGGTTCAATTCCCGGCTCAGGTCACTCTCTGTGTGGAGTCTGCACATTCTCCCTGCGTCTGCGTGGGTTTCCTCCGGGTGCTCCGGTTTCCTCCCACACTCCAAAAATGTGCAGGTTAGGTGGATTGGTTGTGCTAAATTGACGCTTAGTGCCAGGGGGATTAGCCGGGTTAATACGTGGGGTTACAGCGATAGGGCCTGGGGGGGAATGTGGTCAGTGCAGACTCGATGGGCCAAATGGCCTCCTTCTGCATTGTAGGGATTCTCTGATTCTATTTAAAGGTGCGCATAAGAATATTCTTTGGGGTCCTGATCACTCTAATCAACACTGAAAACAGATAATGCAATCAATTTAATTCTGTGTTGTTTGTGCAAACTTGTATGCAAACTTCCCACCATGTTTCTTATATTACAACATCATTACATTTCACAACCACTTTTTAAAGTTGTTTCTCGGACGTGAGCACCATTGACAAGATCATCGTTTGTTGTCCACCCTTAATTGCCCTTGAGAATGGCAGTGAGCCACCACCTTGAACTGTAGCAGTCCACCACGTGGCAGTATACCTACAGTGCTTTTTATTATTCATTTGTGGGACATGGGTGTCGCTGGCTGGCCAGAATTCATTGCCCATCGCCAGTTGTCATTGAGAAGGTGGTGAGCTGCCTTACAACCGAGTGGCTGTCTAGGCCATTTCAGAGGGCAGTTGAGTATCAACCACATTGCTGTGGCTCTGGAGTCACATGTAGGCCAGACCAGGTAAGGACGGAAGATTTCCTTAACTAAAGAGCATTAGTGAAACAGATGGGTTTTTCCAACAATCGACAATAAAGGTAACGATGGTGGTATGAGGCATGAATTGGCCATGACGGACTGGGAAACATTACTGAAAAGAAAGGCAATGGACAGGCAATGGCAGGCATTTAAAGAATGAATAGGTGAAGTCCAGAAGTTGTTTATTCCAGTTTGGTGCAAGAGTGGGAAGGGAATTGTGGCCAAACCATGGCTTACAAGGGAAATTAGAGTTAGTATCAGATTCAAGAAAGAAGCATACAAATTGGCAAGAAAAAGCCTGAGGATTGGGAGCAATTTAATATTCAGCAAAGGAGGACCAAGGGATTGATTAAGACGGGAAAAATAGAGTATGAAAGTAAGCTAGCGGGAAACATATAAACTGTAAAAGTTTCTGTACATATGTAAAGAAACAAATAATGACAAAAATGAATGTAGGCCCCTTACAGTCAGAAACAGGAGAATTCATAACGGGGAATAAAGAAATGGCTGAGGAACTAAATTTGTACTTTGCTTCAGTCTTCACAAAGGAAGACATGAATCATGTACCAGAAGTGCTGAGAGAAATAAATTTTAGTGAGGAAATCAGTATAGTAGAGAAATGGTTTTGGGGAAATTGATGGGATTGAAGGTGGATAAATCCCCAGGTCCTGATAATCTTCATCCCAGAGTACTTAAGGAAGTGGCCCTCGAAATAGTAGATCCATTGGTGGTTATTGTCCAAAATTCTTCGAACTCTGGAATAGTTCCTACAGATTGGAGTGTAGTTAATGTCAGCCCACTATTCAAAAAGGGAGATAGAGAGAAAACAGGGAAGCATAGACCAGTGAGCCTAACGTCAGTACTGGGGAAGTTGCTTGAGTCTGTTATCAAGGATTTCATATCTCAGCATTTGGAAGGCAGTGGTATAATCAGACAAAGTCAGCATGGATTTACAGACGGGAAATCATGTTTGATAACTCTATTGGATTTTTTTGAGGATGTAACTAGTAGAGTTGACCAAGGAGAAACAGTGGATCTGGTTTATTTAGACTTTCAGAAGGCTTTTGACTAGGTCTCACATAACAGACTACCATGTAAAGTTAAAGCACATGGGATTGCAGGTAATGTCTTGAGATGGATAGAAAGCTGGTTAGCAGATAGGAAGCAAAGAGTTGGCATAAATGGGTCCTTTTCTGATTGGCAGTCAGTGACTAGTGGGGTTCCACGGGGATCTGTGCTCAGAGCCCAACTGTTCACATTATATATTAATGATTTTGAAGAGGGAACTAAATGTATTGTCTCCAAATTTGCAGATGATACAAGGTTGGGTGGGAGGGTGAGCTGTGAGGAGGATGCAGAGATGCTTCAGCGTGATTTGGGCAGGCTGAGTGTGTGGGCATCTGCATGGTAGATGCAGTATAATATAGATAAATGTGAGGTTATCCACTTTGGTAGCAATAAAAGGAAGACAGATTATTACTTGAATGGGTGTAAATTGAGAGAGATGGATACTCAATGAGACTTTGGAGTCTTTGTGCATCAGACGCTGAAAGTAAGCGCGCAGGTACAGCAGGCAGTAAAAAGGTAAATGATCTGTTGGCCTTCATAGCGAGAGGATTTGAGTATACTGATAGTAATGTTTTTGAACAGGGCTGCAATTGTATTGTGTGCAGTTTTGGTGTCTTTATCTGAGGAAGGATGTCATTATTATAAGGGAGCACAGTGAATATTTACCAGGCTGATTGCTGGGTGGCAAGTCTGTCATATGAGGAGAGACTAAATCGGTTAGGATTACATTCACTGGAGTTCAGAAGAGTGAGAGGGGACCTCATAGAAACTTATAAAATTCTGACAGGGTAGATTTAGAAAGAATATTCCCAATGGTGGCGGAGTCCAAAACTAGGGGTCAAAGTTTGAGGATAAGGGATAAACCTTTTGGAACTGA
This sequence comes from Mustelus asterias, assembly GCF_964213995.1. Taxonomy (NCBI): domain Eukaryota; kingdom Metazoa; phylum Chordata; class Chondrichthyes; order Carcharhiniformes; family Triakidae; genus Mustelus; species Mustelus asterias. The sequence continues at coordinate 10,352,115 of NC_135827.1, read as the reverse complement.
GGTGAGGAGAAATTTCTTCACCCAGAATGTGTGGAATTCACTACCACAGAATGGCGTTGAGGCCAAAACGTTGTCTGATTTCAAGAAGAAATTAGGTATAGCTCTTGGGCCTAAAGAGATCAATTGATATGGCGGGAAGGGGGTAATCAGGATATTGAATTTGATGACCAGTCATGATCAAAATGAATGGCAGGACAGGCTCAAAGGACCAAATGGTCTACTCCTGCTTCTTGTTTCTATGTTTCTATGGGTCATTTTGATCTGGATGATGTTGAGCTTCTTGCGTGTTGGAGCTGCATTCATCCAGGCAAGTGAAGAGTATTTGGTCTCATGCCTGATTTATGCCTTGAAGATGGTTGTCAGGCTCTAGCGAATCAAGAGGTGAGTTAATCGTCACAGAATTCCCAGCCTATGACTTGTTCTCGTAGCCACAGTACTTATATGTCTGGTCCAGCTCAGTTTCTACTCAATGGTAACCCCTGGGATGTTGATGGTAATGCTGTTGAACATCAAGGAGAGATGATTCGATTATCTATTTTTTAGAGTTGGTCATTGTTTGGTCAGTGCAGGCACAAATTATCAGTCTAGACCTAATTGTTGTCCGGGCATGGACTGCTTTAGTATCTGAGAAATCAAAATTCTCCGACCTTGCCCACAGCTGGGATTCTCCTGTCCCGCTGCTATGAATGGAGATTTGGCTGAGTGTCAAATTCTCCACTCTCGCTGACAGCGGTGGTGGGGTATACGAAATCGGAGAATTCTGGCCATGGGATGGACTCGTGGTCATTAACAGAAATGAAGCCCTGATACCCTCCGGCATTGTCAGAACATGAGGCAGCCATCACACTAACTACAAAGACCGTTTATTTCTAAGACAGTGTATCAACACTTCTCCCAAAGACAGATCCGCACTGGAACAAGCTGCGATAGGAAATAGTCACAGCTTCAGCACTTGACATTTTTAAGGCCAATCTTCAGATTATTTCCATTTATAAGTTTTCACTATCAGGATGTCCATTTCAGCAGCTCTGGCCTGGTTTAGCTTGCGCTGCACATGTAAATGTTGGTAGAATACATATATTAAACTGTGGTGCCAACACAACTAACGCAGAAACAGAAGGGTCACCACAGGCTACAGGTTGATGGGGCCAAAGCCGTAGCCATTAAATTTAGCCTTGGGTGTTAGGAGATTGCCTTCATTTTTATATTTATATGTTAATGGCGTCCTGTTTTTTCCAGTTCCAAACCTCTTCATGAATTTGCAAAAAGTCATTTCTCCCAGTGTATCCATTTATCCTGTATTCTGCATTCCGTATCAACTCTGGATGTGCTCACAGGTGCTAATCATGTAGCCAGAAGACATGCGGTTGTGTCACAAAGCAAACTTCCATGTATGAAATAACACAAACTGACTGGGCAGTGGCAATGTTGGCACAGAGGTGCATTGAGGCATGGAAGGGCAGTTGCCATTTTTGCCACAAACCAAGCATTCATGCAGGCGCTGGCCATTGTCGACATCTTCTCAAATGGGAGGCCGCTGGATATGATGACAATGGCTGCTTCTCAAAGTGAATTCCTTGTGGCTAGGTCACCTCTTGCCAAACCTAAGTACCCGATGGCAGACTGTCACATTCAGAAAATACCCATGATCTGAAAGAGGCACAATTACATGTATGTGCTTACATGACATAATATAAATAAATATGTAATCATAAGAAATGGAAGTTGTTCAGGAAGATCATGGCTGAAATCCTGCATCAGTTCCACTTTGTTGTCTTATCCCAAAGTACTTCATTCCTTTAATGCACAAAATCTACTGCTCACAATCATTAACACATTTGAGGACAGAGCATCTACAGCTCTCGTGGGAGAATTCCAATGAATCACAACCCTCTGAATGAAGAAACTTCTCATCATCTCAACCCTAAATGACCAACCCCAAACCCTGACATTAAAACCTCTTGTTCCAGACTCTCCTTCCAAGAACCTCTCGGTATCTATCCTGTCAAATTATTTTTACATTTCAATTAAATAGTCACGCATTCTTCTATACTCCGCAGAATGTAGGCCATTATACACAATGCATTCTAATAAATTAGCCCCATTATCCCAGAAATCAATGCTGTGAATCTTTGTTGTACTCTATTTAAGACAAATATAGCCTTCCTTGGATATGGAGACCAAAGATATGCCGAGTACTCCAGGTGTAAGGTCACCAATATACATGCAGCAAGATTTTAACAGCCCTGCAGACTTGTGCTTAAGTATTAGGTTGCATCCCTGGCCAGACTATTCCAGTTCAACTCCAACACTGGCACCTACCTGGCAATGTGGTGACTTGCCCAGGTATGCCCTATCCACAACAAACGGAACAAATCCAGCTGCCCCATCACTCTCCTCTCACTCATCAGCAAAGTGATGGAAGTTATTGTCAACAATGCTTATCAAGTGGAACTTACTCAGCAATTACCTGCTCAGTTTGTATTCCATCAGGGCTATTCTCCTGACCCCATTACAACCTTGATCCAAGCGTGAGGTGAGATGAGAGCATTGCAGACGAGTAGTTTAAGTTTATTTATTAGTGTCACAGGTAGGCTCACATTAACAATGCAATTAAATTACTGTGAAAGTCCCCTAGTCCCACATTCTGATGTCTGTTCAGGTACACTGAGGGAGAACTTGGCATGGCCAATGCACCTAACCAGCACATCTTTCAGACTGTGGGAGGAAACTGGAGCACTCGAAGGAAATCCACGCAGACACGGGGAGAACGTGCAGACTCCACATAGACAGTGACCCAAGCCAAGAATCGAACCCGGGTCCCTGGCACTGTGAGGCAGCAGTGCTAATCACTGTGCCACCGTGCCATCACGAATAGGACACGGTAGTGCTTCATATGGTCCAGGTGGTAAATAGCTAAATTGCCTACTCTTTTTATGTTCAAGTCTGCATCCTTTAGACTTGACGCAGCAGTTTTGAGGACTGCATGAGAATATAAGCGATGGTGTTATACAAGCTAAAAGTAGAAACATGCTTGAGTAGATTGGTAGCTACAGAAGTTTCAAGGTGGAAAAGGCAAGACATTGCCTTTTTCGGATATAGAAAGTGCAGTTGTAAGTGGATTTTTTCGAGCTTTATTTTCAGAAGTGGACACAGCAGGGAGTACGATTGGGGCTAAAAGGGGATGTAATATCAATCCAAATGTACATTAATTCACTGTACATTCTGTTCTACTTTCAATTAAACCCATTCATAGTTTGAGGAAACGTAATACAAAAGATGTTTCCTTTTAACATCTAATGGTAAAGATTTACCACGACAGCTGTTTGCATGGAATGAACAGACGGCGCCATCTGTTTAGCATCTGAGTTATCTGGTGAGCATGAAGAAAAATAATATTGAGGGTACTAAATGCATTTCCACATTTCTTTTGGTGCCAAATCAGACTTCAGTTGTATTTGGTGTAATTGCAAAAGTTCACTTCAATTAACAGATCTAATTCTGGTGCGTACATTGAGGAGCTGTTTCCATACATGAACTAAGGTTTGCCTTTCCATGGCACAGGGGCGGCACGGTGGTGAGCACCGCTGTCTCACAGTGCCAGGGACCCGGGTTCAATTCCCGGTTTGGGTCACTGTCTGTGTGGAGTTTGCACATTCTCCTCGTGTCCACGTGGGTTTCCTCTGGGAGCTCCAGTTTCCTTCCACAATCCAAAGATGTGCAGGTTAGGTGGATTGGTTATGCTAAATTGCCCCTTTGTGACAGGGCGATTAGTAGGGTAAATGCATGGGGTCATGGGGATAGGGCCTGGATGGGATTGTAGTAGGTGCAGACTCGGTGGGCCGAATGGCCCCCTTCTGCACTGTAGAATTCTGTGATTCTATATTGCTGCTTTCCACTCCTGGCTTTTTACAGATACCCTGATATAAAATATCGCAGCCTTTGTGATGCCACGCAAACAAAAAAAAACATTAAACTTCACAAAAGTTCACTTCTCGCGTAGGCACAGAGGCCTGAAAAACATCAGGAACCAACAAAAACAAAGCGGCTTCCAGAAAACAGGGAACGCTATAGCCTCAGACCCCTGAGAGAGAGAGAAAGAGAGAGAGAGCAATCCTCTTAGGGGAATCACTGATCCATATATCCAGGATGCAATGCCGTGAATATCGGTAACCAGGAGTGTTTGGCTCAGGGACAATCTGCACATAAATTAGAACCATTTAAAAATATGCTTATGTCCCGTGTATTCTTCTGCAAGCACAAACTTGGATTGTGTATTAACCTCAGGAAGGCTGCGCAAAAGAAAATAACGTGGAGAATTCAAGTTATTCTGCAATGATGTAGCATCTCACCGGGTTTGAGTGACTTGCTGGGACATTTGCATTGACTATGTAGGAGCAGACGAGCTAGAATTGCAAAAGTGTACTCATGGTGTTGCTTGGGTTAATCTGGGTCCAGTGGTGGCAGGTGGTAGGTTGTTATTTTAAGCCCTGTACCAGATGGGTAGGTGCTCTGACGACACATCCAGATTGATCTCTCCAATACTGGAAGCATCATCTTCCTTCCCTGCGGTTTTCAATATTACATTTGCTGATTTTCATGTTATCTCCGTAGCGTTTTTTTTTCACACAGGTAGGATTGTAGCTGCCAACACACATCCATCTGTACCTTTCCTAGTTCCCATTGTGAAAGTCGGAGCCTCACCAACCGGCAGCGGCACCAGTAAATCCTATTAACTACGTGCTTCACAAAATAAGATAAAAACCACAACATGGCTTTTAAAACGTTGATGGGATTGCTCTTAAAACATGAACCAACAATTCCGGTTAATATGAAGTGGCATCTTGGTTCAATCATTAGGATACCACTTTGCTGGAGTTCATTTAAACCACCCTCTGGCACTTGCGTTCAGAATGTACATTTTTAAAAATTCAGTCATGGGACATGCTGACTGGGTCAACATTTATTGCCCATCCCTAGTTGCCCATGGAGAGTTTAGAGTCAACCACATTGCCGTGGCTCGAGTATCACATGTAGGCCAGACCAGATAAGGATGACAGATTTCCTTCTCTAAAGGACCTTAGGGAACCAGATGGGTTTTTCCGACAATGGTTTCACGGTCATCAGTAGATTCTTAATTGCAGATATTTTTCATTGAATTTAAATTCCACCATCTGCCGTGGCGGGATTCGAACCCAGGGTCCCCAGAACATCAGCTGAGTTCCTGGATTAATAGTCTAGCGATAACACCACTCGGCCATCGCCTCCCCAAATATAATTGAGGGAATGCTATATTGTTAGAACTGCTGTCTTTAGATTATATCTTCCTGTCATTTTGGCTTTGATTGGTGTGAGATGACCCATAACACGTCTGGAGAGGGTTCCGGTCGCGTCCTGGCCAATATTCCTCCCTTGACCAAGCTCACAGTTTATATTAAATAAAAACAGAAAATGTTGGATAAATTCAGCAAATTTGGTAGCATCTGTGGAGAGAAACAGAAGTAATATTGAATCCCTACAGTACAGAAGGAGGCTGTTCGGCCCATCGAGTCTGCACCGTGCACAATCCCACCCAGGCCTTATTCCTGCAACCCCACACATTTACCCTTCTAATCCCCTTAACACTAGGATCAATTTAGCATGGCCAATCAACCTAACCCGCACATACTTGGACTGTGGGAGGAAACCAGAATACCCAGAGGAAACCCATGCAGACTCAGGGAGAACGTGCAGACTCCATATAGACAGTGACCCGAGCCAGGAATTGAACCCGGGTCCCTGACGCTGTGAGGCAGCAGTGCTAACCACTGAGCCACCGTGCCGCCCTATGGGCGGAAGCATACCATTTTCACTCTAAGTGCTCCAGCTGGCATGATAGTGAGAGTAATTTGCACTGCCTCTATCAGCAAAAGCAATCCACTTCATTTAAATGGGCCAGCCCACCACCACAACTGACTACCCCACCGCCCCGTGTGAAACATCATGTTTCATTGCACTCTAAAACCCAGTTCAGCCTTATCAGTGAGGATGGGGTAATGGGGGTGGCCAGCGCTCCTGTCTCCAGCTCTGACCTCATCTTTCCACTGGCCCTACAGACTTATCCGGGTACCTCAGGTTTGCCAGAATGTAGGCGTGGTGCATGCTCCCAGGATAACATGCACCGAAGTTCATGACATTCAGCTAGTGGTGGCACACTAGCTGTAGATTTAGGAAGTGGAAGCGCTTCCTATTCATGAAGGGCCCTCTACCATGAGTTGGTTCTCTAAGAGTGACGTGTGTGTGCCATGGATCACCTCCTAGACCTGGGGAGGCCGCTGCACGGGCCGTCCGATCCACTAAAGAACACAGTCGGGGCCGGCAGGGCGGGTTGGGTTAATCCCGACTTTTGGCCAACACCCCATGCAGTGGGCTATCAGAATTCCTGCGGGCTTGCTGGCGAATCCCATCCAACGTTTCGGATCTAAATGACCCTTCCACAGAACTTTATATTAACCTGAATTGCTGAGAAAATTTTTAGAGATCTGCTACAGTTTCTCTCTTATTGTATGTAAAAAAAAAGTAATTAACAGGCCTAAGCATTGTAGCTAGTTATTAGTTTCTGAAACTGACTTTTACAAAGGGAATTAAGTCGTAAGGCACAGACGGAAGTGTGCTGGCAGCCACAATGGTCTCTGCGATAAAAGCACTTCTGAGATGCATGAAAATCTGAAAAATGTAATATTGAACACCACAGGGAAGGAGTATCAGTAATCTGTGTGCAAACTGGCAGCGGAACAAATGTAACCGCACTCGAGAGTAATTTGTTCTGAAATTGATATGTATCCGTGAGATGTGATGAGGTGCAAGTAATTGCGAGTATTTTTCTCATTATTCTGCAAGGGTTGAAATTAATTTTCTGATTGCAAACTTCAGCTTGGAGGTGCACTGTCATCTTATTAGCATAGCCTGCTCGTGGCTGCAACATGGGTACGTATCAGAGCAAAGCAGAATGTGAACATCGCTCAGGCCTATGATTTGAACGGATGCTCATGACCGTGTTCTGAAGGCTGAGCTTATCCCTCCCTATTTGTAAATTTATTGCCTCAAAAACTCCCCTTCAAGCCACACTCTATCCTGACTGAAATGCATCATGCTGCCCCTTAATCATTTCATGGCCAGTTTCCTGGAATTTCCTACCTAATACCAGTATCAGCACTACAATTACTGCAGTCTAGTAAGGATGAAGGTCCATCACCGTCACCTTCAGGCAATAATATGTGGCCCCCCGCCAACATTGCTCACAAACTGAAAGTGAATTTTTAAAAATAACTAATGGGGAGAAACAAGCCAGCATCTCTCAGAGTCACACTCCAGCACTAAAGGGAACTGCACCAAAATAATTGCACCAGAGCAGCTGACTAGGTACTGCTGTTTGAACAAGAGCATAGCACAGCAGAGAAAATGAGTTATGTAAAAATCTAGAGGTTGCACCATACTGTTAGCTTACTATTGCTGAGTTTACTTGCGCAGTGTTGAAACACTCTGGTTCAAGAGCATTACAAGAGTGGGTGGGTCCTACTTAATTCATCATGGTGACAGCAAATCCAACAGCTCACCAGTGCTTGAATGGTGGATTTTATTATAGAGATTCATAGAATCCCTACAGGCCCT